>NC_072389.2:85362204-85670225 GCF_028885625.2 Pongo pygmaeus | reverse complement strand
TTTTCAATATCAGAAGCAATTTTCAATTTTGTCACTTATTCAGTATCATTATTTTTAAAGGATACACAGGGGTCCATAACTGGTTGTAGCATGGTTTAACCATTTTTCAATAATTGGATGTTTATGTTCTTTCAATTTATTATTATATAAGAGGGGGGAAATTTAGTTTTGTTAAGTTTGTGTTCTCAGCCACATGCATTACACAGATGATCTCATTCAAACCTTGAAACACTTCTGTGTGGTAGGCATTATTCTCATTCAGCAGTCATGGATATCTTGGTGCAGAGGAGTTAGTTTGCCCTAAGTCCTATAGCTAGTGAGTGGCAGAGTAAGGATTCACAGAGAAGATGATTTAACTGCCACGCCTGGGCTTCATCACTGGAATCCACACTGAGATGGACACAGTGAAAAGCCACAGCCACACTGAGGTGTGTATCAGACCTCTTACGACCTTGCAGCTTCCCCATCTCTATGGCTTTTGGGCGTCTACTCCTGAACTGCCACTCCGGATAGACCCCGTCCAACTTCACGGGGGCACAGCCTGTTGCACTTCACCTCCTGCTCCCGAGTTCCTTGTTGAATCTGGGGTGTGAGACACAGTGGGACCCTCTCAACATCGACACATGTGTAACCTGGAAGTATGAAGGAATTAATGTCTCATAGGGCAAAACTTTGACCAATGGGAGATGGAAGCCATGGAATAAAGTCTTCACCTCACACTCCCACCCCTCTATGGACACCCTAAGTCATAGTCATGCTATGGCCTTGGAGAGGCTGTCTAGTGAGATCAAGCAATCAGTCTCACTTAATACCTAGCAATGGGGAGCTCAATAAGGCACCCCATGTTGGTTCTCCTCCTTTCTTGCTTCCTTTGCCTTTCTCCTCTCGCCTATTTCCCTGATATTACACCCTTTAATAAAGTAATTGCACATAAATATTTGCAACTTCAGCCCAGTTTTCTGGGCAGCCCAGGCTAAGACAGTGCATAAAGTTTTTTCATTATTTGGGATGATTTCCTTTTGTCTGAAAAGCTTTCTGCTGTTGGATTACTGAGTTTAAAAGTATGAATAGCCCCATGCCTTTGACATTACAACAGCCTTCGAATCTACCCAGCTCTGGCCCTTGGGTCACCCCATAGATGATTGTGGGGTCAGACCGCCCCATTCATTACTGAGCCAAGGGCAAAGCTAAGGTCCTACTAGCAACGACCCACAGAAAAGGCTGTAAATAGGAATGTTTATGACCACATTTATACGACCAAAGTTGGTTCAATGATAATGTATGGAAAAATAGAATCTTTGTTGAAAAGAAATTTAAACTCCATTTGGGTATGTGTTCCCAAGAGAAAGAAAACCTGGACACACAGCCTTAAAGAGTGTGCTGGACCCTGGTAATTGCTCTAATTACCTGTGACTGATAACTTGGACAGCTCCTTGTGGGAACTGCTTTTGAATTTGCTCAGTCACAATCACAGACTTTCCAGGAGAATCCAAATATCAGATACCTCAGTGGGTAAGAAATGGTCATAGCCTAGGCCCTAATAAGAGTCCAGGGGAAGGCTTTCAGTTATGCAGGTGGGGCCTGCTAAGGTGTGTGCAAAATAAATTATAACAGTCTTCAAATTTACCCAGCCCTGGCCCTTGGGTCAACCCATAGATGACTGTGAGTCAGAGCGGCAGGCCCCACCCAAATAACTGAAAGCCTTCTGCACTCTTATTAGGACCCAGACAGTGAGAATTTTTTACTCAGGGAGGTGTCTGGTATTTGGTTTCTCCTGGAAAGTCTGTCATTGTGACTGAGCAAACTCAAAAGCAGTCCTTGCAAAAAGCTGTCCAAATTATCAGTCTCTCTTCAAATACGTGCTTCTGGGGCTAGACAGATTCCAGACCCATCTGTCTGCCCCAGAAGCCTGCTACCTCTTCCTGGCTTCTTTGGGCCCTGTCTAATGAACTTCTGATTATATCAGTCGCAGAGTGAGCCTGGTTATATATAAGGAAAAGAAATCAGCAGGGAACACTCACCTTATGATGCATAGAGAATGAGCTGCTTGCTGGAAATGCAAATTTTGGAGGATGAAAATCTCACTTCTGAATACATAATGGTCTCTAATTAACTCACAGGTAATTAGAGCAATTACCAGAGGCCAGCACACTTCTTAAAGCTGTGTGCCCAGGTTTTTTTCCCACTTGGGAACATATACCCAAATGGAGTTAAAATTCCTCTTCAGCAAAGATTCTATTTTTCCATACATTATCATTGAACCAACTTTGGTTGTACAAATATGGTCATAAATTTTCCTATTTATAGCTTTTTCTGTGAGTCATTGCCAATAGGACCTTAGCTTTGCCCTCAGCTCAGTAATGAGCGGGGCCAGCCTGTCAAGGTGTGTGTAACAATAAGCACAGTGGCCTGAGGAGTTCTACGTGGTCTGTGAGCTGCTTGCTTCCTCTCTGCTTCTCCACTGACTTCCACCTTGTGTCTTGATTTCTTCTTGGTGTCCTGATGAGTCAAAGTCCAGTTCCCAGTCTTCTCACTTCATCCAAGAGTTGTGGCTTGTTCCTAGCTTCTTGGGAGAAGAGAGGGAAAGGAGAAGGAAGAGATGGCCTCCTCTCACTGGCCGGTTCTGAGCAGAGAATGGGTTGCAGGGATATAAGCTCCTCAGGGTGGATCTTATAAATATGGTCCCCAGGGAGACTTCAGTGCTCATGATATGAGCCATGGGCTGCTGCCAGGCCCTGGGGGACTCTTGAGGTGCGAATTAGAACAGGATTAATATTTTAGCTCTGTTGAGTTTAGTAAACTGCACTGTGCAAAGAAAATTAGGTTTGTGTGCTAGGAGGCTTTGATTCCTAGTTCTAGTCTTGATTGACTACGTAATTTTGCCCCTTCCCTGGGACTATTGCTCCCAAATAAGTAGGCCAGACTGGAGTAGGAATAGCAACGGTTTGTCAAGCATGCCGTCATCGCCAGGTCCTCCACTCGTGGCAGGTGTTGCTAATCAATTACAGATTTATTTTACCTTGAACCCAGGCTTGGCCTCACAATTCTTAACAGTCCATGCCTGGTAATCACACCAATTGATTTGAGTTGGCTTAAAATGCATCCTGTTTACCCAGGGTCAGATGATCTCCAAAGTCCCTTCTACAAATATCTTGGAAACTGGTTAGGTGAACATCAGAATTGAAAGCTGGTTTACTCTAATAATTTGCTTAGCAAAGCTTCCCTACTCCCTCCACAAATAACTCTCTGTATTAGTTTTCTTAGCTTCATAGCAAATTACCACAAACTTAGCAACTTAAAACATTATTTTTTGTCACTCCAAAACTTCCATTTATTACTTCATAGTGTTGTAGGTCAGAAGTGGACGCAGGCATGGCTAGGTACTCTGCTTAGAGTCTCACAGGGCTGAAATCAAGGTGTCTGTCGGCTGGGGCTCTGGGAGGCTCTGGGAGTAAATCTGTTTCCAAGTCATTCAGGTTGTTGGCAGAATTCAGTTCTGTGTGGTGGTAGGACTGAGATCCTCATGTCCTTGCTGGCTGCTGGCCAAGGCTTGTTCTCACCTTTGAGAGGCTGCCTGCATTTCCTAGCTTGTGCCCTCTGTTTTGCAACAGGGCATCAAATCTTCCTCAAATCTCTCTTTCCCTTCTGCCTTCCTCTTATGCATCCAGCCAGAGAAAGTTCTCTACTTTTAAGGGTTCATGTAACATTACATTAAGTTACTGGTTAACTCACCCTTTTGAGGTCAATTGTGCCACATGACATAGCATAGCCACAAGAGTGATATCTCATTCTAGTCACAGATTCCAGGGATTAGTGTGAAACACCTTTGGGAGGTCATTTTAGAAATTCTGTCTACTGTCCTCAATTAGAAATATCACAGATTCTATGTGAATAAAGTTGGAATTAATGGGCTTAACAAAGATGGAATTCATAAGTTTGACAAAGATGGAATTAATGGGTTTGATAAAGATGTTGCTCCATTCATTTAACAGTCAAGCCCCTATTAAAACCAGGCACCCTGTCTTCAAGAAGTGCACAGTCTAGTGGAAGCCAATAATTATGCAACAATATACGGGCTGTTTCTAACAGAGATGGGTACAAAATATATTGATGGTGATGAAGAAGAAATAACCAATTCTGCTTGGGGCAGTGCGGGAGGGGCATGATTACTGGGGAAAATTCTGCTAAGAAATAGACATTTTCATTGGGCATTAAAGGATGTAGTTTTGCCTCTGAATTGTATTGGTAAGTACCCTTTCTTACCCCCAGAATCTCAGTTTCTTCAGAACTATCATGAGAAGTTTAAAGAAGATGAGCTCTATAGCCCATTTCATTTCTATTGTCATTGGAATTTCAATTCCAGGCACATGAGTGTGCAGGAAATGGTAGTGAAAATGAGTGAGGATAAAGAGGGTGAGAGGATCCTAGAGATGGTCTTTTGTCTGCCTGCCTCCTTGACTTTTAGTGTCAGCTGCATTCCTTTGTCCTGCTCAGGAGAGAGGTCAGGGATGTGGTCTAACATCAACTGGGATGCAAAAGAAGATTGAAATTCAAACTAGCATAAACATGAAGGGCTTCTAGACTAGAGACCCAGAGGTAGGGAGATGTGGAGGTTGACTTAATCTAGCGGCACACCTTCTGTTGCCCTGCAATCCACTTGGCTCTGCTCTTCGCAGGCTAGCAACAGAATGAGTGCTGATGTTCTGCACCACACATGTGGTTGCAGCAATATCCAAAGAAAGAACCCCCAGCAACCTTTTCTAGAGTCTCATTGGCTCCAGTTGGACCAATCCTGAGGACACAGGAAAACCTTATGTTGAAAAACATCATCCTGGGGTCTCGATCTATTCATTGGTAAGGAGGATGGGAGCACCACGACTGACTTAGACCAATCAGAATGCACCTCTAAGCTGTTACACATTGGGGGAGGGGTGGAGCCAACCAAAATGTCTGCTCCCTGGCTCTGAGTCCTGACCTCTCATCTCAGAGCACTTAGGGCTCTATCTGGGGTCCAGTGATTGATCCAGCTTTGCTAGAGCACTAACGATGGAACAGTTAGTATAATGTGACTCCTTCAGCATCAGAGAAGTATATGCAAAAGGGCCTTGCAGAGAGGTATGGGTTGTTCCAAGGCAGTGACCAAACAGGGTAAACGTGGGGCATTGTGTCAGTAGGTCAGTGTCTCTAACTAGAACCCATGGCGGTGACTACATGGGATGAATCTCAGAGACTACTTGTGCGAGCTTTTGTAAATAGGCCACATTCTTAGAATAAAACACAGATAAATTACACCCAGATAAAATGCCCTTTCTCTTTAAATCAAGCCTTCCTTTCATTCAGGCAAAAAATTAAAAAATTCGAATGCAGAGGCTCTTTGCTTCTCCATGCTGTGGCTCTGCACCATTGGTTCTGTCTCATTTTAGAGGTGCAGGAATTTATAATTGGTTTTCCAATTGTCACCGAGGCACCTTAATGGCTTTTTACAAATTATTTGTTGTATGAACAACATTAATAGAAACCAAACTGCAAAAAAAAAAAAAAATTAACCCATGCTCTGACCACTGCCACACAAATCAAGCTGTTTATATTCATCCATGCTTTGTTCAAGTGTTTGCTCATGTGCACACAAAATTTAATCACAGAATAGTCATCATTTATATTGGCATATTCTGAGCATATTCTGTGTTTATTGTGTAATTGTCATAATTATACTTTTTAATGGCTGTGTGGTCTATAATGGGTTTCTGGAAATGAAAATCGACTATCTCTGTTACGACCACTCCTTTGATTCCCTCTACATCCCAACCAGATTTGGAATTGGTTTAGGGTTAATTTTTTCTCCATGCCCATTTAATTTTTGCAGAAAGAGAGTTATTGCTCTCAGGTGAAGGAAGGTGAGCATGAATTGTATGTTTCTAAAGGAATACCTCCTGCTTCTGCAGGAAATTTTTTTAATAATCTTGCTTTTTTAATTGCATATATATTTTTCTTGACTCTATTATTTAAGAATTACACCTTGTATTATTCCCAAAGGCATTTTGTGGGTTAGCAATAGAGACAGTGTGAAGCCTAATTAGGAATTTGTCTTAAAATAGGACTGAGTCCTGGCCCAGGGAAAGGAAGTGTGAATAAGACAGTGTAGGGATTGCAAATCCCCGGTATACGTCCATAACCCTTCCTTTGGAAGACATCGTTATGATGCTCTTCCACACTGGCTTAGGTGCAGCCTCAAAGGCATTTAAAGACTGAATTATGAAGAGATTGGAAGGGATATCTCTTGGGCTCATCTAGCTTTTCCATGGATTGGACTCCCACTGAATTCTAGAGGGTGTTTAAGTGACTTGTTTTGTATTTTTTTTTTTCTTGATATGGAGTTTCTCTCTTGTTGCCCAGGCTGGAGTGAAATGGCACGATCTCGGCTCACTGCAACCTCTGCCTCCTGCATTCAAGTGATTCTCCTGCCTCAGCCTCCCAAGTAGCTGGGATTATAGGCACCTGCCACCATGCCTGGCTAATTTTTAGTGTTTTTTTTTAGTAGAGACGGGGTTTCACCTTGTTGGGCAGGCTGGTCTCGAACTCCTGACCCCAGGTGATCCACCTGTCTTGGCCTCCCAAAGTGCTGGGATTATAGGCGTGAGCCACCGTGCCCAGTCTAGGTGACTTGTTTTACAGAGTGTTCCAATAAGCATCCTGCAGCAGTACCACATTAGAGAGTTCCTTTTTAACTTTTGTTTTAGATTCGGGGGTACATGTGCAGGTTTGTTATATAGGTAAACTAGTGGCATGGGGGTTTGTTGTGCAGGTTATTTCATCATCCAGGTACTAAGCCTAGTACCCAATAATTATTTTTTTTCTGCTCCTCGCCCTCCTTCCACCCTCCACCCTCAAGTAGGCCCTAGTGTCTGTTGTTCCCTTCTTTGTGTCCGTGTGTTCTCATCATTTAGCTCCCACTTAAAAGTGAGAATATGTGGTATTTGGTTTTCTGTTTCTGCGTTAGTTTACTAAGGATAACGGCCTCCAGCTTCAATCATGTTCCTGCAATAGACATCATCTCATTCTTTTTGATGGCTGCATAGTATTCCATGGTGTATATACCACATTTTCTTTATCCAATTTGTCATTCACGGGCATTTAGGTTGAGTCATGTCTTTGCTATTGTGAATAGTGCTCCAATGAACATTCATGTGCATATGTCTTTATGGTAGAATGATTTATATTCCTTTGGGTACCCAGTAGTATATACCCAGTAATGGGATTGTTGCATCGAATAGTAGCTCTGTTTTTTGCTCTTTGAGGAATTGCCATACTGCCTTCCACAATGGTTGAACTAATTTACACTCCTACCAACAGTATATAAGCTCCCTTTTCTCTGCAACCTTGCCAGCATCTGTTATTAATATTTTTTGACTTTTGAATAAGTCATTTGATATGAGATGGCATCTCATTGTGGTTTTGATTTGCATTTCCACATTATAGAGTTTTTATGGACAACTCTTTGCCTTGAACTATTCATGGGATAAAGAGGGGAACTAGATATTTTGAAGTTTATGTTTTATAAATGAACAATTCCAAAACAAAAATGTCCTATAACAAATCTTCTCTGAAGAATTAAATCACACTGAACTCTGGGTTTGACGATGGGCTACACATTTTATGCTCCATGCTGAAAACATTTGCTTTCAGTTCTGTCACTGTAGCTCAGTGACTCTGTGTTTGCCCTCATCTGGAGATGACATCAAAATATGAACCTTTGAGACCTCTGGGAATAGAAGGCTGTGCCTAGTGGTCCCTTGGGCTTCTCTTGTGAGGGCCCTGGTTTGGACCTACACTCTGGTCTCACTTCTTGGATGATGATGGCCTCTGATTCGTTCTTGAAATGCCCAAGATGAAATACTTCATCATCTCAAGTGTTAATTTTTTTCTAAAGACTAGCATAGTCTCCTATAAGGAATTTGCGTTTCTTATTAATAGTACTTCAGCCTTACTTCTTATGAAACATTAATCCTGATCTCCTTTCTGGTTCTGCCCTCATTCCAAGGAGGCTTCATATTCATTGAGAAAACCTTGTCTAAACTCTCTGGGATGGATGGTGCTGTCTTCAGATAGTTTCTGTGTAACTTCAAATTTTGTCTGAAGAGCAGAGGGATGTTTCAGTTTATCTCACTACAAGTAACCATCTTAACAGCACTGACTTTTTCTTTCATCATAGTGTATTCTGTGTTCTTCATTTGGCTCTGAACAATATCGTGGTGTCAGATGGGGTGACTTGGGCATGTCCAATATCCCCATCCCTCTTTTATGAAGTCCTAACCCTCATCATCACCACATACACTGTGGTTGGTATGATGGATCACTTCAAGAGTTTGTATCTTGAAATCACTCTGTCACTTGAACAAACAGAAGTCTGATTTATGTTTCTCAAACTCTATGGGGGCAGATTTTATGTTCTGAAGTGTTTCGTGATCTACTGTGTGTTGGACTGCTAATTTGTTCTTTTTCTTTTTCTAAAATTAATTTCCCTTCTCCTTCCCTTCCTTCCTTCTTTCCTTCCTTCCTTCCTTCCTTCCTTCCTTCCTTCCTTCCTTCCTTCCTTCCTTCATTCCTTTCCTTCCTTTCTTCCTTCCTTCTTCCCTTCTTTCCTTTTTCTCTTCTCTTCTCTTCTCTTCTCTTCTCTTCTCTTCTCTTCTCTCTTTGAGATGGAGTCTCGCGTTGTTGCCTAGGCTGGTCTAAGCTCTGGCCTCAAGCAATCCTCCTGCCTTGGCCTCCCAAAGTGCTGGGATTACAGACGGGAGCCACTGTACCTGGCTTAACCTGTTTTTTCAATGAGACTTTGGGACAACATACTGAGTTTGGGGGTTGTGTGAGTCAGACAGGTTAGCACTATGCTGTAATCATAAATAACACCTAAATCTCACCTGTTTAAATCAGTAAAGGGTTATTTTTGCTTTTGCTGCAATTTCATCCCCGCTTTGGCAGGGGAATCTTTTTCACATCTCATGTAGATATGGAGGCTGACAGGGACCTCACTCTCTGTTACTGGTCTCCGTGGCAGGAAGAAGGAAGGGAATGTGATAAATTGTACGTGGAATTTTTGTTTGTTTCATTTTGTTTTGCTTTTATTCAACTTTCTTGAGGTATAATTGAAGTACCATAAACTGCATATATTTAAAATGTACCTTTTGATGCATTTTGAGATATGCATGTACCTTTGATATCCTCACCATGATGAAGAGAATAAACATTTTCATTACCCCCAAAAGGTTCCTTGTTTCACATGCCTCTCTCAACTCCTGTCTTCATGCAACCAGGGACCTGCTATCTGTCAATGTAGGTTGATCTGCATGTTCCAGAATTTTTTTTTTTTTTTTTTTAATAAACGGAAGCACACAGCACTTACTCTTCTACTGGCTTCTTTCATGCAGCTCAATGATTTGAGGAATCACTCATGTTGTATGTGCATCAACAGTTCATTCTGTTTTATTGCTAAGTAGTATTCCATTGTATGGCTATACCACAATTTGTTTATCTATTCCTGCACATGGAAAGTTGGTTTGTTTCTGGTTTGTAATGATCACAAATCAAGCTGATAAGAACATTTGGGTACAAATCTTTGTGTAGACTTGTGCTTTTATTTATCTTGGATGCATACTTAGGAGTGAAGATGTCCCAAAGTGGTTGTACCATTTCACATTCCCTTAGCAGTTTATAAGAGTTCCAGTTGCTCCACATCTTCACCAACACGTGGTATGATCAGTTAAAAAACTTTTCCCAGCACTTTGGGAGGTGGGTAGATCACAAGGTCAGGAGATGGAGACCGTCCTGGCTAACATGGTGAAATCCCATCTCTACCAAAAATACAAAAAATTAGCTGGGCGTGGTGGCGGGCACCTGTAGTCCTAGTGACTGGGGAGACTGAGGCAGGAGAATGGCGTGAATCCAGGAGGCGGAGCTTGCAGTGAGCTGAGATCATGCCACTGCACTCCAGCCTGGAAGACAGAGCGAGACTCCATCTCGAAACAACAAAAACAACAACAAAAAACTTTTCACCCTTCTAATAGGTGGATAGTGGTATCTCAGTGTAGTTTTAATTTGCATTTTCCTAATGATTAATTATATTGAGCATTTTTAATGTGTTTATTGGCCGTATTGTGGAGTATCCTTGGGTGCTGTGCTCCGGGGTTTGCTCTGGTGTGTCAACTTAGTAGAATGACTTTTATCCAATTTTTTTCCAGTGAGGCTTCTAGTTAGTACAATATCTACATACTGTAGTACTAGTTAGCATCCCTGTTCTTACTTTGTTTTTATCTGAACCAGTTTAGCCCTTCCATTTCTCTCCCGACCTGTGGCTAGTTTATGGGCTCCCTATAAAAAGTCCCCTCCTATTCTCTCGATCCCTGTGTCCCCAGGACATTCTGTTTTTCCAGGCTCTGCCTCCTATTCCTGTCTGTCTGATTGACTTGAGTGGCAGATCCTTTGCTTTAAACCTGACTTTTTCTTCTTAACCTGCTTCCCTTTTCCCTTTAATATTTTTGGGCTGGGACTTCAGAGCTACCTTGACCCTGATAATCTTTTGACTCAAATTTACACCATGCCCCAGAGTTGAATGTGAGCCCCTACCTGTTCTGGCGTCATCCAGTTCCCGAGGGTTCTATCCCTAGCCAGAAACCTGGACAGCCTTCTCTCCCAGGGTCACCCAGACAGCCCTGCAAAGAAAGTGATATTAAGTAGGACAGTTTGTAGACTGTAAAGAATTCATGAGAAAAGTAAGATGACATAAAATCCATTCTGTTCATCTAAAAAAAATTTAACTAGCCAGGTCCAGTTGTAGTTCCTCTTGTTTCTCCTGCCAAGAGTGTCCTCTCTTTTAGCATCAGTCAGTCTGAGACTGAAAGTCAGTGCAGGGTTTTCAAGGTTATGGCAGATTCTGGTTGATACTTGCAAACAACTGACAAGATGAATCAGTATGTGTCCAAGCAGGAGGCTAAAGGTGGACAGTTAAGTGTCTGGCAGACCCAGGCATGATAATGAAAGCTGCCAGTCAAGGAAGGTCGGGTTCCAGAAGGGGGTTTGGGTAACATAACTAAAACTCAGAGATGGGGCCTCAAGCCAGAAGTACAAGCTAAAGCAAGTAGACTGGGTCTGAGAATCTAAGCAGAAGCTACCTGTGAGGTCTGGCTTTGCATCCAAGTCAGGCACACAGGACTATTGAGGACACTGAGGCCTCAGGTGAGGGCTCGAGTTTCCACAGTTTGCACAGGTCCTGTGAGCTGGGGAGGGTGGGGGTTCAGGCTGCTCCAGCTGTGGGTGCTAATGAGAGTGAAGGGGCAGGGGCCAGGAAGAGTGTGACGAAGGATGGCATGTGTTTGGCTTATTTATAGAAGACTAAAAATGAAAATCCCTTCCAGATGCAAACACTCACACTCCTGCTAAAGAACCCAAGAAAAGAAGCACACAAATCCAGTTTATGGAGAGAGATTCTTCCTAAAGATCTTAGCACGTTGTCTCATTTGTAGGAGTCACGGGTGGAAACTGTGATAATTCTGGCTCTTTTCTGCTATGGCCACCCTGCAGGGGACAGGGCCACTTGGAAGCACTTGAGCCTGGAAGAAGACCTGCCTCCATTAAGTGGTGGGAAAGGGAGGGTGGAGGACTGGTCATGGAGGAAGTCCAGTGAGCAAGTGAAACACAGCAGCCCTTCTCAACCTCATTGTGTATACACATGGGGAGCTTGTTAAAATATGGATTTTGATCCAGTAGGTTGAGGATGGGCCACAAAATTATGCATTTCTAAGTTCTTAGGTGATGTCTGATGCTGGTCTGTGGACCACACTTTGAGTAGCTAGGAAATATGATATTCAGAGGGTGGCAGCAGGTGTGAGGACATCAAGGCAAAAAATTGTTGTCAGAGAGTAAAAGGGTGATGGGAATATTTGTATGGGTAGTGAAAATCAGTCACAGGTGCAAGGAGCAGGTGACATTCAGATGGAGAGCCACAGTGTGCTATGCCTGCATGGGATGCTATTAGTGGGAGCTGATGTGGTGTGGAAAGAACATAAATATTGAAGCCAGATGGACTTGGGTTTGATGTCTGGGTCAGCTTTTTACTGGCTATTTGACCTTGATCAGTTTAGCTAGGCTGTCTGGGGGAGAGTTTACATATTGGTGCAAACTTTATTGGATTGTTGTAAATATTAAATATTGCAAGCTATGTGACAAATTGACATTGTGTGCCTCCTGATATGAAGCACTGAGACAAAACAGGATTATATCTGTTATTTTTGCAAAAAAAAAAGCACATAACACAAATGTAACCATGTGGAAACCTGAAGCAAACCAAAATGTGATATCCTACAATGAAACTGGGTTAAACTCTTCTAAAATATTATGGTCATGCAATGGAACAGAACAGAGAGCCTGGGAATAAAACTGCACACCTACAACCATCTGGTGTTTGACAAAGTCAACAAAAATAAGCAATGAGGAAAGGATTCCCTGTTTAATAAATGGTGCTCGGATAACTGGCTAGTCATATGCAGAAGAATGAAACAACCACTGCCTTTCACCATAAACAAAAATTAACTCAAGATGGATCAAAGATTTAAATGTAAGACTTAAAACTATAAGAATCCTAGAAGAAAATCTAGGAAATACTATTCTGGACATTGGCCTTGGCAAAGAATTTATGGCTAAGATCTCAAAGGCAATTGCAACAAAACCAGAAATCGACAAGTGGGACCTAATTAAATTAAAGAGCTTCTGCACAGCAAAAGAAAATATCAACAGAGTAAACAGACACTCTATGGAATGGGAGAAAATGGTCACAAGCTATGTATCCAAAAAAGATCTAATATCCAGGATCTATAAGGAACTTAAACAATTTAACAAACAAAAAAATAAATGATGCTACTAAAAAGTGGGCAAAGGACATAAACAGACACTTCTCAAAAGAAGACATATACACAGCCAACAAATATATGAAAAAATGCTCAACATCACTAGTCATCAGAAAAATGCCAATTGAAACCACATGAGATACCATCTCACACCAGTTAGAATGGCTATTACTAAAAAGTCAAAAAATAACAAACGCTGGCGAGGCTGCAGGGAAAAGGGAATATGTATATACTGCTGGTGGGAATGTAAATTAGTTCAGCCATTGTGGAAAGTAGTTTGGAGGTTTCTCGAACTTAAAACAGGACTACCTTTTGACCGAGTAATCTTATTGCTGGGTACATATACAAAGGAAAATAATTTTTTCTACGAAAATGCACTCACACTCACTGTGTATATTCATCACTGCACTGTTGGCAATAGAATCAACCTAGGTACCCATCCATGGTGGACTGGATAAAGAAAATGTGGTAAATATACACCATGGAATACTGTGCAGCCATAAAGAAGAATGAAATCATGTCCTTTGCAGCAACATGGATGGAGTTGGAGGCCATTATCCTAAGTGAATTAACACAAGAACAGAAAACCAAATACCACATGTTCTCACTTGTAAGTGGGAGCTAAATGTTGGGGTACACATGGACACAAAGACAGGAATGATAGACACTGGGGACTCCAAAGGGAGGGAGGGAGGTGTGCAAGGGCTGAAAAACTAACTATTAGGTACTGCGCTCACTGCCTGAGTGACGGGATCATCCTTACCCCAAACCTCAGCATCACACAATATACCCATGTCACAAAACTGCACACGAATCCCCTGAATCTAAAATAAAACTTCAAATTGAAACATTGTTATGGCCATGAAATACAAGTAGTTCAGAGAAAGCTATCTACATATATACACGTACATGTGCACACACACATATACTTACATACACACATATATGGAGGAGAGAGATTCAGAGAGAGAGAGTGATAAGACACATGTAGTAAAATATTAAACATGGCTACACCTCATTTTGCAAAGAATCTGAGAGAGAAGAGAGAGACCGAGGCAGGGAGCAGGTCAGCCTGAGTCTCCAAAGCAGGCTGTTGGCAGGAAGTCCACTCGACAGGGCCCCTGGACTGTGCCAAGGACAAGACTTTCTGCTCTTTCCCACCGATGTGGGTAATGGGAGCTACTTCTTAACTTTGGTCTCACTATTAATCACCTGGAAACTATACTCGTGCAATTAATTTTAAGTGATAGAAAAGCTATGCATGCTTTCTGTCTCTTCCCTTTTCATCTGCTCTTGAACCCACTATATCAAAGTATTCTCTGTTGGTTCTATTGAATCCCCCCCCCCCCGGAAGAACTTTCTAACTGTCCAATCCAATAGACACTTTTCACTATTTATATTATTTGGCCTCTTGAAAGTCACTTGAATTTGTTGACTAATCCCTCCAACCTGAAACTCTTCTGCCCTCGCTTCCTTGTTACCCTTTCCTGGTCTCATAAATGAAGGGGCATCACCATCCACCTTCACTTCTAGGAAGTTTCATCCCAGCCATCTACATGGTTACTTTTTGCCCAGCTTTTCCTTAAATATTGGGGTTCTCTGGTGCTCAGTTCATTATCTTTTTTTCTTCTTTCTCCACGATATGCTTCATTCTTTTTCGCCTTTTCTTCTTCAAGTCAGGACACTTTTAGTTGAATGTGATGAAAACGCCACTCAATTTTTGTCTCAAAATTTTTAATTGTGGCAAAATACATGTAACATAAAATGTACCATCTTAATCAGGTTTAAGTGTGCAGTTCAGTGGTGTTGAGTACATTCACATTGTTGTGCAACTCATCTCCAGTATGTTTTCATCTTGTAAAACAGAACCTCTGTACCCATTAAACAGCTCCCCATTCCCCCTCATCCCAGCCCTGGCAACCACCATTCTTCTTTCTGTCTCTGTAAACTTGACCACTCTGGGTACCTCACGTAGGTGGAATCCTACAATATTTGTCCTTTTGTAAATGGCTCCTTTCACTTAGTGTAATGTCTTCAAATTCATCTATGTTGTAGCACGTATCAGAATGTTCTTCCTTTTTAAGGCTGAAAAATATTCCATCATATGTATACACCTCATTTTGTTTATTCATTTATCTGTCAATGGACACTTGGGTTACTTCTATCTTTTGCCTATTTTGAATAGTACTGCTATGAACATGGGCGTACAAATGTCTCTTCAAGACCCTGCTTTCAATTCTTTTGGATATATATCCAAAAGTGGCATTGCTGAACCACTCTATTTCTAAACTCCCCCCCACACCCATAAAAGGAGAAATGGGAGAAGAAAGAATAAAAAGGGAGAGCTGTGGGCACAGTAACTGGGACATGTGGAGGTGGACTCCGGGCCGCTTGGACGTAGGAGCTCAGATGGTGCTGTCATGGTACAGTTCCTCTTTTTGAGTCTTGACATTTCCTGTCTGCTGACCTGGCCCTGCAGAAACTGTCTTTCCACGTGGTGAGAAAGTTTTCTCCAAAGGCCTCAGATTCACATTTTGCCAGCATGGAAACCCCAGCAGAAAGAGAATATCTCTCCTAAGACTACATATCAATCCTATACAACTAAAGACAAAAAGCGAATCTACTGAGAATGCCAGAGCAGACAGGTAGCAAGGGCTTTGCTCTTGATCATATCCTTGAACTACTTTGGAAAACTGGAACTCCTTTCCTCCAGACATCCCTCAATGTGAGGTAATTAAATGTCTTCATTGCTTAAGTCTCTGCTTTGCATTGCTACTTGAAGGAAACAGATAACTGCTATGCTGTATAACCACAATAAAGTCTCCCCTTATAGAAAAAGAGAGGAGAAATAACATGCTGTGGTCACATGTTCTGCTGTAGTGGAAAAGCAACAATTCCCTTCTCTGACAGTGGGGTGACTCATCATCAGTCAATTTGGCTACACTTCATTTTGCTCTTTAAGAAAATTTCTCTTGTCCATTGAGGAACAGATTCAGCTGATATGCCTTTTCCTTTTTGCTTGGAATGCAGATATGGTGGCTGGAGTTGCAGCAGTTTGGGGGAGGAATATGAGGGAAAAGCCAAGAAAATCTCAGAGATGTTGGCCCTAAATCTACTGGATTGATTGTCAGTAACCACCTACTTCTAGCCTTCTTGTTGCACAGAAAAATTTTAAGTGCTCTTTGAATCTAGGCTTC
Source organism: Pongo pygmaeus (assembly GCF_028885625.2). Classification (NCBI taxonomy): domain Eukaryota; kingdom Metazoa; phylum Chordata; class Mammalia; order Primates; family Hominidae; genus Pongo; species Pongo pygmaeus. Next base: position 85,654,135 of record NC_072389.2, on the reverse strand, counting down.
AGCTTTTTAATATCTGTGTGTTAGCTATAGGCCTAGATGTTTTGCTTTGTAGTTTTCTTCAGACATGGCTTTGTGGCAACATGAAACAACAGAACTGGGAGGTAAGGACCTTGCCCAGGTAGCATCACCATGGATAGGTTTGACTCCAGAGGCAGCACTCAGACACTGGACCAAATTGAGGACTAGCTAAAACAAGGACTAGCTAAAACAAGGACATGGCCACAAATGTGCCATGTCAGGTTACCACTGCCATGGCAATATCCAGAAGTTACCACCCCTTTCCATGTCAATGACTGATAACCCAGAAATTATCACCCTTTTTCTAGAAATTTCTGCAGTTTGCCCCTTAATTTTCATATAATTAAAAGTGGGTATAAACATGACTGCAGAACTGGCTCTGACCTGCTACCCTGAGCACACTGCCTATGGGGTAGCCTTGCTCTGCAAGGGGCAGCACCTCTGCTGCTGCTGTACACTGCTGCTTCAATCAGAGTTGCTGTTTAACACCACTGGCTTGCCCTTGAATTCCTTCCCAGGCGAAGCCAAGAATCCTCCCAGGCTAAGTCCCGGTTTTGAGGTGTGCCTACTCTGCATCAGATTCTCCTGCTGGCTCCTGTATCTGCCAGCAGGAGCAGTTTGAGAGGAGCTCCACCTGGGTCTTAGTCTTATTCTCAACCATGTTTCCTGCTTTGTAGTTTTCTACAAAGCATTCTCTTCCTCATCAAACTTTCACTTACTAATTTTTTGCATCTACTAATAATTCATGCCTTAGTCAATTATGACTGTAGTGTTGGCCATATGGTGATTTTTCTAATTCCATTCTTTCTTCTACATTTATTAGTTGGTATTCTACTATGAGGTAGAACTTCTCCTTTGTGTATTTATCCATTTATTTATTTAAATCCATACAGATTCATGGATTCTTATCTTATTAAATGGATTACAATCCATTATTATCATTATTTATTTTGATGCCCAAAGCTTTTCATATTTGGCTAGTGGGAGACCTTCCAAGCTGGCTTCTGTGTCCTGTGTCCATGTTTCTATTCATGTTTGAGTGTTTTCTTTCTTTTTGGCATATCAAGGTATTCCAGGTTCATCTTGCATTTTCCCTACACTCAGGCATTTCTTCGTGGAGTCCTGCTCCTTTTAATGAAGAATAAGATATAAAAGCCAAAATTCAAAAGATCTTGTGTATTTCTGGGATGTCATAGCTTCTCAGCCCTCTTAGTAGAGAGTCAGGAAATATGTGTATCTAAATACATTTAAGTATATACACACATTCACATGTCTCTCTATCTATTTCTGTATGTATCTCCCTTTGTTTATTAAAGACCATAGATCCACATTGATATTTCCAGTTCCAATCCACCACCCCAGGATTTGTTCACAGTTTTTCACTCTTCTAATGCTACCTCTCTTTGGTGACAGTGAGAAATCTGGCTCCAATTACCTGCAATATGTTTACTTATATACTCAATCTCTTTTATGTAACCCATCTCTCAGTTCTGGACCTGTTTCACATGGTAGCTGCACCAGCCAAGTTCTATTACCCCTCTCCCCTAGACGCATATTTTCCAGCTAAGTTCCCTAAGATTCCAGGCTTAATGGACAGATGATCTGAGTCCTGAGATAGATGAGGATTCAGCTACTTACTTTGCTGCTATACAATACGCATCACCAGCTTCTCAGTCAGAAAGCAGAGGGATTTCCATAACTCTCCACTTTTGCCTTGACTCAGCCAGTTCTGTTCTTTAGGCTGTTTATTTTTATTTTTTATTTTTTATTTTTGGCAGCACCTCACTTCTGGTACCAATTTGTGTGTTGCTGAAGACTATTTGGTTTGCAAGAAACTCAAATCAAATTAACATAGACAACAACAATAATAAAAGGTAATTCATTGGCTCACAATTGGCAAGTCCAGGGGAGAATCAAGCTTCAGGCTTAGCTAAATTAGGATGCAAGGGTTGTTGTCTGGATTTTGTCTTCCTTTCCATCTCTTGTTCTGTCTTCCTCTGTGTGAGGGCTTTAGTCTGCAGTTAGGCTTCCTCAGTTCCATGTATCTACCTCAGAGATGATTCTGCATTGGTCTTTCTTGGCTTAAGTGCCCATCCATGGTGTAATGCAAGGGCCTTGGTTGCTATGATTGGCCATGTTTCACCTGGGCTTGTGGCAGCTTTATGACTGACATCCCCAGCGATCGCGTTTGATACTTCCACATCAAGTAAAGCAGTATGTCTTCCATATAGGTGGTCTCATCTGGATTTATCACTTCAACTATTAGCAATAAAGTGCCAACAATTTCCAAACTGAATTCCTTTGCCTTGACATCCATCTTGAATTCAGTACCAGGATATCCAATTGCCTGCTGGAGATCTATCACCAACTGGGCATCTTCAGACACATTTCCAAGGCTCAACATATTAGTGATCACCAATGGTGGTGCAGAAACCTTGCAAGGGGTGGTGCCAGAAGAAATTGGGAAAATCCTGCTCTTCTGCTTGGATTTATGACTTCAATCAATACCTTCCACTTAGTTTTCCCAAGCAGGCACCTAGGAGTCATTCCAGATTTCTTTCTTTCCTGCATCCCACCCCACCTCTGCCAACTCTTTCTAAATACTTATGAGCATCTTTCCTCCTTTTCTTTCTTCCACTTCTGCTCCAGTTTAGGCTTCTCTGACGTTTCTGCTTCCTGCATATTACAACAGCCTCCTAATTTGTTATCCCCCTCCTAATTTCTTCTTGCACAACCATTGGGAAAAGGATAACACATTAGGAGGCTGTTGTAATATGTAGGAAGTGGGAATGTCAGAGTAGCCTAAACTGGAGCTGAAGCAGAAGAAAGAAAACTCAGATGTGCCCATGTCATTTCCCTGTGAGAAAACCTCTGGAAGCTCCTCACCTTGACCGGATAAAGCCCATGCTGTTTATGAGGGCACACTGGGCTCTGTAGGGTTTGCTCTTGCCAAATGATAGCCATGACAATGGTGAGGACCTCTAGCCCCCCCATCCCACTCCCAGGGTCCTTTGGGATCTGCAACTCTTAGACCCTACTCCCCACCCCCATCCTGAATTATTCTTATTTGGAAAGTAACTTTTAAATAGTGCTTTACTTTTCCCAAGAACATACACATATTTTTTGATTTTAACTTTTGAGCCTCATAAAAATACTGTGAGGTTTGGTTTTCAGTTCCATTTTAGAGATCAAGCAACTGAGACTGATTTTGAACTGTGTGGCAGGACAGTGGTGTGTTGTTTAGCTGAGGATCACGCTGCAGTCTATAGGTTACTCCATCTGGATATGATGTCAACATGTGTTACGCTAACATTCCAGAAGCTCAGAAAAGATACTGTAGGACACTAGGATGCTGGACAGGGGTGCACTGACAGGTTCTTCAGTGCATTCATCCATTTGCATGTCTCCTGCCATGTGTGAAATACATTTCTGGAGTTACCTTCATCATCTGCTAAGCATACATATTTGTGATTTTTGCAGAATGGGCCACGGATGTCAAGTTCTCTCTTTACAATGAAATGTAGATTTTCCATTTAAAATCAAGTCTTTCATTTCTAAATGCTGAATAGGATGGTACTTCAGAAAGAATTCCAGATGGTTAAATTAGGAGACTGAGAATATAAAAAGATCAGCCCAAGATTACTCACAGAGCCTGAAGCCTTTCAATTTGGTTATGAATGAAATGCATTTTTATTTATTTTGAGTGTGCAACTCTTTATATTTTGTTCTGAAGCCATCACTAAACCCATACCTGTAAGCCCTTGGGCATTTTAGGTGTGCCCAGCTGTGCCTGACTTCCCTCACAAATCTATTTTGTTTGCCAATTCAAGACGAAGATACTCTGCTTAGAATAAGATGGGATATGCTAAGATGTTTTCCTATACGGTTTGTCTTTTTGAGGGAGATGGGTCTGTGTGGTTCAGAGAAAGGCCATGGGGGCAGTTAAGATGGACCTTTTTGGGCTTTGTGGAGAACGATCCCCCACAGAGGACCTTCCCTAGGTTTCTTCTCCAGGAGCAGGCAGCATCTTCCAGCATTGGTGGATGGGAGTCAACAGGCTGAGACCTCAGGTGATGCCTGGTAATTTCTCTGGGGGAGATGAAGTGCTGTCAGTGGATCATCAGAAATCATCCTCTAACCTGAGATTCTCAGAAAACAGATTTCTTCTCTCTGAGTGCTCTGAGTGTGTATGTGGGGAAGGTGAAAAACTGTGAAGAAGAGAAGTAGAAAGGTGACTCCCTCACTGTGGTTTAGGTTCATGGGGACTCCTTGCAGAAGTCCTTGGGAGAATCAAGAGGGGGTTGCTCAGATATTCCCAGGACTCTATGGAGATGATACCCAGGTTGCATTGGCAGCTGGCCTCAGTGCCCTCAGATCACTTCTTAAGCCAAGAGTCTCACACTCTCTCCTATGATGTGGCCACTGAGTCACATATCAGTGAACCCAGGAACCACAAGAGGTGACAGATCTCATGGAAACCTCTGCAGCTTTAGCAGCAGCTGGATTTTTATTAGAATCCAAACTCTGATACTTACGAGAGTTGTAACCTCCCTGGGCCAGGTATCCCCACTGGAAAGGCTAAAAGGCCCCCAGTCTTCCTAGAAAGACTTTCCATAATGTGGAATGTCCCCCAAGTGAGGTACGCACAGCTGTCTTCTTCAAAGTAGCAGCCAAAGGCTGGTTCTTCCCTCTACTTTGTAGAAGAAAATGAACTCTTTCTGTCAACTCTGACCACATTGTCTAAAACAGTATACTCATCTGTACCCATCTACCTGGCATGTGTCTGTCTGTTGATCTGTTTATTATCTGTCTCCTGCACTGGCCTGTTCACTCTCTGAGGGCAGGAGGTTTGCCCTTTGTTTTCACTGCTGTAACCTCCACTCTGTGAATCTGTGAATCTTTGCCTGCCTCAAGGGAAGCTTTCGGTAAATATGTGGTAAATGAGTGAATGAATAAATGAATGAAAATAATTTTTGGAAGGATGGGAATCTTTATTTACAGGATCAAGCTAAGTATGGTGGATAACAAATCTTTGCAAGGCAAGTATGATATTTACATTTGTTAGGTCATTCTGGAGTCAAAGGCTGAAAGGAATAACCAAAGTGACTGGACTCTGGGGAAGGGTAATAATAATAAAACATAGCAGTTATGTGTTTTTGTTTGTTTATTATTTACGTGCCAGGCAATGTTTCAAGTGCATTTTATGTATTGTTACATTTATTTCTTACAAAAACTTTGTCTATTATTGCTGTCCATTTTGCTGATAAGAAAATTGAGGCACAGAAGGGAGAAGTAACTTGCCTAAGTGCTCATGGTTAGCAAAAGATTGAACTCATTTCTGTCTCGAGTGTTCTGGCACCCAGGTTAGACCAGCGCAGTTAGGACAAACACATCCTCTTTCTTCAGGCCTCTAAGGTTGAAGTTCCTAACCTCCTCCACCCATCAGGCACTTTCTTTGAAGTGAGTGAGTCACTGAATTTGTCACAGTGCATAATTTCATTTGAAACAATCAAAACTGGCACTGATATTCATTAAACTGGAATTGTTCTCAAAATGCCTGTCCCTGGGCCCACAATACACATTTGTTGGAATGGCTGATTTCAAAGCATCCCTGACTCAAACCCTCTCAGAACCAGGGATCCTTAGAGACCTCTGGGTCCAACTCCATCATTCTACTGATGGGAAACTGAGGAAGGAGAACTCTGCACCTCCCAGACCTCTTTTATGGCATGGTAGGACCAATACAGCATGGAGATGAAGAGTCTTGTCCTTGCTCCACCATTAACCACATTTGTGATATTATACATTTGTACTTAAACTCTTTTAGCCTGTTTCCTATAATATGAAAATAACTTATCTCATATACATGCATGTGTCGAGTATATAGTCAGCACTCAGTATAAACAGCTTTAAAGACCTGGACTCTGAAATCCTTACCATGATGGCTGGTCCCCTCATGGTCACCACAGGTCTGACAAGTGCACGCAATGCAGGCTGGCAGGAAGGTGTGAATGGGACACACTTATACTAAAAAGTTATTTGTTGTTTATTTGAAATTCAAATTTTACTGGCATCCTGTATTTTTATATTTGGCAAACTACTGTCCTTGCATGAATGTCAAAAGTCAGCCAAGCATAAGAATGTGTTTCTTCTCATCCTCACTAGCACTATGTGTGGTTATCACATTCATGCTTTTCACTGATATCCAGCTCTGGGTAGAGGGAAAACTGAACTTTCTGGCCCCTTGCGTTTTGGCAAGACCATGTGACTGATTTATAATACGTGAATAGAAGAGAGTGGTTGAAACATTTAATTGCTTGGGTGAGAGTTTCTAGAATTCCTTTGATGAGGTCATTGTAGAAGCCAAAGTCAATTTGGAGCCTCCAGCAGCCTGAATCCCTGAGCATCTATAATGAACAGAACATTCCTGCTGACCTGCAATGGACATGAAGCATGAAGGAGAAATAAAACTTATTTTAAGCCAGGGGTTGGTATGCTATGTCCTGCAGGCCAGGCTGGCCCACCTCTTGTCTTTTTAAGTTTTATTAGAACACAGTCACGCCTATTCATTTACAAATAATCTATGGTTGCCTTTTGCTACAGTGGCAGAGTTAAGTAGTTGTAACGGAAAGCCCACAAAGCCTAAAATATTTACTGTTTGTCCCTTAACAGAAAAACTTGTCACTCCTTCTTTCCAGCCATTGACTCTTTGTGGTTATTTGTTATTACAGCCATTCCTGACTGCTTTACTGAGTACAATGTTTAAAACTTGCTAATTTAATGGGTTTTTTTTTAAAAAAGAATAACATTATTTTTAGTTTTTATTTCTTTATTACTGGAGTCACACAGTTTTCTGTTTATTGACTAGTTGTATTTCTCTTTTGATCATTTGTGTCCTTTGTCATTTTGTCATTAGGGGTTTAGTGATTTCCTGATTGATTTGATTCAGTTCTTAAAGGAGAGAAGATGTCAATCCTCTGTGGTTTATATTTGATTAGTTCTATCAAGTCTTAACTTAAAACAGTCCTTTTAGAAGTTTAGTAAATAATTATGTTTTCTCTAGTTTTTGTGTTTGATTTTTTTAAAAAAATATTTTAACCTATCTGGAATTTGTTTTAGTGCAAGGGGTAAGACAAAGACCTTTAAATGAATGTCTGGTTTTTGTTTTGAAGTTGCTAATTTTCCAATACCGCTTATTGATAAACCTCCCCTTTCCCATTGTGTTTTTTTAATGCTTCTCTTACAATTTGATAAATTGTTCTATATGAAATGCCCCCAACTTTTTTAAAAAAGAGGCGATGTCTCACTATGTTGCCCCGGCTGGACTTGAACCCCTAGGCTCAAGTGGTCCTTCTCTATCAGTCTCCTGAGGAGCTGGGATTACAGGCACGTGCTACCATGCCTGGCATTAAATGGTCCATTTTGAGGCTGGTTTTTATGTTGAAAGGATGATCTTATATATTCATGCAAAAAATGCTTTTGTTATAATGTTAAGTGAAAAAATAAAATACAAAGTTTCTATATATATGCGTGTATATATTTATGTTGTGTATGTATATACATACACATATATATGCACAGTAAAAATAGACTGGAAGAAAAACCTAAAATGTTTATATATATATATTTATTATACTTTAATAAATCTTCTCATATACACAATAATGGAAACTAATTTATTTTACAGGAAAAAAAGTTCATCCTAAAATGCAGTCCTGTTTTTGTAATTTTTTTGACTGTCTATCATATTTACTGCTATCTTGAGAGGCCCTGCTGTGGTTCTGAAATACTTGCCTACTTTTAATTTCTATGAGATTCCATTCAGTGCCACAGAAAGCTGTTATCTTTCCAGCAGCTGCTGTTTGTCACCTCCTCATTTACTCCAAAAAACCTCTTTTACCTTTTGCCAGTTTTTCAGAACTCATTGCTCTATTGTGATTGAGATTGGCTGGTGAAAGCTTTCGCTCCTGAAGGAGGAAGCATGATGGCTTGTTGTCAGAGGGATGTGCCCCTGGATGTGCCAGGTAGCAGAAGGGCATGTTTTCCATGAATCCAGTCCCTGGTGCCAAAAAAGTTGGGGGCCCGATGACTCCTGATTCTGCCTCCTGTGCTCCAGACTTACCTCCCCAACCACCTACCATGCATCTTCTCCTACCATGTCCTGAACTTTCCTCATCATACCCACCCTCAACTTTCGTGTGCCTCCCACAGCCTCACTGTCTAGCTGCCCACACCAGAAATGGAAATTCCTCCTTTTCCCTAACCTGCCTGTCATCATCACCAGGCCAATCCATCCCTTACTCCACTCTCTAAACTCTCCTTTCATCTCTATTTCTACTTCAAGCCTTCCCTGTCACTCAATTGGATGTGGTGGGTCTCCTTTTCTCTCATCTAATCTACTCTTATAGCTTGCTGAGGGTTTTATTTAAAACACAAAACTGAGATCGGGTTTTTTGCTGAAAATCCCCTGTTGGAGATTTCACTATCCTGACATCCATTCTCCCCTTGTCATCCAGATTCAGCATTTATATTTCATCTTCTTGGTATCTGAACTTTGGCATTTCCTAGAGAGTAGTAGGTAATTATGCTAAGCTAAGCCAAAGCTTCTCTTCGTTGAACACTTTAATGTGCTGGGCACTGTGCTAAGAGTTTTATCTACATTAACATATGTGTTTCTTATAACTCTTCGAGGACACATTATATTTAGATGAGAAAACTGGCATGGAAAGATTACCTTGATGAGGAAACATAGATGAGGAAAGTGAGGCACAGGAAGATTATGAAGATTATCCAAGGTGGCATGACTTGTGCTGGGTAGGGCTGGGAATCACACTCAGCATACTTGATGCTGGAACCCATGCTCTTGGCCTTTGGGCCATACTTGTTCTCCTTCCCGATTTGGCTTGCCCTCCCTGGGGGGCCCTGCCCTGTGCTGACACAGGTAGAAATCCGTTTCTTAATTTGAGCTGCTTTGCAACACCAGAGCCATGATGCCAGCACTCTGTCCAGGTCACCCTCCATGGGCTGTCAGGAGAGAGAGGCTTATTTAGAGAAGGAAGTTGGAGTAGAGGCCTTTTGGGATTCCTCCTAGCTCTGGATGAGGTGATGTGTATGGTGCTTCCTGGAACAGGGTCTGCCATAACAATGGCCAATAAAAAGGGCATCACAAGAAAGCAGAAATTTCCCTGGAACATCTGAATGTGAGTTCAGTTTTCTGGATTGTGCTGAAGCTCTTTACCAACAAATCAACAAAAAATGGATTTAAATTGAACTTTAGACCAAATGGACCTAACAGACAATTATAGAACATTTTATCCAACAGCTGCATAAAACACATTCTTCTCATCAGTATGTGAAACATTCTCCAGGATTGACTACATGTTAGGCCACAAAACAAATTTCAACAAACTTTTAAAAATCAAAATTATATCAAGTATCTTCTCAGACCACATGGAATAAAACTAGAAATCACTAACAAGAGAAACTTTGGAAACTGCACAAATACTTGGAAATTAAATAACAGGCTCCTGAATGACCACTGGGTCAATAAAGAAATTAAGAAAAAAATAAAAATATTTATTGAAGCAAAAATGGAAACACAACAAACCAAAACCTATGGGATACAGAAAACACAGTTCTAAGAGGGAAGTTTGTAGCAATAATGCCTACATCAAAACTGCAGAAAGATTTCAAATAAACCACCTAAAAACGTATATCAAACCCAAAACTGGTAGGAGGAAAGAAATAATAAAGATCAGAGAAGAAATAAAAGACATAGAGATAAAAAGCAGTAAAAAAAAATCACTGAAATGAAAAGTTGGCTTTTTGGGAGAAAAAATTTAAACCACTAGCTAGACTAACCAAGAAAAAAAGAAAGAAGGCTCAAATAAATAAAGTCAGAAATGAAAAAGGTGACATTACAACTGATAGCACAGAAAGTCAAAGCGTCTTTAGAGACTATTATGAGCAATTATATGGTAACAAATTGAAAAACTTAGAGGAAATAGATAAATTGCTGAACATATACAACCTCCAAAGAGTGAGCCAGGAAGAAATAGAAAACCTGAACAGACCAAGAACCAGTAACAAGATTGAATTAGTAATAAAAGTCTCCCAATCTCATGACTCAGATGGCTTTACTGCTGAATTCTATCAAACTTACAAAGAACTAATATCAATTCTTCTCAAACTAATCCAAAAAATTGAAGAGGCAGGAATTCTTCCTCACTCATTCTACAAGGCCAGTACTACTCTGATACTAAAACCAGACAAAAAAACAACAAAAAAGAAAACTACAGGCCAATATCCCTGATGAACATAGACGCAAAAATCCTCAACAAAATACTAGCAAACTGAATCCAACACCCATCAAAAAGATAATTACACTATGATCAAGTGGAATTCATCCCAGGGATGCAAGGATGGTTCAACATATGCAAATCCATAAATGTGATACATCACATCAACAGAATGAGGGACAAAAACCATATGATCATCTCAATAGATGCAGAAAAATCATATGATAAAATTCAACATCTTTTTGTGATTAAAAAAATCTCAACAAATTAGGCATAGAAGGAGCATGCCTCAACATTATGAAAACCATGTATGTAAAATCCACAGCTAGAATCATACTGAATGAAGCAAAGCTGAAAGTCTTTTTTTCTAAGAGCTTTGTCTAAGAGCTTGTCTTTTTTTTTTTTTTTTTTTTTTTTTAAGACGAGAATGCCCACTTTTACTGCTCCTACTCAACATAGTACTGGAAGTCCTAACCAGAGCAATCAGACAAGAGAAAGAAATAAAAGGCATCCAAATTAGAAAAGAGGAAGTCAAATTGTCTCTCTTTGCAGATGACACTATCTTAAGTATAGAAAACCTAAAGACTCCACCAAAACTCTTAGAAATGGTAAACAAATTCAGCAAAGTTACAGTATACAAAATCAACATTCAAAAATCAATAGGATTTCTGTATACCAATAATGAACCAGCTGAAAAAGAAATCAAGAAAGAAGTCCAATTTACAATAACTGCAAAAGTAAAATACCTAGAAATAAATATAAGCAAGGAGGTGAAAGACCTCTACAAGGAAAACTACAGAACACTGATTGAAGAAATGGAAGAGGATGCAAACAAATGGAGAGACTAGATGCTTATGGATCAGAAGAATTAAAATTGTTCAAATGACCATATTCCCCAAAGCAATCTACAAATTCAGTGCAGTCTCTATCAAAATAACAAAGACATTCTTCAAAGAAACAGAAAAAAACAGTCCTGAAATTTGTCTGGAACCACAAAAGACCCTGAATAGACAAAGCAATACTGAGCAAAAAGAACAAAGTTAGGAGCATCACGTTATTTGACTTCAAAATATACTACAAAGCTATAGTAACCAAAACAGTATAAAAAGATGCATAGACCAATAGAGCAGAATAGAGAACTCAGAAATAAATCCATGTATTTACAGAAAACTGATATTTGACAAAGGCACCTACAACATACACTGAATAGAGAACTCAGAAATAAATCCATGTATTTATAGAAAACTGATATTTGACAAAGGCACCTAGAACATACACTGGGGAAAGGACATGCTCTTCCATAAATGGTGCTGGGAAAACTTGCTACCCACCTGCAGAAGAATAAAAGTAGACCACACCAAAAATCAAATCAAAATGGATTGAAAGCTTAAATCTAAGATCTGATAATAAAAATACTAAAGAAAACATTGGGTAAATACTCCAGGACATTTGTCTGGGTCGAGATTTTTTTCTGTAGGACTGCAAAAGCATAGGCAACCAAAGCAAAAATAGACAAATGAGATTACATCAAGCTGAAGAGCTTCTGCAGAGCAAAGAAAACAATTAAAAAGTGAAGAGACAACCTGTAAGATGGAAAAAATATTTGCAAACTATTCATTCAACACAGTACTAATGTCCAGACTACATAAGGAATTCAAACAACTCAACAGCAAAAAGTGAATAAATAAATAAAAACCCAACAAATAATTTCATTAAAAAGTGGGCAAAGGATCTGAATACACATTTCTCAAAAGAAGATATATAAATGGCCAACAAGTATATGAACAAATGCTTGACATCACAAGTCACTAGGGAAATGCAAATTGAAACTGCAATGACATATCATCTCACCTCAGTTACAATGGCTACTATCCAAAGATAAAAAAATAACAAATGGTGGCAAGGATGCAGAGAAAAGGAAACTTTTATACACCGTTGGTGGGAATGTAAATTAGTACAGCCACTGTGAATACTAGTAAAGGGGTTTCTCAGAAAACTGCAAATAGAACTACCATATGATCCAGCAGCCCCACTACTGGGTATTTATCAAAAGGAAAGGAAATTAGTATATTGAAGGAATACTTGGCACCCCCATATTTATTGCAGCACTATTCACAATAGGCAAGATATAAAATCAAGTGTCTATCAATATATAATAAAGAAAATGTGGTATATATTCACAATGGGATATTATTCATTCATTAAAAGGAATGAAATTCTGTCACTTGCAGGAACATGGATGGAATTGGGGGTCCTTGTGTTAAGTGAAACAAGCCAGGCACAGAAAGACAAATACCACATGTTCTTGCTCATATGTGGGAGCTCAAATTTGATCTCATGGAGGCAGGGAGTAGAATGATAGTTATCAGAGGCTGGGAAGCAGGGAGATGAAGAGATGTTGGTTAATAGGTACAAATATACAGTTGAATAGAAGAAAAAAGTTCTAGTATTTGATAGCACAGTAGGGTGACTGTAGTTAACAATAATTTATTGTTTATTTTAAAATAGCTAGAAGAGAAGATTTGAAATGTTCCCAAGATAAAGAAATAATCAATGTTTGAGTGACAGAAATCCTAATTACCCTGATTACATCATTACACATTGTCTGCATGTATCAAAATAATCACATGTACCCCATAAATATGTACAACTATTATGTATCAATAAAAAAGAAAAAATATAAATAAAGTAATAATAAATAATAGTAAATTTAAAAAGACACTGGGAAGTGTGAGATGTAGGGGAAGATACTGTTTTGAATGAACAGTTCCTATGAGGTTAACAGAAAAAATGATTCTCCATAGATATTACTCATGAATTTCACAGAGATGGAGCCAAGGGACCATGTAAAAATGAAATTTTATATCAGACCAAGACAGCAGTGCTGGTTTTACCGCTTGGAAATTCTATGGCCTTGAACAAAATACTTAATTTTCCAGAACTTTAGTTTCTCATTTATAAAGTAAGGATAACCTACTTTGTGTTGTAAGAATTATATGAGCTGATGATTTATATATGAAAGATATTTGCTTCATTATAAACCACCCAAAACAATAATTTCAATTTTGGGGTTTGGCAATCTTGTCACTTTTTTCTTCAGGTCTTGCCTGGCATCCTTCATGTGACTGCATCTTCTGATGGCTCAACAGGGGCTGGATAGTCCAAGATGACCCCACCCTCATGTCGGGTCACAGGCGCTGGCTGATGGTTGGGATGCCTTCGTTCTCCTCCACATGGTCTCTCATCCTCCAACAGACTAGATTATGTATCTTCACAGCACGATGGTCCCAGTTTCCCAAGAGCAAAAACAGAAGCTGCTTGGGGCAAGGTTTCAGAATTTGCACATTATTTCTGCCACAATATTATTTCTGTGATCCAAAGAAATCACAAGCCCAGCCCAGATGCAAAGACAGGCATGTCCTATTGCAATGAGGCTGGAAACAGGGAAGGGGTTTATTTGGGCTATTACTGTAGTCATCTATCATGTCCGTTAACATGTGGATGTTCTCAGCCTTTCTCCTTCCTGCTACTTTCTCTCATCCCAACCCAGTAAAGATAATATTGTCTTTGTCTTTCCAATTTCACCCATTCCCTGTCTTATAAGATGACTGCTGGATTTGCTCATCTGACTCTATGGATGTTTGTGATTTAGAATTAGGAGAATGATTAGAGAGGACCAGAAAAAAAAAGGAAGATGGGGGTAAGAAAAAAGTCTTTCCCAGTGGTGGTGGTGGTAGGTTTTCAGTGCATTCTGGGTAGAAATGGAGAGCGAAGCGTGGGTGAGAGGCTCTAGATCTGCAGAAGATATATGAGAATAAAGAGGTGAAAAAAGAGAATTTTAAAGAGTCTTATTTCAAAATGAAAGTAAAGAACTATTTTTTAATTTCTTTTGACTACTGGATTTTCTTTCTTTGAATGTGACTTTGCCTGGAGATCAGGTCATACTGAATCTTAGAATTTATTTGGGTAAAACATGCAAAATGCCTCTTCAGTATGTAAGATATAGTGGATATTCAATAAATGATACATGCTATAATGATTATAATTACTTCCGGCTGCTACTTTCCAGTGTTTTAGGCTAAATATGGTAGGTCTATTTTCAGGCACTCAGGTAGTTCTTGCCTTCATTGTTGTTCACCCCTTACAGTGAGCTATCACTTTTGCAAAACCCAAAGTAAAAATCTGGGACATTGCTGCTAGATATTAAATGCAGGTATGGCAGAAAGAAGTAATTCCATTTTCCTCCTTCTCCATGCATCATTTAAGGCCATAGATCCTGAGGAAACTGTCAGAAATACAAGCAGCACTGGCAGAAATTCACTGGCATAGATTTTTGGGACTGCATAACCACACAGGCCCTTTTCTCATTATCATGAGTACATGAATTTCCAAAGACCCTGATCTCATATTTCTCTGTATTCTTTTGAGGGGGACCTTCCCTTTTGTTTTTCTGTTTTGACAATGATATTTTGAGTCATTTTGGGGCCACGTAAGATATACTTTAAAGTCTCCCAGAGGTGACGATCTTCTCTTATTTGCAAATGAACATTTTAATAGTTTTCCTAATTTTACTTATTTTCTTTTCTCTTTATTACTATATGAAATTATTTTATGTAACTATTCATTCCCTCATTTGTTTTCTGTCTTTCAGCTAGAATGCAAACCACATGAAGTTTGGGACCTTATCTGTTTTGTTTACCACTGAAATTGAGAGCATTAAGAAAAGTACCTGGCACAATTAATACTTGTTGAATAAATGAATGAATAAATTTTCCTTCAGAATTTTTTATTATGTGGAAGACTAAAGTGTTGTCAGAACATAATGGGCTAGGTACATCTCCAGAACTTCATAAACTTGAAAAACAGGGAAGTAAAACTTAAACATTAAGGTCAATTCATAATGGTCCAGAACAAAACAGTGCAAAATCATTTGAAAAAGAACGACTGGATTTAAGGCTTGAAAGACTCTGTATAATATGATCGAATGTATTAACATAGATAAAGAATATGTCAGTTAGAAAAGAGGTTGGTCAGTCATGGAAATACAACTTAAAAGAAAGGCAGAGGGGCCATTTCCACCCCAAAACAGGGGAGAAGGGGGAATCCTGGCTTTTGGACTTTGTTGCATTCCTGCTGAAGGGCTCTCTCTATGGTGAGAAGTCTTTAGGCTATCCCAACTGAATGCCACTGAGGCCTTAACTCATCCACCTGATCTTGAGTTCCTGCTTAGCAAACTGTCTTCTGATGGTGATTCAATTTCCCACCTAGGTTTGCTTTCTGGGAGAAAGTGTGTTGATTCTAACTACCAGAGGCCTCCGGGCCCTACCATGGTTATACTTCTCTTTGTAATATAACTACTTGGCACTCCAGTGTTGTATATCATTCTCATAATCTTGGCTAATGGGAGTCCAGCCTTGAGACTCAGACCCATTCTCAGCATGCTGGCAATTGTGGTTTTGAGCCTGCACAGCCACAAGTCAGACCTACATTTTGGCAATTCACTGTAATGGATGCCTCCCCGTGAAGACTCCAAAGACATCACCATCATCTTCTTGTAGAGCCATCATACCTTTGCCATAAGTCACTCCCTTTTGATTCAAATATCTTTAGAAAAAACTGAAATGACCTTTGTAACACACATATTGCACAAACACTGCCAATCTAGGAAGGTGTGCCCTTACTCCAGTGAGGCCATCATTGCTCCAACCATTCCTCATCTCTTCTTTGGTGATGACCTTCAAGACCATGTACAGTAATCTGCTATAATGTTCATACTTGATTTAAATTCAAGCACTAGTTTGTGCCTCTTACCAGGCAGAATGCTGCTTCCTGAGGGGCTATGGCATTTAGCAGGACCCCCTTGGAGACACTGGGCCTAATCCCACAATGAGAGCACCCACTTGGTTAACTACCAACTCACCCGACATGCTTTGAAGTGGTATGTTATTGATTCTGGAGGTTAAATCCTCAACCAAAGATAAAACTTTTCGAACACTTGAGACATTTTAATGAATCTATCTCAGACACAAGGGGCAATTTCTCTCTAATAAATTTAATTTTTTACAATGACAGCATCATTAAAATAGGTTTACAGCTTATCTTCATGAAATAACTTTTAAAGGACATAATAATTCAAATATATAACTCCTAGGATCTTTGTTTATGACAGCTTTCCTCAAAAGCTCATTTTTGTATATTCATTCTTAATTTACTTGTTGGGCAGTTTTATTATGAATGTTAGCATTTTCCATTCCTAAGCATTCTATTTTTGCTTACACATGTGAAAAGAGGATGTTTTATATTCTTAAACCTTCCTTTTAATATTCAAAAGCCATTTAAAAGTTTCTGAAGGGTGAATATGGAGACGATACTATTGAGAAGAATGTGCACAGTGGTTCTCAACCCTGGCTACACATTAAAATCACCTAGAGATGTTTTAAAAATAACTACCCAGGTCCCACCTGAGAACAATTAAGTCAGAATCTCTGGAGATAGTTCCCTAGGGTATTCCAATGTACAGCCATGGATGTAAACCATTGAATTATAAAACTCAGAAGGGTATTAGCTCTTCTAGGTATTAGAGGGGATGATCAACCAGTAGCCATTGTTTTCTTCTTTTTAAAAAAATTTGATTAATTTAAAAAGTTGACAGATTAAAAATTATATATATTTATTGTGTGCAATATGTTTTGAAATAAGTGTACATTGTGGAATGGCTAAATCAAGCTATTAACATATACATTACTTCACATGCTTGTCATTTATTTATGGTGAGAACACTTAAATTTACTCCCTTGGCGATTTTCAAGAATACAATACCTTGTGATTAACAGAATCGAGTCAGCATATTGTAAATGGAGCTCTTGAATTTATTCCCCCTGTCTAACTGAAACTTTGTACCCTTTGACCATCATCTCCTGTTTCTCCATATCTCCCCAGCTGCCAGCCTGTGGTAACCACCATCCTAATCTCTGCCTCTATGAGATCAGCGTTTTTAGATTCCACAGACGAGTGAGATTATGTAGTATCTGTCTTTCTGTGTCTGGCTTATTTCACTTAACATAAGGTCCTCCAGGTTCATCCATGTTATTGCAAATGACTGGATTTTCTTCTTCCTAAAGGCTGAAAAGTATTTTATCATGTGTATATACCACATTTCTTTATCCATTCCTCTGTTGGTGAACACTTAGGTTGATTCTATCTTGGCTATTGTGATGGTGCTTCAATAAACAGGGGACTGCAGACATCTCTTTGACATATTATATCCTTTGGATATATGTCCAGAAATGGGATTGCTGGATTACATGGTAGTGTTATTTTTAATTTTTTAGAGAACCTTCATACAGTTTTCCCTAATGGTTGCACTAGTTTACATTCCCACCAGCAGTGTTCAAAGGTTCTGTTTTTCTCCATATCCTCACCACTGGTTTCTCATCAAACAGAAACTGCCCATGGATGTTCACCAACCAGGTGCTTCACTGTCTTGTGTGGGGTCACAAATCATCCTAGTTTTCCCAGGACTAAGTAGTTTTCTGGGACATGGCATTTGTAGTACTAAAACCAGGAGAGTTCCAGTGAACTAGGATGAATTGGTTACCCTATTTGTGGATGAACATAAGCTGTTTTGGGTCCTGTAGGTTGAAATGGGACTGTCATGACTCTGTCTTCTGAATTTCAGCTGTTGGTTTATGTCCACCTGAAATTCTGAGCTCATCTCGGGCCCTTCCATTTGATGTTATGGACACACAGACTGTCAGCTCACTCTGGTTCCTCTGCTCAACCATCTAATTTTCATGAAAAGGGATTTTCTCGTGGTCTTTTATAAAGATTTTAAGCATGGCTTTGAGCCTTTAAAATCAGGAGGTGTCTCCTGTTTATTTGCACTTGTGTTTGAGTGCCTTTCTTTGGGCCTGACCTTACTAAATCCCCAGTGTATATGGGGGAAGAAGTATGGTACCAATATTTATTGAGTGCTAGGTGCTTTATATATGTGATAATCATCTATATCAACTTCATGAAGTTGATACATTTTTTTTCAGATAAGTAAACTGAATCTCAGAGAGGTTGAGTAAATTTTAAAGCTCAAACTCAGGTTTATACGATTATAATTCCATGTTCTCTGCACAATGTTTCTATTTTCAGTGCTTAATACAGACAAGTTGAAGAGGGAAACTGAATATCCAGAGATTTTGATGAGGTAGTGGAAAGATAAATTAGTAATCACCAACTGATTTTAAAGTAACTTTTCTGACTGCTCCTAGCTAGGCAAAAAGCATCGAGAGGTACTGTGGTGAATGGTGGATTTTCCTTGTTGGACATAAAAAGAGGTGGTCATGTGGATGCTCCTTATTTAAGCATTAGCCTCAGTTCAGGTAAATCACATTAGGAAAGTATGATTTTGCTGGTTAGTATGTCAAAGAAAACAACACGGATATAAAGAAATGTGATGCTGTGTGTTGCAGCTAAAAAAAACAAAAACAAAAAAACAGAGGGATTGAATCCTGAAGAAGACACTTTTTTACTCACCCCTGATGCCTCTGGCCCAGTGGTTGCAGCAAGATGGCCCAGGTCTCCTAAAAACATGGAGAGGCTCCTGGGCTCTGTGAGTGAGGACAATGAGGAGTAGCAAGAGTCGTGGATGGAGTTAGGTTGGAAATGTTCATCTATGAAGTAGTGGGAGGTGAAATGCACCTCCAAGTGCTCAGTGATGTTCTTTTAAAAGACAAATTTTGCTATAACTGGCATCTCATCTATTATAATTTTTACATATAATTTATTTTAGTAAATGCTCATAGTGATTTTTTAAAAAATGAAACCATATTAATTATACATTTCTCTTAACCTTGACAAAACTGTCTAGTTGGGATACTGCCATGGTTAATACTGAGTGTCAACTTGATTGGATTGAAGGATGCAGAGTATTGATCCTTGGTGTGTCTGTGAGGATGTTGCCAAAGGAGATTAACGTTTGAGTCAGTGGGCTGGGGAAGGCAGACACACCCTTAATCTGGTGGGCATAATTTAATCAGCTGCCAGCCAATATAAAGCAGGCAGAAAAATGTGAAAAGTGGGGACTGGCCTAGCCTCCCAGCCTACATCTTTCTCCCCTGCTGGATGCTTCCTGCCCTCAAATGTTGGACTCCCTTGGGACTCGGACTGGCTGTCCTTGCTCCTCAAGCTTGCAGACAGCCTATTGCGGGACCCTGTCATCATGTAAGTGTAAACTTAGTAAACTCCTATCTATCTATCTATCTATCTATCTATCTATCTATCTATCTATCCATCCATCCATCCTATTCTGTGCCTCTAGGAAACCCTGACTAATACAGATACCATGGATCTAGTATTATTTTCTGATACAGTAGTGAGTATCATAAAAGCAGGTCTCATCCACTCATTCAAAAATAATTTGTTAGTGTCTACACTGATCCAGCATTGTGCTAAGTGATGGAAAATAGTAGCCAAAAGCCCTAGTCCCCATGCTCACAAACTGGTTAAGGGGACATACAGGTAACCAGTACTTGTAACTTACTATGGTAGAGTAAGTCCTGGTAAAGGACGGTCTAGGTTGCTACAGGGCTCATGAGAGAGGATCTAGGAACGGCTTCCCAGGGGAGGTGAGTTATACACTGAAATCTGAAGTATGAGTTGGGCAGAAGGTGGTTAGGGTTTCTGGTGGGGCTGGATAGAGAACATTCCAGGCAGAGAGAACAACAAGTGTACAGGTCAAAAGAGCATTTGGAGAAATAAAACATGTTCAGTATAGGACATGGTGTGTGTGTGTGTGTGTGTGTGTGTGTTTGTGTGTGTGCATGTGTGTTTGAGGAGGAGGGAATGGGGGTGGTGGGAGATAATACTGCAGAGAAATACTGAAGAAAGATCATGCAAGGTCACAAGCCATATTAAAAACTCTGAAGTTGATTATAACAGGAACAAGGAAACATTGGTGGGTGTCCACAAAGACATAGAAAGATCAGATTTAAGATTTTAAAGGTTTTCCTGATTGCAGCATCAGACTAGACAGGAAAGAGGAAAGCATGGTGGTGAGGAGACCAATTAGAAGGTGGCTGCAGAAATCCAGTTGAGATGTGATGATTGTTTAGCCAGTGGTGTCTGTGGAGTTGGAGAGAAGTGGACTGATTCAAGGACATTCATCACATGGACATCCCTTGGCATGAGGGAAAAAGTGGAGAGAAAGATGACTTGGGTATTGGGTCATTTTCAAAGATGATGAAGGCAGAGGTTAAGATGACAATGAAGTTTAATTGGGTTACATTGTGTTTAAGGGGCTTAAGGTGGGTGGTCAAATGGAACTATTTGGAAGTTGGGCATATGGGTCTGTTGGCTAACAATGGATTTGTGTTTTGGAAGTCAATAGCATATGAATGTTAACTGGAGCACTCAAGGAATGTATGTAAAGAAAAAGGGAAGAGGATGTAGCCCAGGACTCTGGGGATACGTAAGGTATGGGTAGAAGGACAGGCTCAGGAAGAAAACTAGGAAGAAGTAAACGGAGTGGTTGGAGGAAAAATAAAAAGTTATATTGTCATGAAATCCAGGAAAAGAGGGTATTTCAAGAAGGAAGAAGCAGTCAGAAGTGTCCAGACTTCCAAGAGATCAAGCCAGATAAGGATTGAGGAGTTCCCATTGGCTTCAGCACAGGGAGGTTCTTGTTAATCTTGTGAAGCAGATTTGGAGAGGGAGCAGTAGCCAGATCACAGTAGGCTGAGATTTCCAGGGAGGAGAGGAAGTGGATATGCAAGGGTGCGTCTTCTTTATTAAGAAGGTTGGCTGTAAAGGGAAGGAAAGAGGGCAAAAGCTGGAGGGACCTGAGGAGTGCAGGGAGCATTTGGTGGTGGTAGTAGTGATGACAGTGAACATGAGGTCTGCTTTGGATCATTTTTCAAATAAAGGAAGCCAATATAGAGAGGAAGAGGCTGAAGAGACAGAGAGGGAGGAGATTATAGATACAGGAATGCAGTCAGGAGAGGGGCACAGAGTACAGGCAAGTGTGGGAGGGACAGGTGGGAAGGAGAATGGACCGAGTGTAGGTGCAGGCGCTAGTTGGTAGCAGGAAGCCGAGGAAAGCCGAGTTTTATTTTCTCCAATGTTGGAGGTGAGGTTAGGTTCATTGTCAATGGTGGCAGTGGAATAGAAAGACTGAAAAAGGATAAGACCTGAAGTTAACAACTGTGGAGGAGGAATATAGGACAAAAAGAGAGACATAATTTGCCTTTCAACAATTTCTCTCTATTTTTTCTGAGTGTTTTTGGGCCCATAAAAATAAATAAATTGGATTCTCTTCATGCTTTCAAGAAAAAAAAAATTACCTTTACAGCTACTTCTGGAAATCTTTCCCTGGAAGCCAGGAACCGACTGATAACATTGTACAATGTCCCATGAAAGTAAATGTTCTCAAATAATAATAATTGTACCATCTACGGAGGTTTGGGTATAAGAATAGGGCAGTCTTTTGGGGACACTTTAGTTCTTTAGCAGCAAATGGAAAATTAGACCTTTTATAATGATGCACCTACTGAGCATCAGGTGCTGCAATCATCACAGCAGCTTTCTAAGATGGGTATTACCACCATCACCTTTACAGGTGAGGAAAGAGAGACAGAAGTTAGAGAATTTATTCAAGACCAACTATTGTTGAGGGGCAGAGCCAGGATCTGAACTGAGTCCAAAATGTTTCCATTATGAATTATTTATTCAATGCATTTGTCATGGGGAAAAATCCCTGGTTTCTCTCCTTGTTTTCCCCATCCTGCAAACTAGATTTTTCCTGTATGTTTAATGAGCCATTTTGTATTTCTATTTCTCTACAGTTGATTAAGTATGGGTAGATTTTAATGTGCCAACGTAAGCTGTTTTAAAATCTTAAAAGATTTTCTCGGGAAATATTTTCTCAACCAAAAAAATAAAAAAGACATCAGAAATGATGTTGGGACAATTGGCTATCCATATGGAAGACAATCAAATTAGACATCTAACTAATGCCATATATCAAAATAAATTCCAGAGGGACTCAAGTGAGAAATGAATAAAGTCAAACCATAAAAGTTACAGAAACAAAATGAAGAAGGATTATTTATAACCTAGGACTCAAGAGGCCTTCCCACACAAGACACAAACTCAGAAGCTGTAAACGAAAAGATTGATAGACTTGATGCCATGTACGAGGATGCTAATTACAGCATTGTTCATAATGGTGAAAAATGAGAAGCAATCTAAAGTTTCTTTAATAGGGAACTATTTAGATACATTATTGAACATTTACATCACAAAGGAGTAATGAAGCCTAGTAGTTAAAAGCATGCATTCTGATGTCCAACTATCTGGGATTGGATCTCATCTCCACCAGTAATTTGCTGTGTTTTTGAGAAAATTAACAATATTACCAAATTTCCTTAATTTCCTCCTCAATAAAATAAGCATAATAGTTTTATTAACCTCCTAGGGTTATTGGAGAATTAAGTGATTTAATAATGTAAATCACTTAGAATAGATTCTTAACATAGTTACTTCCACAAAAGTATTAGCTATTGTAACAAAGTAGCACTTGAAAAAGAGGTAGGCTAATGTGAAATGATTCAGTACAATTTCAGATGTACTATTAAGAAAACAGATTTCAGGACAATGTTTAGAGTCTGATTCCATTTTATAAAAATTTATTTGTATTTACATATGCATGCATGAAAATGAATAGAAAAGAAGACTATAGAACAAGAAACCCACCAAACTGTGAATGGTTGCTATTTCTGGAGGATAGTAGGAGTGTTTGGAAGGGAATATCACATTTCACACTAGATACAGTAATTTTGTATTGCTTCAGTCTTTTATAAAGAGAATGAAGTTACACACTGTGTTAAGAACAAAAGGAAGAAGAAAGGAAGGAAGAAAAGGAGGAAAGAGAAGGAAGGAAGGAAGGAAGCAAGGAAGGAAGGAAGGAAGGACAAAAGCAAGGGAAGAAGGGAGAAGGGAGGGAGAGAAGGAAAATGTTTTTAACATCCTCTGCTGTCCATATAGGATAAGATTCATAGCACGAAAACACAAACACCCACTGTGGTAGGGGTACTGCCCCCTCCCTTTCTGACATACCATACCTAGTCTTAGAAATACATCATGGGGCACAGCATCTGGAGGGAAGAAGGAAAAAAATAGAAACGGGTAGTCCAAAACATATGGTCCAAATAATCTTTATGATGAATGGAAAAATCAAGTCTAGGCAGCTGACACAAAATCCAGGCATTAACTTAATTGGAATATTGAGTTTTGTTTTGAATCAAGAATCAATTCTCTTTTCTCAATGAGACCATTAGTGCTTTTCTTAAATCTTCTTTCCATATTTGCACATGCTTTAAACAAGAAGAGGAATTTTCTCATAAATTTCCAGGCTAGTTAAAGGAGAACACTGAGGGGTATGTGTGTGTGTGTGTGCGCATGTGTGCGTGCGTGCGTGCATGCATGTGCGTGTGTGTTTTTTCAGCATTTATCTTTATATCTCCATGGAAGAGACACAATTTAGAGAGGAAACTCATTAAATGGAAGGAACCCAGGATTGTGAGGTGGGAAACCTGACTAGACTATTCTTTCCAATTGCAATAGTTGTGTGTCTTTCAGCAAATTGCTTAATTCTTTAGCTGTAAACAGCAGAGATTATCTGATAACTTTTGGTCCCTTCTAGTTTCCAAAATTACAAGATTTGCTGCATAATTTTTATTAAAAATGATTACTCTCTGGAATAATTGCAATGAGAAACCACTTGCTTTTTATTAGGTTGCATATTAGGCTTAACTGACGGGTGTATGGTATCGGTATGGGAGGTGATTATTTAGTCTTTTTCTTCATTGGCTAACTCTGTTGGAAATAGTCTGTTCAGTTTCAGGCACTGTACTATGACAGGGACATATGAAAGGTGAAATGTTATGCTCAGGGCTGGGCATGGGGTGGAGTGGGGAGGACAATTCACTCATAAGAAGTTGAAATCCAAGCCAATAGCTTGTGTGGGTATTGAATCTAAATATCTAAATCTATGTATAACACATATGGTGCAGAAAACGTAAGGGGAGAAATTATACAAACTGACATGGATATATTGAAACTCCTGGGGCCCTGGCAGAAGCAAATATGAAACTGCCTTATAAGAAAACTTTTCACAGTATTCCCATAGGAGTTAAACTCACAATTAAAATATCACAGGCCTGCTTAAGAAAATGAATTATCACAAGAGAGTATCAGGAGATAAAACTAATAGTAGAATAAATATCTAATAAATGGAAATGTAATAAGCTATCTGAAAGAGATTATAAAATGAATGTGTTTAAAGCACTTAATAAATAAATAAATAAAAATTACTGAAGAACATGACAGTATGTGATGGTTAATTAATACTGAGTGTCAACTTGATTGGATTGAAGGATACAAAGTATTGATCCCAGGTGTGTCTGTGAGGGTGTTGCCAAAAGAGATTAACATTTGAGTCAGTGGGCTGGGGAAGGCAGATCCATCCTTAATCTGGTGGGCACAATCTAATCAGCCACCAGCGAATATAAATCAAGCAGAAAAATGTGAAAAGGAGAGATGGGGGTAGCTTCCCAGCCTACATCTTTCTCCCATGCTGGATGCTTCCTGCCCTTGAACATTGGACTCCAAGTTCTCCAGTTTTTTTGGACTCAGACTGGCTCTCCTTGCTCCTCAGCTAGCAGACAGCCTATTTTGGGACCTTGTGATCAGGTAAGTTAATACTTAATGAGCATATATATATCCTATTTGTTCTGTCCCTCTAAGAGAACCCTAATACAGATTTTGGTACCAGGAGTGGTTCCAGAGGAACAGAATATTAAAGATGGAGTTCTTTAATTGGTTTTGGGGTTTTTGGAGTTGGCATCTTAATATGATTAGACCCCAAAATGCTAAGGACTCTACTTCTAATAGTATGGAGAACACTGATAGTCCTTGGAGTGAACTGTTTAGAGAGTTACGCAAAATAAATGCATTTGACATTCCTGATTCCCTGCTTGTGAGAGGCAAGGAGTTGAGTGACTGTCTACATAATACCTTTGACCATATGTGGAGAACCAAGGAACATAATGAAGCTGGTTGGTTGCTCCAAAATTCAGTGGAGAAAGTGATGAAAGAAAATGATGAACTCAGGGATTCTGTCTCCCACCTTCAGAAGCAGATACTGAGTCCCAGATCTGCTGAGATTGCCCTGAGAGACAGTCTTATCCCTTGTGGAGAAAGAACTGAAATTGTGAAAAAACAGACACAACCTCTTATCATGTGAGAGGCTGACCTGCAATGAAAGATGCATGCACAGCCTCGCTAGGTGTCTACTGTTAAAGTGAGGGCATGGATTGGAAAAGAATGGGACCCTGCAACTTAGAATGATGATGTGTGGGAGGACCCTGGTGAGGCTGGGGACACTGAG
The DNA here is from genome assembly GCF_028885625.2 of Pongo pygmaeus. Lineage (NCBI taxonomy): Eukaryota > Metazoa > Chordata > Mammalia > Primates > Hominidae > Pongo > Pongo pygmaeus. Next base: position 85,628,383 of record NC_072389.2, on the reverse strand, counting down.
TTTCTAAACTCTGATGAACCTTTTTTTGCCAGAAGGAACGGCTTTCCCATCCCCCGTAGTGGCAACATCCCCTCCCTGACCCATGCTGCCATTAGCCTTTCCATCTCTGTCTCAGGAGATAAACCCTGCACTACCTGAGGCAACAGTGCTGGCCTCCCCTGAGGCAGTTGCCAGGCAAAACAATGTTGATTCTCCTCAGAAGCCACTCCCAACACCTCTGTTTGCTTCTAGACCTATAACTAGACTAAAGTTCTGGTAGGCCCCTAGAGGTGAGGTTGAGAATGTGACCCACGAGGAGGTGCCCTATACTTGAAAATAACTGCTTGAATTCTCTAATTTCTGTAAAGAGAAATCTGGAGGACAGGCGTGGGAATGGATATTAAGGGCATGAGATAATGGTGGAAGGAACATAGAGTCGGATCAGGCTGAATTTATTGATTTGGACCCACTAAGTAGGGACTCTGCATTTAATATTGCAGCTCAGGGAGTTAAAAAAAGGTTATAATAGTTTATTTGCTTGGTTAGCTGAAATGTGGATTAAAAGATGGCCTGCTGTGAGTGAGCTGGAAATGCCTGATCTCCCTTGGTTTAATGTAGAGGAAGGGATCCAAAGACTTAGTGAGATTGGGATGGTGGAGTAGATTAGTCACTTTAGACCTACTCATCCCATCTGAGAGGGTCCAGAAAATATACCCTTTACCAATGCTTTGCAAAAAAGATTTGTGAGGGCAGCACCTGCATCTTTGAAGAGCCCTGTAATTGCTTTTCTCTGTATGTCAGATCTAACAGTGGGAACCACAGTCATTCAACTACAAAATTTAAATACAATGGGAATAATTGGATACCGAGGTGGCAGGGGCCAAGTGGTGGCACTCAACCATCAAAGGCAAGGTGGGTGTAGCTACCACAATGGACAGTAGAAACAAAGCGACAATCAGGATAGTCTGATTTGTGTAGAGCTCTGGCATTGGCTAATTAATCACGGTGTTCCTAAAAGTGAAACTGATAGGAAGCCTACTACATTCCTACTTAATTTATATAAGAAGAAAACTTCTAGTTTGAATGGACAAGACGAATTTGAATTATAAAAACAGAATTGGCCAGGCGCGGTGGCTCACGCTTGTAATTCCAGCACTTTGGGAGGCCGAGGTGGGCAGATCACTAGGTCAGGAGATTAAGACCATCCTGGATAACATGGTGAAACCCCGTCTCTACTAAAAATACAAAAAAATTAGCCAGGCGTAGTGGCGGGTGCCCGTAGTCCCAGCTACTTGGAAGGCTGAAGCGGGAGAATGGCGTGAACCCGGGAGGCGGAACTTACAGTGAGCCGAGATCACGCCATTGCACTCCAGCCTGGGCGACAGAGTGAGACTCCATCTCAAAAAAACAAAAACAAAAACAGAGAATCACGGCCCCTCAATCAATTTCCAGACTTGAGCCAGTTTACAGACCCATAACCCCTTGAATGAAGGGGAAGCTGGGTCCCCTTGAGGAAAGACCCCACTACATTACCAACAATTTGTGCAGTGAATCTTCCTCCCATCCTTCCCCATGGAGACCTCCGGCCTTTTACCAGGGTAACCTTGCACTGGGGAAAGGGAAGTGATCAGACATTTCGGGGACTACTGGACACTGGCTCTGAGCTGATGCTGATTTTAGGGAACCCAAAATGTCATTGTGGTCCTCCAGTTAAAGTAGGGGCTTATGGAGGCCAAGTAATTAATGGAGTCTTAGCTCGGGTCCAACTTACCATGGTAAGAAAGAAAGACCATTCTTTCCCCAATGAACACTCCTGGAACCCTTGTCAAATATCCATTGACTATAGATGAAGATATTTATTTCTGGACTCTAAATTCTACTTTATTGAGCCATGTGTCTATTTGTGTACCACATTCTCTTGATTATTATTGCTTTTTAGTAAGTTTTGAAATTGGAAATTGTCAGTCCTCCTACAGTGTTCTTCTTTCTCAGAATTGTTCTGGATATTCCAGGTTATTCACAGTTCCATAAGACATTTAGAACGAGCTTGCCAATTTCTATTACGAAGTCAGCTGGGATTCTGATAGGAATTGCCTTGAATCTGGAGATCAATTTGATAGTGTTATATTGAATGCCTCTTCATTTCTTTATGTTTTCTTTTATGTTTTTCAATAATGTATTATAGTTTTAGAATGTAAATTTTTCACTTTTGTTAAATTTATGCCTAAGAATTTTCTTCTTTTTGATGCTATTGTAAACAGAGTTGCTTTCTTAACTTAATTTTTGCATTTTTCATTGCAAAATCACTTCATTTGCATTGTTCATTGCAAGTATATGAAAAAACAACTAATTTTTGTATATTGATCTTGTATCCTACAACTTCACTGAACTCATTTGTTAGTTTTTTGGTATGAATTCTCTAGGATTTTTAATATATAATTTGTCATATGCAAATAACAATAGTTTTACTTCTTCTTTTTCAGTCTGGATGCCTTTTATTTCTTTTTCTTGCTTATTTGTTCTGGGTGGAGCCCCTAGTACAGTGTTGAATAGAAGTGATGTGGGGTGGACATCCTTACCTCTTTCCTGATCTTAGGAGGGAAAGCATCCAGTCTGTTACCATTAAGTATGTATGATATTAACTGTGGGTTTTTTTGAGGATGCCTCTTATACCTAAGATTTTGTGTGTGCACACTTTTTTTGATGTTAATATAAATAGTATTGTGTTTTTAATTTCAAATCCCAATTGTTTTTTACTGATATATGGGAAAGTGATGGATGCTGTTATGCTTACCTTATAGCCCGTAAACCTGTTATTATTGCTTATTAGTTTTAGGAGGGCTTTTTTTTCATCAATTCTTTGACATTTTCTGCAGGATCATGTCATAAGTTATACATAGTTTTGTTTTTTCCTTTCCAATGTTCATATACTTTCTTGTCTTTTCTTGCCTTATTTTATTAGCTAGGACTTCCAGTGTGATCTTGAATAGGCGTAAGGGAGGACTGCTTGTTCTATTCCTGCACTTAGGCGAAAAACATCTAGTTTCTCATCATTGAATATAATGTTAGCTGTAAGTTTTCTGTAGATTTTTTAATGAAGTTGAGAAAGTTCACCTTTATTCCGAGTTTGCTGAGAGTTTTAAATCATAAAAGGGTGTTGGATTTTGTCAATTTCTTTTCCTGCATGTATTGATTTGATCATGTGATTTTTCTTCCTTAGATTTTTCTTCTTCCCATCCATTGATGTGATGGGTTACAGTAATAAATTTTTGAACGTTGAAATAGCCTTGCATACTTCAAATAAATCTCCTTGGTCATGGCATATAACTACTTTTATACATTGTTGTTTCAATTTGCTTATATTTTGTTGAGGGTTTTTGTATCTGTGTTCATGAGAGATAACCAATTGCATTATTTCTTCTTGTAATGTTTTTGTCTGGTTTGCTGTTAGGGTATTAGAAAGTGTTCCCTCTGCTTCTGGAAGTGATTGTAGATAAATGGTACTATTTCCTCCCGAAATATTTAGTATGACTCAGCAGTGAAACCATATTGGCCTGGTGCTTTCTAGCTTGGAAGGTTAATTATTGATTGTGTTTTAAAAATAGGTATAAGCCCATTAAGATCATATATTTCTTTTTGTATGTTTGCCTATTTCAAGGAATTGTTGCATTTCATCTTTGCTATTAAATGTGTGGGTACAGGGTTGCTCATAATATTCTTTTATTATCCTTTTAATATCCCTGGGATAAGAAGCAATGTGTTCTCTTTCATTTTTGATATTAACAATTTATGTGCTCTCTCATTTTATGTTGGTTAGCCTAGCTAGAGGTTTGTCAATTTTATTGATCTTTTGAAGAACCAGACTTGGTTTTATTAATGTTTCTATTGGCATTTTCTGCATGATCATTGATCATGGTTTCTAATTTAATTGATTCCTGCTCTAATTTCTATCATTTACTTTCTTCTGCTTGCTTTAGGCTCACATTGCTCTTCTTTCTCTAGTTTTAAAGTGGAAGCTCAGATTACTGATTTTAGATTTTTCTTCCTTTCCAGTATGTGCATTCAATGCTATGAATGTTATCCGAAGCACTGCTTTCACTGCATCACACATATTTCGGTAAGTTCTATTTTCATCTTCATTTAGCGAAACATATTTTAAAATTTATTTTGAGACTTCTTTGACCCATGCTTTATTTAAAAGTGTTTTGTTTAATCCTCAAAGCTGTGGTTTCAGGCTGATGGTTTTCAAGGGAACTATGGAACTGGGATAGTGTGGTGGTGGTTCGATAGAAGGCAAGTTAAATACCATAAAATTCACTGTTTTTACTGAGATCCGTCTCTCTTTTTTTAATAAAATAAATACTCTTCAGATTGTTGCAAGCCTCTAGTTAATAACTCAAGTCCTAAAATTTTGATGTGGACAAATTTTGCCTGTGGTCTTGTGGCTTTTAGGGAGAAAATAATTTTTGGAGGTCCTTACTCCATTTTCACTGATATCCTGAACATTGTTTGATGTGCTTGTCATCCACAGCTCTTCTTTGGTGAAGTGTCCATTCAAGTTTTTTGTCTATTTTTAAAATTTGGTTGTTTATTTTATTTTTGTTGAGTTTTTAAATACATTTTATTTTGGAACAATTTTACATTTATAGAAAAGTTGCAGAAATAGTCCAGAGAGTTGCCACATAACTCTCACCCAGTTTCTACTATTGGTAACATATTTCATTGCCTTGGCATATCTATTAAAACTTAAGAAATCAACATCAGTTCACTGTGATTCGCTAAATTCCTGACTTATTCTAGATTTCTTAGTGTTGCGTTTTGAGGATTATTTATGTATTCTGGATAGAAGTCTTTTGTCAGATGTGTGATTTGCAAGTCTTTTCTCCCAGTCTATACTTTGTCTTTTCCTTCTCTTATTTATATTACTGTTACTTTTAAAATGTCAGCAAAAGTTATTTGGATGCTGTCATTTTTTGTTTCAGTCTTTGAATTTATCTTTGATGAATATAAATGTTTTAAATAAAATAGCAGCAATGTATCATTCTAAAATATCATGCTTGGTTTGACTTATTAAATAGTTTATGAAAAAGTTTTATTTTATATTTATGTTGTTTTTGACTTAAAAATACCAAGTGTATTAATCTCCTTTACAATTTAAGACTTAAGCCTTAAAATTCAGGATACAACTGTAGCACGCTATTAATGCCCAAGGGCAACATACTTTTTATGGTGACCAATCAATTTAGTTTTATACCTGAGATTCTAAAATCAAGTTTAATAAGGACTGAAACATCATGACTTGGCTATCAATGCATGTAATTTATACCCCTTTGCAAGTTTAAAAGCATTGATCTCTAGTTATTCAGGCTTGGACATTTTCTCCTGCCCTACCATCTTTGTGGTCCCAAGTGTCATGCCCCAGTAAATGCTTCCATGCCTGTTCCTGAACCCAAAGAACTGATTTTGAATGAGACAGAGACTGAATGACTAAGGAAACTCTAGCTGCCTCCAGCCCCACATTTGGCTAAGCTGTAATCAGCTCTGTGTGAGACTGGGCATGGAGCAGGTGTAGTCAATGTCATCCTCTCTGTCTCGTCTCGGTTGTATCTTCATTTGGTGCCGTTCTCACGGACACCTGTCTTCCTCCCTCTGTCTGTTCCTATTGTCTTTCCAGGCTCCTGGCTGTCCTTTTTGTCATAGCGACCCCAGTGATTTTGATAATGTCAGCAAGAGCCAAAAGCTCTCGCCCCTCTCTGATAGCTGGATAGGGAGCTGCAAGAAATGCTGAGGGAATGGAAAAGAGAGTGGGGGCAGTCAAGTGTGGCAAGGGTGGCATTTGCCATAGGTACTGACCACTTGTGAGAGTATTTGTCACTCTTCAGCATAGTATAGGAATGAGCACTGGAGGGGAGGTCAAAGCCTGGAATTTTCAGCCGACACTGGATTTGACCAGCTGCGTGCCTTGGAGATGTGGTAGCGAGAGACTCACTCTGTTTCTCCCTGGGCTCAGTTTTCTCATCTGTAAAATGGTGCTGGGGGTAATGTGCTGGAGCTGGATTACTTGATTCTTAAGGTCTTTCAAGTTCTAATGGTCTAAGTAGGATAGTGTTCTTCAAACATTTTTTCCTCATATACCTCTAAACAACTTTTTGAAAAACTATGATTCAATGCACATTTTAAAGTTGATATCTAAAATTTTGCATCTTCTATTTAAATAGTTGCAAAGGATATGATTTCCAATATGTCATAAAAATTGGTAGTTTTAAAGAGAGAATTTAAAATTTAAAAAACTATCCAATGGAATTTAAATGCCATACTCATATGAGACCCCCTTCATCCACTTAAAAAATCTACAAACAAACTCTTTTTATTCAACATTTTAAAATTTTATATTTCCCTTTATCCATGATTTTATATTCCACTTTTCCCACAGGATTTTATATTAATGCACATATGTTTTATGCTTGAAAACTTTTTATTGATCACTCTATCATACTTATCATAATAAGATTATGCCTTATAAATTCAAATTTTAAAATTTGTTTTCTTTTCTGTGACCATAAGGCTTTAAGGGCTAAAAAAAAGTCTTCTGTAATAGGTTGTATATATAATATTATTGGCACATAGTTGATCAAAAATGAAAACATATTGACTTTTTAGAATCATGCATAGTATAATGACATTTTAGTCATTGACGGACTGCATATACAACTGTGGTCTCATAGAATAATGGAGCCAAAAAGTTCCTATCACCTAGTGACACAGCCATCTTGATGTTCTAGCCCAATGCATTACTCACATGTTTGTGATGATGCTGGTTTTGACAAATCCACTGCACTGCCAGATGTATAAAACTAAAACACAGGCTGGGCGCGGTGGCTCACACCTGTAACCCTAGCACTTTGGGAGACCAAGGCGAACGGATTGCCTGAGCTCAGGAGTTTGAGACCAGCCTGGACAACACGGTGAAATCCCATCTCTACTAAAAATACAAAAAATTAGTCGGATATGGCAGTGTGCACCTGTAGTCCCAGCTACTCAGGAGAGTGAGGCAGGAGAATTGCTTGAGCCTGGGAGGCGGAGGTTGCAGTGAGCCGAGATTGTGCCACTGCACTCCAGGCTGGGCAACAGAGCAAGACTCTGTCTCCAAAAAAAAAAGTAAAGCGCATACAGTTATGTACAGTACATAATACTTGATAATGGTAATAAACAACTATGTTACTGGTTTATGTATGTATTATACTATATTTTTTATTGCTATTTTGGAGTGCACTGTTAACTAGAAAGAGTAATAAATAGAATTAAAAAAAAAGTTAAATGTAAAACAGCCTTAGGCAGGTCCTTCAGGAGGGATTCCAGAAGAAATCATTGTTATCACAGGAGACGACACAGCTCCATGCCTGTTATTGCCCCTGAAGACCTTCCAGTGGGACAAAATATAGAGGTGGGAGACAGTGATATTGATGATCCTGGCCCGGTGTAGGCCTAAACTAACATGTGTTTGTGTCTCAGTTTCTAATAAGAAAAAGTTTAAAAAGTAAAGAACTTAAAAATATTTTTAAAAATTAAAAAAAGCTTATAGAATAAGAATGTGAAGAAAGAAAATGTTTTGGCGGGGTCGGTGGCTCCCGCCTGTAATCCCAGCACTTTGGGAGGCCGAGGTGGGTGGATCACTTGAGGTCAGGAGTTCAAGACCAGCCTGGCCAACTTGGCAAAACCCCATCGATACTAAAAATGCAAAAATTAGCTGGGCGTGGTGGCGGGCGCCTGTAATCCCAGCTACTCGGGAGGCTGAGGCAGGAGAATCCCTTGAACCCAGGAGGCGGAGGTTGCGGTGAGGTGAGATCACAACACTGTACTCTCCAGCCTGGGTGACAGAGTGAGACTCTGTCTAAAAAAAAAAAAAAAAAAAAAAGAAAATGTCTTGTACAGCTGTACAATGTGTGTTTTAAGCTAAGTGTTATTACAAAAGAGTCAAAAAGTTGAAAAAATTAAAAAGTTCATAAAGTAAAAATATTATATCATGCTTAGGTTAATTTATTATTGAAGAAAAAACATATTTTAAAATAAAGCCTAAATGTACAATGTTTATAAATTCTGCAACAGTGTACAGAAATGTCCTAGACCTTCAAGTTCACTAACGACTGATTGACCCAGAACAACTGCTAGTCCTGCAAACTCCATTCATGGGAAGTGCTCTAGAGAAGTGTACTATTTAAAAACCTTTTATACTGTATTTTTACTGTACCTTTTCAATGTTTAGATATACAAAACTTTACCATTATGTTACAATCACCTTCAGTATCCAGTACACTAACATGCAGTAGAGGTTTGTAGCCTAGGAGTAACAGGCTTTACCATACAGCCTAGGTGTGAAGTAGGCTATACATCTAGGTTTGTGTAACTACACTCTGTGATGTTCATACAACAACAAAATCAACCAACGATGCCTTTCTCAGAACATATCCTTGGCGTTAAGTGATACGTGACTGTATTGAATATAAGTAATTTTTATTGGAAATACATTTGTTAATGAGATGATGAGGCATTTTCCTAATTATATCATATGTCTCTGTATGAATATGACATTTGTGCAATGAAGCAGAGTCCAACATCTGTATTATCACTACTCTTTTTTTAATAGATGTAAGCAGTGAGAAAACATGTTCACATAAAAAAGTACACAGAAATGGAAATTTGCTATATCACCATCACTTGATTGTTTGACTACCTTTTGAGTTATTTGTCAAAAATTATACACTGATTTATAATCAGGATTATTTTTAATTTTGTTAAGAGCAAAGAGTTGGGAACCGCCTGACTTGTTGTTCATTCATTAGAGCCTGATTCCCTATTTCAATTCCTGGGAGGTATACAAAAAAGGCTTTTACAATACTGTCAATTAACTGTTAATAATCCCAGCTATTCTTTTTCTTAGAGGCACCTTGTTTAATCAGACGTATTTTTTAAATTGTTGGAAAAGATCAATATGTTATTAATTTCCTTCTACTTTTGTATAGTGCTTTTCTGTTATCATGTGCTTTGAATGTATTCTCATCAAAATCCTGTTAACTATAGGTTTGGTTTATTAAATATGTGAAAAATAACTTCCATATAAATCTACTTGGCAAAGTCATCCTCACTGTAAAACCAATCAGACAAATAATTCTTATTTTCCCTTAAGATAAAAATCTGACATTGTTTTTTCAATTCAACCAAACATGTTAATAAGCATTTCAAGGACTACTATAAATACTACTGGCAAAAAATTATGGAACCCATCTTGTAGAATAGATAATAAAATCAGTCAAGTCAAGATTAAAATGATGCAGCACTAATGTGATTTATCCATTTCACAATATTAATAAGAACAAGATCATAAATCCATATGCAGCTCCTCTGTTCTGAATTTGTATAGGACACTGTTATATGTATGTCAAAGGACTTTTGTAAACTAGATCTGCGAAATATGGATGCATGCCTGTATCAAACATTGTTCTTCTGCTTTGGAGAATAATTAAACAAGAGTCAAATATAAAAATTAGAAATAACTCCATCAATGTTATGAAACAGCACGATCAAACTTTCCTTATATGGTAAGTGAAAGAGAACAATATCCAATTGCTAAAAAATGAATCAGTCTGGAAGTTATGCTATAATTTTCTCTTTGGCTAATAGGAGGTGAAAAATGCTGAACGTTTGAATATCTGGGGTTCCTCTGATTTTTGGTGTAATGCCTCCCTTGGATGAAGGTGACGGGGAAGCCCCAGTGCCCCATGTCTGAACGGACTCAAAGCAGAGGAGAGGCGCTCTTAGTACCTGATGGGGGTGGCGCCAGATGCTGTCAACAATGTCTGTGAGCAACTCTGAGCAAGGGGGTTGTGGAGGATGGACCATGACCTCTAGGGAGAGGTGGGTCCTCCCCTCCAGAAGCTCCTCACCCAATTAACTACATGATTTCCTCCTGCTCCTTGAATATTTTCTGAATATTTTCTTTTCTCAACAATTGCTTTAATTTTCCTATCTCATCTAACTCTGTTCACTTCAATCTGAACTTTCTGAGTCCTGTTTGGGACTCAGTGGTTGGCCAGCTCCCCATGAACTTGGCCCAAAGCCCAGAACCCATTCTTCCTCCCACCCCTCCATTCCAGACAGGGATTCATCCTACTTGGCAGGCTGTCTCCCAGAGAACTCAGCATCTTAGAGAACTCTTTGCTCCCAGACACCTATTTCCAGAAGGCATGAGTGTCCCCCACCCATCCTGGGATCAGTCCAGCCATGTGCTCTGCAGCAGGGCCCTGGGTCACCCCTCCCTATTGCCTACCTGCCTGCAGATTTACCTGACTCTTTGGATGCAAGCTCATATCTGCATCCAGCCATTCCTCCTGCAGTGGTGGTTTGACTGAAGGACAGGGAACCCTAATTTTTTTAAGTGTTGTTACATCCCTGTCTATACCAGACCTCCCCAAACTCCTGGGTGATTTCTAAAGTGTTAGGCTGCTGCAACCCTGCTAGCAATCTCGGAGGGGATTCCTAGACACCCATGACCCATAGTGAGGTGGGAGGATATTGGTGCCTTTGGCAGACCACGCAGCCCCCAGCCACCATCCCCTAGTGCTGGATGACTTCCCCTCCAGAGCTGTGTTGACTTTTAGACACGAAAGCCACCTGATCATTTATTCGTCCAATGTCGTGCTCCATTTGAAGTGGTCCAGCCAAGCCTGATTGCTATCCCAGTGACATCTTTTACTCCATGGGGCACATGTCACATCCCTGGAGTAACCTACTTCATCTTTTCTGCTCTTCCCAAAAGGCCATAACCTCAGCATGCAGGGTTTCTCTCTGCAGTGTTCATCTGCAAGGGGCTGTTGGGTCCCTTAGGAGTCACCACTTCCAATGTACAGGGCTCTAAACAAATTCCACAGTGTCCCATGGTATCGGTTTAGGAGCTTTATTGGGAAGGAGAAATCTGAAATGAGCAAAGAAAGAGAAAAGGGGTTCCCTGTCCCTGCTATTTAGTTCCTGGGGAGGTATAGGGATTGGTGGCTTCCTTCCCTGCTAGGCAGGGCTGGACTTTACAAGGCCCCTGGTGCTGGCCAGCTTGCAGGCCAGATAACCCCAGTAAACAGCTGGCACATCAGAGCCAAATGCCAAGCCCCAAACAACCTGTCCCCCATGGGCAAGGCTGCCTTCTTATGGATGCTCTATAAAATGACCCAGTCCCAGGCACAACTCCTCCCTGGAAGGTAGACATGGGCTGCCTGACCAGTGAGTCCCCAGGCCTCGGCCCACAGGACCCTGGGAGCCTGGCCTCTCTTCCCTTACTGGCTCAGGCCTTGTGAATATTCTCCTCTCCACAAGAGCTTATTCCTTAATCTGTACCAAGTAACACGGTGGAGTTCATGGAAAGCATGGTGGCTGGCAGGTGGAGTTGTAGCTGCAAAGCATCCGCCTTGCCAGGCGATTGCCTGTGTTTAAATATGTGGAAGAGGTGGATTGTAAAATTCCCTCTCTCTGCCGGCATTGTCTGTTTTGCTCTAACAAGATTCTCCCTTAAGAGCAATGTGTTCTTTGACAATAGCCTGGGGACAGGAGAGGCAAAGTCTTTAAACAAAAATTGCTATTACTCCCACTACTGCTCTCTACTCTTACCTAATTCAAAACATCCCAAGGAGGCTGCACGCCTAACACTCCTGCACCCCAACAGGAAAATAAGTAAGCAGGAAAGCCGGGAGCCCCAAGGATCTGATGCTGCAGTGACTCACTGAGGTTCTTTCCCCTGCTGGGCGCTCTGGAGGCTTTTATACCCTCGACAATGCCTCCTAGTGAGAATGAGGATGGGCGTGCTTTTTACTTTTCTTTTGTCAAGTGGTCAAAGGGTTGGTGAGCAAGGGGGTCATTCTTTGGCAGATCGGCTTTAGTACAGATTACACAGAGGTTGAGTGCTTGGGCGATGATTCCTTTAAGCCCATCCATGTCCAGGTATCCCTTAGAAAGTCTCCAACAACCCCTAGAGATGTGTCTTTCCTAGTTTGAGGACCACTGACTAGTCTAGGAATCTAGGATTCCAAGGTGTCAGGCTCTGGCTAGAGTGCCCTGGGGCCTGCCTGGAAGCTGATAGCCTCCTTGGAACAGTTGCTGGAGACAGTATCTTTATAGAGAGGCCTTTGTGGGTGATGGAGGTTTTCTTCTTCTGACAGATATGCACACAGCTGCAGGAGTTAGCCAATACTATCTTTTCTACCTTCCACTGTTATTACTACTCTCCCCCTGTTTATCCTCTATAGCTACATGGTCTCCTAGTAGGTCTTCCAACACACCAGGCACACTCGGTCCTCAGGGCCTTTGCACTGGCTGTTCCCTCTGCTGTAATGCTGATCCAGATATCTACATGGCCAACTCCCTCATCTGTAATTCTGTTCTCCAGGAGGCCTGCCCTGACTTGTGTATTTCAAATTGCAACTACATGTTCCTCTCCACCTCCTCTCTATCCCTCATGCCTTCCCTTATTTCCCCTGTGGAACCTATCATCCCTAAAACATTGATTTATGTATTTACGTTTAATGTTTTTGTCTTCCTCTACCACCTTCCACTCCCTGGAAAGGAAATTCTTTGAGGGCAAGGATCAGTCTGCTTTGTTCACTGATGTACACTAAATGCCTAGAAGAGAGCTGGCGCATGGTTGGTGTGCAGTAAATATTTGCTAATGAAGGAATAAATGAACAGACTCATTTGGTGGAAAAAAACAAGTTCAACTTTCACAGCTTAGTTGATCCACATGACCTCTCCCTTAAAAAATATGCAATGCACCATAGCATCAAATTACACCTGAGCTCTGAGAAGTGGCCAGCTTTCCCTTTTTCTTCTCTCCTCCTCCTCTGGTCTTCCTCCTCTTCCTCTTCCTTCTTTTTCCTCTTCTGCTTCTTCTTCTTCTTTTGTTTATCAGCCAGTATACATGACCCTGACTGACCCCTTTAGTGTCGTCTCTGGTCCTTTTTGATGAAGCCCAGAGCCTGCAAACCAGAGGCCGGGGGGCCAAAGTTGGCGTGCAGGCATGTTTTTTAAGACCTACAAAATATTTACCTTCACAGTGGTTAAAATGAATAAAAATGCATCACCAATCTTTGAAAAATTTGTATATATTTTATATATGTATATATAAATTTTTTGAGACAGGGTCTCATTCTGTCACCCAGACTGGAGTGCAGTGGCATGATTACAGCTCACTGCTCAAACTCCTGGGCTCAAGTAATCCTCCCACTTAATTCTCCCAACTATTTGGAACTACAGGCAAGTGCCAGTATGGAATATTTCAAACATATTTAAACTTCAAAACTATCAAAGATATCAACATCTTCTTTTGTCTTCTGAAAAATCAGATTTGCTAACATTGGGCCACATCCCCAGTAGGCAGAAGCTAAGCACCAGCTGCCCCTTAGACAGGGCACTGTCTCCATCACCTCCTACTGTGTCCCTGCCACTGGCACCAAGATTAGCAGTGTTCTTGCTGAGCTGTGTCTCCTCCCATAGCCTGCTTTATGTACTCTGTGATTTGTACCCACCTGGCCTCTATAGAAATTTGAGTTTATAGCCCTTGATTTTAAAGATAATGAAGAGATCTGCAGTTCCCAGAATTTGTCCTGTGATCGCTTTCGTTTCCAGGCCTTTGCCAATGCTGGCTTTCAACCTGGAATATTCACCTTCCCCTCTTCACCTGGTCAGCTTCTACTCATTACCTTAGATGGCACTTCCTGTAGGAAGCATGCTTTGGTTTTCCAACATAGAGTTAAGCGCCCTTCCTTACAACAATGCAGGAAGTTCCCTTCCTCTCATTCTGCTGTGAAGTCTTATCTGTCACTCTGTATTATAATTTCTTATCTTCTTCCCTACTAGATTTAGAGCATTTTTAAGATAGGGACATGTCTTGTTCACCTTAAGTCCAGGAGTTGGCAAATTATAGCCCACAGGTGAAACCTAACCTGCAGACTGTTTGTGTACAGCCCTAATGCTCAGAGTGGTTTCTACATTTTTAGAGCATGGTAAGAACAAAACAGTATGTGAGAGACAGCCTATGTGGCCTGCAATGACTAAAATATTCACTCTCGCAATCTTTACAGAAAAAGTTTGTTGATCCCTATTCTAGCCTTCCATCTGGCACAAAGTAAGTATTGAATAAATGTGAAATGAATAAATAGCTGTTGTCTTATACCTGGCATTCCAAGTAACACACATGTACTGGAGATTCTAAATTGAGTGTCGAGATAAAGACACTGTATATAGCTTATCAATCTATGGTTACTTAACCTCATCATTTTACCCTCTCCAGGGGGAACACCCCCCATGCCCTCCACATTGCATGATGCTGCTCACACATTACATACATGTAATACTATGTTTACATTACAATAACATTCATTATATTATGACAATATATTAATTATACATTATATAATATATGTCATTTAAATAATATAAATAATATACTCACATAATGTATTATATTTACATAATAATAATAATTATTTTCTATTTCACAAACACTCAAATCTTCCAAGTTTGTTCTAGCCACAGCACCTTTGCATTTTCCATTCCCTCTGCATAGAGTGTTTTCCCCCAGACTCCTGCACAGCTGGCTTCTCTTCAACACTCAGGTCCCAGCTCAAATATCACATCTTCAGAGATGCTTCCTTCTCTTTATCTCATTACTCTGTTTTATCTTCTTCATAGCACAGTTCACCATCTGAAGTTATCTTATTTCTTTGTCTACTTATTTATAGTCTGTCTTCCTTCACAAATGATGTAAAGTTTATGAAGGCAGGCACATGGTCTGTTTTGCTTACTTTCTGTATCCTCACCATTTAGAACTGTGCCTGGCATATGACAGGTTCACAAACACATATTTTAAATAAATGCAATTAGATAGAAACTAAGTGCATGATATTCACATCAGCTTCTTTCTTGCACAGCTATTCAATTCAAGGACTAGATCTGAGAGTTGAACCTCTGATTCAAGAAAAGTGAAAACTTTATACGATTAAAGTCAGTTATGCTACAGTTGAGCTGACTGAGGTGTGAGACGTCACTGGGAAAAACCAGCTTCCTTGAGAAGCCTACAGGTGCAAGGACAAGGCCATGTCCCACTTGGCAGGAAATCCTGGGAGCCCATGCTACAGAAAACCAGGAATGGAGCTCTGCAGGAAAGCTCTGAATTAATGAGCATCACTGGCTGGCAGGCTTTCGGTTCACTCTCAGCACAAATAGCAAACCCACCAGCAGATAAATGGCTTTAAATTAAAGGAAAAGGGCTGGTCGTGTTTGCTAGCTAGCTAGTGCATGAAACATTTTCAGGGCCCTTAAAGGCATCAGGGACTATTTGTTTATTGACGTAGCTCCCTGTAGGGCTGATTCCGATTTAAATTCTGGATCTCTTTGTTAAAGTATGAAAATGATTCTGCATAATCAAAAGCTCTTTCTTTCTCATTGTTCTCTAGAAACACATCTCTGAGAAAAACATTTTTTTAACAGAAAATCTGTAAAGATGGGTAAGAATATACAAAATCTGATTTCAATAAATAAATAGTTACGGTGAATTGATAGCACCTTAACTGCCTTTTGAATATTTAGTGCCAAAGAAGTATGTCTTGTTCAGGAAAACACTCCATCACTTGATTTCCCTTTCAGCGGATTTTGCGTCATTAATGCCTCTATTTGTCTCATTCCATCCTTAATAAATCAGTAACTGTTCTCTTGAACACTTAGCTAGAGGTTGCCTACTCAGGGTGGAACCTGGCAGCAGAAATAAACATTAACCTTTCTGGATATAGTCATGGGATTTGATATAATGACGCAGCACCCTCAGACACAGAGATGTCCAGAAGCATTTTGTGAGTGAAAATTAAACAAGAGTTCATAGGTAGCTGTAGGCAGATCTTTTATGCAGGGCAGACACTTAACTGGCATCCAGCCCTTTCAGAACTGGATGAAGTGTAGGAGGGAATGTCTATGAACAGCTAAGATCAGTGTTACCAAGACCAAGCCTGAGGGACATGGCCTGAAACCAACTATAGGAGAAACCTCCATCAGAACTGGTCCGTTTCCTCTTGGCTTACAAGCAACATTCATTCATTCCATCAATTTTTATGGTGGTTATTATATTCCAAGCACTAGACCAGGCTCTGGGATAGAGAGATGAATCAGATGCAGTCTCTGTACTCTGGGGGCTTACTAAAGGGACAAGTGTGGGAAGTACTGCGCTGAGCTGTAGGTGATGGGCACAAGAACTGAGGTCCGGTTCCTACTTCTTTGGTTTCTTTCTCCCTTCAAGAAGGACATTGATCTCCTGGCCTTTCTGACCTCCTGAAAGCCACTCCTTCATTCCTGTACTCAATAGGGGAGGAGGCTAAACCCATGGACACAGAGATGAGTGGGCCATTACTGCCCTATAGGAACGGCGGCCTAGTGGTGAAAAGAGGCAACTCGGCAAATAATTACAATACAAAGCCAGCCCTAATACCAGTTTCTGCTGTGCTGTGTCTGTAACTCTTGAGGTGTCTCAAAAATCCATATTTATAGGCCTTATCCACAGGCCGTGATTCAGTAGGTTGAGAATTTGAGAAATGTGTGTTGTTAACAGTGTATCCTAGTGATTCCAGCACATGGTCAGGTCTAGGAAGGGGACTGTAGACAAGCGACGCTAGCAGAGGGGCTGCATAGGTGAGAGCTATTGGTCTTCTAAGACTTCAGAGGCATTGGGTTTATACCAGGTATAGTTTGGATGAAGGAAGACTGTTCCAGGGATATAGGATCACATGGTACAACTCATGGGGTGATGAATGTCTGGGCCGTTGAGGGAACTGGGAAAGGCAAGCATGAAAAAAGGAGTGACAAAAGCTGAAGTTGGACAGGAGAGAAGGGGGCTGACTAAGAAGGATATTTAACAAAGAGTTAAGAAGCTTGGTATGGATTCTATAGGGAAGACAGTGAAATGGTCCCAGCAGAGTTCAGGAACACAGTGCTGGTGGCAAGATGGCAAGGATCTAGAGTAGCAGGCTAGAGGCAGAGGAGCTGTCTTAGTTATCAATTGCTGTGTAATAAATTACTCTAAAATGTAGTGGCTTTATACAATAACATTTCATTTGCTCCTCACTTGCTGTGGATCAGGGATCCAGGCAGAGCAGGGCTGGGAAGTTCTGTTCTTCATGGTTTGGCTGTGGCTCAGCTGGTGGTTGGGCTGGACTGGAAGGTCTGAGGAAGCTCCATCCTTCTGCCTGGCACCCCAGTGCTCCTCTGCATGGCCTCTCTCTCTCTCTAGTGGGAAGAGAGTTGCTTAGGATTCTTCATGGAATGGTGGTTTAGGGGCAGTTGAACTTCTTATACGGGGCCTGACTTCCAGGAGGGAGCATTCTCTTAAGTGGCAAAGGCAGATCTCTTAAGGCCAGCCTTGGAAGTTACTTCCACATTACAACCATGCTGCTTTTATGGGTTGAAATAGGTCACAGGGCCAGCTCAGACTTAAGAAGAGGGGAAATAGACTCCACCTCTTGATGTGGGGGAGGAAAGGTCATATTGCATAAGACATGGAGGATGAAGACATTGGTACAGCTACCTTGGTAAACACCATCTACTGTAGGACTAACTGGAATATTGTGATCTCTTAGACAAGAGATAAAGAGGCCTGATGCATGGCAGTAGCAGCAGTGATAGAAAGGGATGCCCAGGGGAGATGTTTTAGAAGTAGAATTACATAACATGCTTCCTGACTGGACTTGCAGAAGGGGATGGAAGGGTGAAGATTGATTCCTGAGTTTCTGGTTGGCATAAGTGACACTATCCACTGAGAAAAGGAGAGATCTGGGGCAGTTTGATGAGTGTGAGTATGGCCAAAGCTGAGGTTGGTTTGTGACATGCTGAGTTTGAGACCCGTCTGCATGGAGAAGTTGAATAGGCATTGGAGCTCAGGAGAGAGATATAGTTTAAAGACGCAACAAGTCCCTGGCATTGAAGCCTTAGGAATGGATAAGTCGACATACCTAGATGCTGTGGTTTGACTATGTTCCCTCTCACATTCAGGTGTTACTAATGTGACAGTATTAAATGATGAGGCCTTTAGAAGATGATTAGCCCATGAGTGTTTCTCCCCCATAAATGAGATTACTAGATGCCCTTGACGAAGGGAGTTAGCTCTCTTTCCCTTCTGTTTTCTGCCACATGAGGATGCAATAAGAAAGCCTACACCAGATGCCAGCACCTTGATCTTGAACTTCCCAGCCTCCAGAACTCTGAGAGAATAAGTTTCTGTTCTTTATGAGTTACTCAGTCTCAGGTATTCTGCTATGGAAGCACAAATGAACTAACACATGCATCCTCTTATTTTCATTTACAGGTGAGCAATGCAGGGTTTAGAGGCTCAGGACATTGCCCAAGGTGAGAGCTGGCAAGTAGTGAGTCAGGATTTGAACCAGCCGGTCTTATTCCACAGCCCATTCTCTTAAGGATTACCTTATCTTGCTCTCAGCAGGCAGTCCCTGAGCCCTTGTGATCTTGCTCTAAGGGGAAGCCAAGGCCCTGAAAACATTAGCTTATGACAGCAGCTCCAGATGGAACTCTGGTCATAATCACAGGCTGAGCCCCAACCCTGGTCACACACTGAGCCCTGACCCTGGTCCATACTGAACCCCAGTCCTGGTCTCACACTGAGCCCTGACCCTGGTTCATACTGAACCCCAGTCCCAGTCACACACTGAGCCCTGACCCTGGTCCATACTGAATCCCAGTCCCAGTCACACACTGAGCCCTGACCCTGGTCCATACTGAATCCCAATCCTGGTCACACACTGAGCCCTGACCCTGGTCCATACTGAACCCCAATCCTGGTCACACACTGAGCCCTGACCCTGGTAATACAGTGAGCCCTGTGCTGTTATTGCAGCATGAAACAGACTAAGACAGTAGGTTTTCCTTTTTTATCTTCATCAGTTTTATTAATGTCAAGAGCAGCTTAAACCTTTGATTGAATATATCTTTTCTAAACACAAAATGAATGTAAAAACACGTCCTGGTTGGGGGCCGAATGACAGACACAAGCCAAAAACACAAGCCAAAGAAGGAAGATGAGCAAATCTCCTCCTCAAAGTGAATCAGAAGGCATCTGCTTTTGCCCTCCCCCTGCTGTGGCTTTGCGGGAGTGGTTCTTTTGTAATTAATCATCATTTCTATTTCCCCTTCTCCCATCCCAAAGAGCAAAATCAGAAGTATGAATCAGGTCTCAACTTAGCAGTTGGGAAAAACACTGTAGAAGCTATATTTTAAAATATTTTAAAAATATCTCCTCAGAGGTGGCTTCCAAGGGGAGAAATCCACTTAAAACATATGTAATGGGAACATTTTTCTTTTGAGACTTTTTGCATATTCATTTTACACATAAATGTAAAAGTTAAAGTTCCCGTGTGTGATTTTATTTTTGTAAATTTTTATTTATTTTTCTAAGTCTGATTTTAAAGGATCAACTTCTATTCTTAGATTGTAGGAAGACTATGTCCAGAAACTATTCTATGACTAAAACATCTTTACCAATGTAACAATACAAAAAGAAGGAAAATTCTAGAAGTCCCCTAGTCTGAAAACTCCTAACAGCTTCTGAAGACTCTGTTTTTTCAGGTGATACTTAGTCCATAGAATAGACATATAAAAAATGAAACAAAACATAAGACTTGTCTTGTAGTTGAATCTCAGTACTTTGATACCATACATGTACAAGGCTTTTTATGATAAGATGGAAATATTCTATTCTGGGGAAAAGCAAACGTTGGTTACCAGGTATATTTATTTAATGTCATAAAGTACCAGTCAAGCTTTCGGTAAAGATAGCAGGATGAATCCAGGTCATAGAAACTCCCTATTACCTGATCACATAAATAAAAAATAGTAAAATAATAGGAAAGCAGGAAGGGATACCATTTAGTGTCCTAACTTTAAAAATGGGGTCCTAAGAAAGAAATCAACCTTACTGGAAAGATTCCTTATGGATCTTAACATAGCCTCTACCCCACCTCAAAGCTGCATGTGGGAAAGAAGATGGACTTGTTAACACACCTTGAGAATTTCCCCTTAAATCCCAAATTTCAGAAGAAATACACTAAGGAGGTGAGTGAGCTACTTGGAGGAAACATAAAGGAAAATCCTCAAGAGAAAAAGCTTCAGTTTCAGTCATTGCAGCATCCTAGGATGTCATCTAATGCAGAGAAAAAATGTAGGAATATTCATTTTTTCAAGGCTTTTTCCTGAACTTAGAGACCTAATAGAGCATTTTTAGTTAAGGGTAACAAACCCGGGACATTTTATATAACCTTTGAATGGGGAGTTCTGTCTTTCTCCCCCTCTTTCCAAATTCCGTGGTTGTAGAAATAATAGGTCACATTACTCCGAGTCCCCAAACTATAGTTGGAAAGGGAAGATAAGCAGGTATAATATTAAGGTGAACATGGTACCAAAGAAAACTCATCTGTACGAAACTATAGCAAGGAAAAGGTGTGGATGAAAGTGCCCACATAAGCCTGAGCAAAATGAAAAGAAACATCATAGTAATTATTCATCTTTAAAATGGAGCAAATAATTGTATCTGCCTAACAGGGTTGTGTTATAATAATTAGAGGATTAATATATGGAAATTGCAGAGAACAGGGTCTGGCACACAGAGAACCATTCAGTAACTGTTAACAATAAAAATAATGGTTTTATTAAAATAGTACAGGAAAAGGTAAGATCAATCTAGCACACTAAAGACTGATAAACAGTCTGCAAAAGAGGACAACTTATGGGAAAGATTACCCGAGAGTATTTTACTCTGAAGAGCTTAATAAAACTATGAATTTTATTAAATAAGTGTTTGACAACAGATTTAAAAAGAAAAACAGAATAAGATGAAAAAGAGGAATGCAGAGAAACAAAAACACCGAACTGCATTACATAATTTATAACTAAATTAGAATTTTCAAGGATTAGAATGGCCGTAGCTGAAAATTGAATTGCCAACATAGAAGAAAGGCTCTATCGAATGCAGAGAATAATCAAGAGAGAATAGCAGTTCAAGAAGGACTGATAGATATAAGTGATTAACAAAGATGATCCAACATCATCCAACAAAATAAATTATGTCCAGGAAACTATAGAATAAATGACATAGAAACAAGTGACACCAAAAAATATAGCCAAAGTTGTGATAGAATAAAATTTTCCTTGAAATAAGTAAAAATCTAATATGCATATTGAAAGAACCCACCATGTTTCAGGAAATATTGACAAAATGATATAGAATGCTGATGCAGAACATTAGAATTAACATACGTTGTTAAATAATTAATTTATTTTTTACCTTTTAAGTTCAGGGGCACATGTGCAGGTTTGTTACATAGGTAAACTTGTGTCATGGGGGTTTGTTGTACAGATTTTTTCATCATCCAGATATTAAGCCTAGTACCCATTAGTTATTTTTCCTGATCCTCTCCCTTCCCACCCTTCACTCTTCAATAGGCCCCGGTGTGTGTTGTTCCCCTTACGTGTCCATGTGTTCTCATCATTTAGCTGCCACTTGTAAGTGAGAACATTCAGCATTTGGTTTACGGTTCCTGTGTTAGTTTGCTAAGGATAGTGGCCTCCAGCCCCATCCATGTCTTTGCAAAGGGCGTGATCCCATTCTTTTTATGGCTGCATAGTATTCCATGGTGTATATGTACTACATTTTCTTATCCAGTCTATCATTGATAGGCATTTAGGTTGATTCCATGTCTTTGCTATTGTGAATAGTGTTGCAGCGAACACTGGCGTCCATGTGTCTTTATAATAGAACAATTTATATTCCTTTGTGTATATACCCAGCAATGGGATTGCTGGGTTGAATGATATTTCTGTCTTTAGGTCTTTGAGGAATCATTACACTGTCCTTCACAATGGCTGAACTAATTTACGCTCCCACCAACAGTGTGTGAGCATTCCTTTTTCTCTCTAACCTCGCCAGCATCTGTTATTTTTTGACTTTTTAATAATAGCCATTCTGACTGGTGTAAGGTGGAATCTCATTGTGGTTTTGATTTGCATTTCTCTAATGATCAGTGATGTTGAGCTTTTTTTATATGATTTTTGGTGGCATATATGGTCTTATAAACCTTTTTAAAAAGAAGAAAGATCTCTTCAAGTACCTAGGCAGAAAAATCAGGATACCTACAAATGAACAAAATCTCGCTGATGTAATACTTTTTCATAGCAATATTCAATGCCAGAACACAATGGAACAATGTCTAAAGTTCAAGGGAAAACAGGGTTTGACCCAATGATTTTCTACCAATATAATCATCTCTTGCATATGAAGACCATATGTGGGAAATACTCCAATGAGAATTATAGCACATATGAGCTTTACTTGGGAGAAAACAAGAACATGAATACCTACTGTTCAGCTGTAAAATCAAGGCGGTCATTGATTTCTCCAATTCACAAAAGGAGAGTCCACTATATAAGGACTAGAGGATCATTTAGAGTTGGAAACCAATGGAGCAATATCTATAAGGTGTTGAGCAGAAGAAAATGTGACATGTGAGTAGTGTATGTTGTCAAGATATCTTTTGAGTATCTGAGCAAAGGTCTTTCTCAGATACAATGTGAGTAAAGCATGTGTGAGCAAAACAACCTAACTGACAATGAAATCCAGCCAACCAAGAAATTAAATACCCCTCCCTCCTGAGGAATTAAAAAGCTTAAAAAAAAAAAAAAAAAAGCACTGGTAGTCCTTTTATTATGGGAATTATAGAACCAAATCCAAGATTTAGAAAACTTGGGAAGTAAAAATTATTAACAAAATCTAAATTTTGTTAGGAGTGAAGAAGGATGAGAATATTAGTTACTAATGTAGCAGCGTGTTAATACCGAACTCTTCCTGTCCGGGTATCTGGAGAGGTTCCTAAGGCTAAGGATAAAACACTAGGTGCCACCTTTCCCCATGTTTCAAAGTTTGGTGCTGGACTCCATTTGCAGAACTCTTGGAGGGAATGGCCAAAAATATTCTTATAGCAAGAATATAAGAGGCTGGGCATGGTGGCTCACGTCTGTAGTCCCAGCACTTTGGGAGGCAGCAGGCGGAACACCTGAGGTCAGGAATTCAAGACCAGCCTGACCAACACGGTGAAACCCCGTCTGTACTAAAAATACAAAAATTAGCTGGGCATGGTGGCTTGTATCTGTAGTCCCAGTTACTTCGGAGACTGAGACAGGAGAATCGCTTGAACCCAGGAGGCAGAAGTTGCAGTGAGCTGAGATTGGGCCACTGCACTCCAGCCTGGGCGACAGAGCGAGACTCCGTCTCAAAAAGCAGTAGCTGCAACACTGGAAAGATGGCAGAGCAAGAGCAAAGAAAAATCTCTTTGGTTCCAGAAAATCTCCTGAGAAAGGGGAAGGCTTATCAAGCTCTCAAAGCCACCCAGGCAAAGGAGGCACTTTTGGCAAAGAAGGAGCAGAGGAAAGGAAAAGGGTTCAGGTTTAAGTGACTGGAATCATTCCTACATGATTTCTGGCAGCAGAAACATGACAAGGTGCATCTCAGATGACTAGAAGTGAAATCTCATGCCTTGGAATTGCCAGATAAACATTCCTTGGCTTTGTTGTACGCATCGGAAGGATTGATGGTGTGAGTTTACTGGTGCAGAGAACCATTGCAAGACTTTGCCTAAAGAAAATTTTTAGTGGTGTCTTAGTAAAAGTCACTCCCCCGAACCTAAAAATGCTGCCTATGGTGGAACCTTATGTGACTTGGGGATTTCTAAATCTGGTGTCTGTCCTGAAACTCATTTTGAAATGTGGACAAGCCAAGGTCAAGAATAAGACCCTCCCACTGACAGCCAACACAGTGATTGAGGAGCACCCGGGGAAGTTTGGTGTCATTTGCTTGGAAGATCTCATTCATGAAATTGCCTTCCCAGGGAAGCATTTCTAGGAGATCTCATGGTTCTTGTGCCTTCTCACTGGCCCGTCATGGTACTAAAAATAGAATGGGCTTCCTCAGGGAGATGGGCACACCTGGCTATCGGGGTGAGTGCATCAATCAGCTCATCCGCCTGCTTAACTAGACCCAGGTGCCAAACTGCAGTAAATTTTTATCAATGAAGTGGAAGCTTGTGTTTCTGGGTTTTTTTGGAATTTTTATTGAGTGTCTTCAGAGAAGATTATTTCCTGCTTCAAAACTGGAAAGGAAGTTTTCTTCAAAAACTGGAAAGGAAGCGTCAAAGAAAAGATAGTAGTTTATGTTCATGGCAAGCACCTCTCATTACAATCCAGTTCCAAGGAAAAATTCCAGCATTTTCTACATTGGCTGCCATCTCGTCTGAAATCAGCACATTCCATGGAAGAAGGAGTCCTGCTTTGGTGCATCTTCTATCCTAGGGTTTACTGTTGGTAAATGAGTAACTCTAGCATTTGTACAAGGCTCCCTAAGACTGCTGCAGTGGTTGACCAAGCCCAGGGACATAATTGAATCTGGAGATTCCTGGGGCCTTGTTTTGAAAAAGACTTGAAATACACATAGGAAGAAAGGACCAAAAATAAATGTTCACTTGTCTCTGCAAAAAAAAAAAAAAACGAGTATAAGAATATTAAGGGATTATATTTTGATCCCTTAGTCCATCACTCTTCTGGAGTGTTTGAAAGAGTGAACACTGAAGGAGAAAGAAAAAAAATGTCTGGAGAATGAGGCTGCAGTGCTGTGGCAGTTTTCCCTTCCCTGGGCGATGGAGTGTTGCTGAGATGGATGATGCTTTGAGATCACTTCAGGCTTGGTGTGAAGGTCTTCACCTTTAGAACTTGATATGTGTTCTGAGGGTTGAAGGGACAAAATGGACTGGTAGTAGACTCAGGAATATGAGATCTAAAGGCAGGAGGTTGCAGCAGGCTTTCAACCCCAGGAAGCAGAACAAAGAGGAAGATAATTGCTTTGGGAGTAGGTGCCACTTCCACCACTGACAGGGGCAAGCTTTCAGGAATGTTTCCCATACAGCAGATGTGGGCATTGGGAAAACCAGCATGGAATGTAGACTTTGCCCAAGGGACTTTGTCCATGAGGGCCATTGGGAGGGCAGTGGGGGCTCTAACAGGAATGTATACAAGACCTGTCTCTAGATGCCAGGTTTCAGGAGTTGGAGTTATATATGGCCAGGCCAGACGAAAGGCATCACCCACATCATAAAAATTTCCATTGGAGTTTCTCAGTTTCCCAAACTGCAAGAAACCCCTAAAAGAGTCTCCAGATGTCACAAAGGTACCAGCAAAGTAAGATCTTTCCCTAAATTCCCTTTCCTCCTGTGCTCAGCTGTGAACAGGTCATCTGGGAAGATGAGTGAGCAGGGGAGAAGGGTAGAAGAACAGTGCTAGGAAGGAGAGAAGAAATCCCCCGTTAACCTGATACCCCAATGTTATAGGACCTAGCAAAGGGGTAGGTGTCCTTGATTTTTCATTGCTGCTAGCTGACCGTCGCTTTTTCTTTTTCCCTAAAGCCTTCCAGCTTCCTTAGCAAATGTCATCAGTTACACTACCTATTTACCCTTTTTGTAGCACTTCTGCCCAATCTTTGTGGCTATTCTCTTTTGATCATTTATTCCTTGAAAGTTAGCAATTGGTTTACTGCCTATCTCTATAATCATCACGGGTGACTTCAACATCCGTGTAGACTGCTCATCCAAAAGCCTGACCTCTCAGCTTCTTGATTCCCCTTTTTCTTTGTCTTTTCCTCTGTCACAGTTCAGCCACCAATTATTAGTAATGGCACCACCTCCAAAACCTTGACTCAAGTTTCCCATTCTATGATCTTTCTGCCACACTTCTTCTAGTTTAAATTCTACCAATTATTTGACCTATAAGGACCTCCCAGTCATCAATTAAGTCCACCACATTTCTTTACTTTCATTTTTATCTATGAATTCCATGGTATATCATTATAACCACTCATTTGCTTAACCACTTAACTCTCTCACCCTTGTCTCCCTCTGTCATACTTGCCTAATTTGGCTAAAGGCAGTACTCTGTTTACTTTTCACCTGTTTAAATATGACTAGAAAAAACCATAACCATACTCAATGATCTTGCTCTAATTTAGGACCATGTAACTCAGCAAGCCTTATCCATTTTTCTGGTCAGTTCCTTTGTCCATTCTCCTGAATAACCACTTCAACCTTCTTCCCAACTTCCCACCTCACCCTCATCCCCTTTTCAGTCTAAGCTAACGATCTAGCTTTTTTTTTTTTTAAATAAGAAAACAGAAGTAATCAGAATATCCTTATTTTCCATAACTAGGGCTGCATACCTACCTATATCTACAGTACTTATGTCCTTTGTCTTCCCTTCTCTTATAAAGGATAAACTCTCTCTGCTTCTGCCCAAGGCCAAGTTTCATTCTTGTGCCCTGGATTCCAATCCCTCTGTCCTACTCATACTTTGCTTTGTTAATGATCATTTCTCTCCTTCAAGAACAATTTTCCCTTCAACTGAATCATTCCCGTCACCAATTAAACATACCCCAATATCTCCCATATAAAAAATAACTATCCTTAGAATCCACATGCCCCTCCAATTATAACCTTACTTATCTTCTCTAAAGGCAAAACCATCTTTAAAGTGTTTTCTATACTTACCTTCTTCATGTCCCATGTTCTTGAAACAGATCTAATTACAACCACTCAGTTGAAACTTTTGTCAAGGTCACCAATGACTTCCATGTTAAGTCTAATGGTCAATTCCAAATGCTCATTTTGGTAGATCCTTCAGCTTATTTAATGCATTAGGTTACTCCCTCTTTCTGGAAATACTTTCATATTTGGTTTCTGAGACTCTGTACTCTTCTGCCTTTCCTCCTAACCCACTGCCAGCTGTCACTGTCTTCTTATTCTTAGTTCAATCCTTCTTTTATTCACTACCTCTAAATGTTGGAGTGTCCCAAGGTGCAACTCTTAGATCATTTTCTTCTGCCTGCATTTTCTTCCTAGGCAATCTCATCTAGCTTCATGGCATCAAAAGCCCTAATACACTTATGATTTCCAAATTTACCCAGCCCATTTCCCGATTCTGACCTCCAAATTTGGAAATACAACTGGCTTCTCTATTCTCCCAGCTCAACTGTCTCATAGATATCTCAAACGTAGCATGTTCAAAGCAATTCTTTATTTACTTCTTCCCACAAATCTGATCACACCTCTCCCATTCATTCTCCCCCATTCCCATATAGGTCACTTTGCTTAGGCCCAAAGCCAAGGCATCTTTCTCAGCTTTCCTCTTTCTTTCACACCCTGTTATGGATTGAATATTGCCCCCTAACTCCCCCCCAACAAACACCAAAACAAAACAAAACAAAAACAAGATACTTTGAAATCCTAGCAACCAGGACCTCACAATATGACCTTATTTGGAAATGGTGTAAGTAGTCAAGATGAGGCCATACTGGAATAGCGTGGGCCCCTGGCCCAATATGATGGGTGTCCTTGTAAGAAGATGGCCATGTAAAGACAGAGATGTACAGGAAATGCCCTGTGTGACAATGAAGGCAAAGATTGAATTTACAGCAGCTGCCCACTAAGGAATGACAAAGACTGACAGCAAACCACCAGAAGCTAGGAAGAGGCAAGGAACTATTGCCCTGCAGGTTTCAGAGGGAGTGTGACCTTGCTGACACCTTGATTTCGGATGTCTAACCTCCAGAACTGTGAGACAATACATTTCCATTGTCTTAAGCCACTCAGCTTGTTTTACCTGGGTACAGAAGCCCTAGGAAGCGAATGTATGTCCCACATTCCACTCACTAGCAACTCTTCTTGGCTCTGCCTTTGGAAAGATAGCAGTAATCTGTCAATTTATCTCCCTGCTTCTACTCTTGCCCTGGCCCACCAGAGCTATTTTCTATGGCTCATTTCAAGCGATCTTTTCAAAATGTAAACCAGGTCATGCCATTTCCTTGCTCAAGACCTTCAAATGGCTTCTCATTACAAACAGAATAAACCTTAAACGTCTTGCCCAGGCTTATCAGGCTCTGCATATCCTGTCCTCCAGCCTCCTCTCATCTCCTATCCCTTGCTCATTCAGGTCTCAGCGTATTGACCTTCTTGCTGTTGCTGTGACACGCTGAGCTGGTCCAGCTGATATGGTTTAGATGATTGTCCTCCTAAAATCTCATGTTGAAATTTGATCCTCAATCTTGGAGGTGGGGCCAGGTGGGAGGTGTTTGGGTCATGGGGGTGGATCCCTCATGAATAGCTTGTGGCAGTCCCCATGGTAATAAGTGAGTTCTCATGCAGTTAGTTCCTCCAGAACTGATTGTTGAAAAGAGCCTGGCACCTCCTCTCTCTCTCTTGCTTCCACTCTCATCATGTGATCTGCACACACCAGTTCCCCTTCGCCTTCTGCCATGAGTGGAAACTTCCTGAGGCCCTCACCAGAAGCAGATGCTAGCGTCATACTTCTTGTACAGGTTGCAGAACCCTGAACCAAACAAATCTCATTTCTTTGTAAATAACACTGCCTCAAGTATTGCTTTATAACAACACAAAAATGGACTGACACCAGCCTTAGGGCATCTGCGTTTGCAATTCTCTCTGTCTAGGATGCTCTTTCCCCGCATGTATTCATGCCTTAGTTCTCCTTCTCATTAAGGCTCCTTCTCTTATCCCCAGAGAAGCTCTCTATGCCTACCTGATCTTAATTGGCCCTTCTAACCCTTTATTCTGCTTTATTTCTCTTCCTAGCACACATCCGCATCTGAAATTTTCATATTTATTGATTGCGCTATTAAATTGCCAGTGCCTTTGCAGAGTCATGCCTGTGGTAGATAGCAAATGAATGAATGAATTCCAGCATTTGTCCAAAATTCAAATATAAAGTTAAAAAAAATGACTTCCACCTCTTTCATTTTTAATTAAAGTTTTCCTGGTTTTGACAGAAGTTTTAGAAATGAATATCTCTGTGGTGAAGAAACATTTATCTGAAGTTTAGCAATTTCTTCAGTTTCTTGGCAATTCTTCTTTCTTCTGTTAAATACAATTAATATTAAATTAAAAATCTTTTATTTAAATAACATGAGAAACATAGTCCCAGTTGCTGTATAAATGCAAAGAGCAATGTCTGCAGTGATAGTCCCCCAGTAGGGATGATGATTTACAGGGAAGGGGTTGGATTTGGAGGAGATTTTTGTTTGTTTGTTTTCTTTTTTGTACTCTTAAGTATCAGTTGAATGTTTATAGCTAGTGTATGTCTTTCATATAAAATATACTCCCATTATTCTTTTTAAAAACCTCTCAAATAAGGTTTTAATGACAGAATATAGCAAAATTAAAATATAAGAAAGCAAGTTTTATGTTTGACACAAGCTGACGTCTTAAGAGAAAACTTGAGTTATGCCTTAATTTCAAAGGATGTAGGAGAATCAGAAATTACTTTTTATTCATTCAGACTGATATTTCACAGCAAAGCAAACTGAGGTAGTTTGGCTATTCGGTGCATAGGACTATAACATTAAGAAGTAGAAAAAAGTATCCTAGAACTCTGAATTCAAACCTCATGTACTTCCAAAGACATTTTAAATCTGCCTTTTAGAATTTTGCTCCCAGAGATGGACCAGATTTGGCTTTCTCTCAAACATAGTCTCCTTGGAGAGAGATCATCTGAAGGACACAAGTGTGCTTGTTGATAGGAAAGGAAAGTGACTGTCTCTGCTTGGTGGTTGCTTGGGAAGCTTCAGCAGGAGCTGGGTATTGAAAAATGGGAAGAGGAGAGGAAAAGGAAGAGAATCCCAGAAGTAACTGGGGATGAAGGAATGAGTTATACAAGCTAATGGTCTATCCCAGGAATGCCACACAATCTCTGTGTGGCTGGACAGTGTGGGGAATGAGAGAAAGCAGAAGGAGAGGAAGATGGAAAGGTAGAGGGGCCAAGCTAGGAGGGGCCCTGAATGCCAAACCAAAGAGTTTAGGTTTGATTCTGGAGGTCAAGAGCACACCCCAAAGAGAGAAGTAAGAGCACATAGATGTAAGATCCCAAACACAGATGTAAGAGCTGTGTTTCTGATCTGTATTTTTTAAAGATGACTCTGGTGACTGCATGGAGGAGGGATAAGGCCAGGGTGAGACCAGATGCAAGGCAAACTTGTTCAGAGGCTGTTGTGATGACGGAGGGAAGAGAGAATGAGGACGAGAGAGAAAGACATAGAAGGCATACCGATGCAAGTTTGTAAAGTAGAAATGATTGGGTTTGATGACTGATTTGATATGGCAGGAACGGGGAAGAGATTGGAGAGGAAGGAATCAAAAGATGGCTCTCAGATTTACAGCTTGAATAGCAGGTCATTGGGGCTGACCTAAGAATTTTATAAAATGAACCAAGTTACCATATTGAGAATGAGTTTCTGGTTTATAAAATCTGTATATGTTCTTGTTCATGAAAAGTTTCACCATTTGGTGACTTACTATTTCTAACATGCAGATGTGATGCCAGGCCTGGGAGCATGCCCTAGCTGGACAATATGGTCTTGTACCAGGTGCCACCCCATAGCCCCAACGAGGAGAGATGCTTTAGGAAACATCCACAGAACATCAGGGCAGGTATGACAATCTTTCTGAACATTTCAAAGAAACTTGCAATGTGCAGGTTTCCTTGGCAAACTTTTCTAGTGACACCATTGAGATTCAGCTAAGCCACTAGGTACTCAAGGTTTTTTAAGCCAAATTGTGAAATATGAGTTGTCAGTCTCTATTCCCCAGAAAGAAACAGTTATCAGTAAAAACAGATGTGGTGGTTGCAACATTTAGATGAAATATTGATGACTTCTAAAAGGCCAGCTGGTAATCACTATTCCTTTTGATTCTGGAACCAATGATTGTGGTGATTCAGCTCTGCTATAATTTCTTAGGGAACATGGCATGGGGGAGTGTGTGTTCCATGTTGAAACTTTAAGAACTTCTCAGCTCCTGAAGTCCCTAAGTCTTCAGAGCATCCTTCCAAGATGAGAAATCAACCAAGGCTCTGCACCAAAATTTACCATGCTTAAGTCTCATCTTCTCAGTCCTTATCTGTTTTTAGCAAAATGTCAAAATGTCTATCAATGAAGCACATGCTTGAGGTTTATCTAGATAGATATTGGTCTTCCTGACTAACTTGATTTCCAAGGACCCCACGTGCTTTAGATGGTCAGTCCTGCCTCTGGTCTTTGCTCCCTTGATTTCCTTCATTTGATATGTTGCCTTTGCCATCTCACTGCTTATTTAGATCCTTTCCATGCTCAAACCAAGCTCATAAACTCCATATTTTTGTGAAAACTTTTCCACTTGAAATGTATCGATTTATTCTTTGTGTTTGTTAGAACTTTGTGTATATGCTCAAGATAGCATTTGCTAATTTGCCCTGTGATCAAGAATTACCCTTACTGGACTTTAAGTGTTTGAAGGAGGGACTCTGGGTTGACCTATGTTTATGAATTTCTGCCCTTCCCCAGCCCCTCTCCCTCCAAGGCCCAACACAGTGCCTTCAAAAGCAGCAGCTATTTTATTGAGGATTTTGGCATGATTTTAGATGCAAACACTCATGTAATCTTCAAAACAACTCAAGAAAATAGACGCTATTTTTATCTCCATTTTCCATGTTCTTTGACCTAGCAATTCTATTTATAAGAATTTATCCTATAAATATATTTGCACATACGAAACTGGCCCATGTACAAGGGTATACAAGGTTGCTCAGTTCAGCACTGATTATAACAATGAGTGGAAACTTAACTAGAGGATTGGCTAAACAAACTATAGTGAATCTATGAAATAAAATGTGATTGGCCTGGAAAGGTCTCCAAGACACATTTTTAAGTGAAAAAAAGGAACCAAGTTGTACAGATGGTATGTACAATATGTTCCTATTTATATAAAATAATATATTTATGCATGTATTTGCAAATCTGTGCATAGATTATCTTTGGAAGGATATACACTATAACAAGTAGACAACACTTGTTATCTCTGGGGAGAGTTACTGAGAGTCAGGTTACCTTGGTCATCACCCTGGTGATCTGACAGGATCCCACACTCCCATCTTGGGGGTCATCCATCCCCAGTGTATCTCAGCCACTTAAACTGGAACCACATTACCACTAATGGTGGCTTTAGGTGCTTAATTTTTAAATCTAGTGGAGGTTGAGCTAGAAAAATAAGTGTAAAAGAATCCTTCTGTAATTTAGCAAGATGCTAGAATTCTTTCTTTTTAATTAAAAACCAAAACACTGAGACCATGCAGCAGCACATTAATCACAAGAGCAGTGGTATTGTTCCATATTAATGGAAATTTCTGAAGGCAATCATATGAAAATGTTCAATTATGATCTACAAAGGCCATGAACCTCTCGGATGTCTGTGGAGACTGAAAGGAGACTCTTTGTGCACCCACTGGGACTCTTCCTTCCTGCCACCATGTTTCCTCATTTCCCTTCAGGGTGATGTCCGTGAAGTTTTCCTCTAAAGGCACTCCAGCTGAGCTGTCAACTTCCTGGGCTTTAATGCATAGTGATTGCTGCTATTTTTGTTATTTTCCATCTCTCTGATGCTGCTCCATTGTCCCTCCTGTGGTTGCCCTTTTCTGTTCTTTAGTATTTTAATTAATGTTGTTTAATTATACTTGGCCCCCTGAGGATTTTTGAGGGGTGAATTCAATGGGAAAGGCTGAATGAATAAATTCTCCAGTCTTTTGCACACTTGTTATCAAGAGCTTCTCACCCAGGGGCACACCCAATTATTTCCAACACATCAATAATGCCAAAGGGAGGGACGATGGGATGTTTAGGAAGAAAAGAGGCCTGAGAAATGACTACTTTTTATTCCATGGTCCCAGCCTATAGGATGAGGTCATTATATGATTGGTATTATAGGAGAAGCAACATTTTACCTATACCCTCTTATATTTTTTTGGCTGGGTCTGAGAATTAAATTGACATAAAACAAACGAGCAAGAGAAAAACATACGAATTTATTTAATGCAAGTTTTATGTAGCAAGGGAGGCTTCATAGGGAAATGAAGACCCAAAGATGCAGCTAGAGTTGAACACTTGTGTATTGAATTGGACAAAGATCAGTAAGTTGTGAAAATGTGGGGAGGTAAAGGGGCTAGCTAGGGTAGTTAACTGAGTGGACAAGTGACCAAGAAGACAACGGTTAGTTTCACAGGTGCTATAGTTTGGTTTGTTTGACTCCTGCATATTTCACGTTGAAATTCGATTTCCAATGTTGGGAATAGAGCCTAATGGGAGGTGTTTGGGTCATAGCGGCAGATCCCTTATGAATTTATTGGTGCTGTCTTCATGCTAATGAGTGAGTTCTTATTCTATTAGTTCCCATGAGAGCTGGTTATTGAAAAGAGCCTGGCATCTCCTCCTCTCTCTCTTGCTTTCTCTTTCACCATGTGATCTGCACACACCAGTTCCCCTTACCCTTCCTGCATGAGAAGAAGCAGCCTGAGGCCCTCACCAGAAGCAGATACTGATGCCATGCTTCTTATGTAGCTTGCAGAACTGTGAGCTAAATAAATCTCTTTTCTTTGTAAATTGCCCAGCCTCAGGTGCTCCATTATAACATCACAAAAGGACTGAGACAACAAGGTTTGTTTGTACAGACATCCCTCAGCCTCAACTCTCCTTACGATTTCCTTCTGGTATAGGGAGGACATCTTTCACATCGGAATTTCATCTCTTGCTTTAAAGAAGAAGGAGGGTTAGAGCGTTCTTTTTGTACTTGCTGTTTTCTAAGTGCTTTTAATTCAAAATAGTCAATACTCTAGAATGGCGTATTTGGGGAGGTATATTCTGAACTCTTCTGAATTAAACTTAATTCAGTTATATCTCATTAGTGATGTCCATGGGATATAGTTAACAAAATGCAGCCCAGAAGTGGATGAAGCCTTCCAGGGAGGGTTGCATTCATCTGTATCAATCAGTGGCCCTCTCTATCTCTCCTTTGTCCCTTTAAAGGTGACACATTGACACAGAGTGTCACTGACTGTGCCCTTCTGTTCACCTTGAGCTCTCCCATCATGGTGAGGAGGGTGTTCTTTTAGCATCTATGCCTCAGGCTTTCTCTCCAGAACCTGCTTCTTGTTATGACTTCTCATGGTTATAGTTTGGTCTCCTCAGAGTCCCTGACCTAAACAGGATCAACACTTTGGGCTCCCTGGGAGTTCTTTTCTATCCTCAGCCTGATTGGCTTTTCCATCTGTTTTTGATTCCACCTCACATTTGCCATTTCTTTTTTAGACTGTGCCCAAATCCATCTTTCCTTTATCTCTCCACAGCCATCCCCTCAGTGCATGTCCAAGGGGTCTTGCTGCTAGGCTATCGCAATCAGTGATTTCCTTAGCAAGCCCCTCCCTTTAAATATCCCCCAACCTGATATCATATATGATTTCTACTACCCAGAAGGTAACTGCTGAATGCTACCATGTGAAAGACTACCATGTGACATCATTGGTTCTGCAAAAACAAACAAAGATGACCCAAATGAGAACAAGTGAAGGCTATTTGTTCTGAGCAAGCAAAGGAGTCAACCAGCATCACCTGCAATTGGCAGAGACTCAAAGTGGAAAACTTTATAGAGGGCAAAAGGAAGACTGCAGGTGTGCCCTGATTGGAGGCTGTTACAAGCAGGCTAACCAGAAGTGGGGCATCTTATGTTACGGGTTAGGGGAGCATATTTGGCCTTCCCTGATTGGCTCTAAGTTGCAAACGGAGGGCAAAAATAGGGAAGCTGTCAGTTATTGATGAGTCCTGATGATTTGGAGCTGGTTGTTACAGAGGTGGAGGTCTGGCTTCCCAGTCTGGTAGCTGCAAGTTGTAGATCAGAGTTATTTTAGTAAATAGTCTGGCCATTGTCTGTTTGTACATACAGTTTCTCAATTCTAAAAGGCATGTTTCCCACCTCCAACATTTTAACAACTTAACCTCAAATTGATGATTTTATATTCTTCCACATGTCATCATTTAGTTGACAATTTTTTTTCCTTTGTAGTTCAAAAAATAATGGTGCACTTAAAATTTAATGGCACCTAGATTTGATGAAATACAATATTGTAGGGAAATAACTACATTTCCCCTTCTGAAGATTTTATACTGTAGTGAGGGAGAGAAGATATCCAGAAAAAAAGTGATATTTCAATATGCATTTTAGGCAACTTTATATGGTCCATTACTAAGTCATTGTTCTGGATTATATGGCTGGAATTGTGGAGGTGGAAGAGAGCTTTGGTCTGAATCTTAAGGATATTAAGCTGCAGAAGCACCAATAGAAATAGAGAGCCTACTATGGGCCAGATGTTACTCTGGGTGTAATATGTGAATTCTCTTTTATATAACAAGAAAGACTTGGAAAGCCAGAGAAAAGTTAGGAGGAAGGTGGAATTATCTTAGGGGAGAAACCCAGAAAAACTGCTAATTGTACATTAAGCCATAAAGATTTTTAATTCTTCCACATTATAAGGAGTTCAAAGACAGGCTGTTGAAGGATAGTGCAGGTACTCAGTGATCTACTAGGACTTGATCTCCCTTTCTGTTCTTGCTGTCTGGTTACCCTGCTGTCTTTAGGATGGTGGCTTGTCTGCTTATGGGTACCAGATGGCTCCTGTAGCTCCAGGCATCATGGCTATGTTCAAGGCGGGAAGACACACAAAGGAATAGTGCTGGCTGCATCTGCCCAGTTAATCAGAAAAACCAAAGCTTCCCCATGTACTTCTAGCAGTTGCCCTTTAAGTATCATTGCCTAGAGCTGGGAGACATAGCAACTTCAAACTATAAGCATGCTGGGAAGTCATGTGTTGGGCAAAATAGGATAGGAGTGAAATGATGGGATTGGGCCAAATCACCATTCACAGGGCTGGGACACTGCCACTGCAAACAAAATTGGGATTCTTGGTTTGAGGGTCAGGAAAGGGAGAAATACCTGTTGTGCAGTTAACTAAGAGTGATTTCTGTTGTATGCAGAACAGGGATGCTACATGAGGGAGAACATGAGGTTTCTGCAGAAAGCATGGGAGACTGATTTAACTGGAGAGAAAAATGGATGACTGAGTGGCACCAATGGGAAACAGGTTTAGAAAGTGGCCTGTGATTGGGCTATGAGGTCCCAGAACTTGGAATTTGAACTTAGTGTAGTAATTGTTGGGTAATCTCTCAATACTGTTGATTGGGGAATGTGAAAGGGCATGTTTTCTAGCTGGAAGGGACCTGATAGTTCATCAAATCCAACCACTGCTTTTAGAGAAAAAGGAAATTTAGTTTTAGACATGTATTGGCACAAAGTAAATTAGAAGAGGGAAGTTCTCCTGGTTTTTATGCCTGTGCTTTTTCTTCCACATTCCTGCCCCTCTGCTTCTATAGAAGAATAGGGCATTTTCAATTCAGTTCACTTATTGAGTGTATATTATAGATTAGGTAACTTGATGGGAGGGGGAAGGAGGAGACAAGAAATGAAAGGGTTAATGCAGAAGTCAGAAATAAATACACTTCTGGGGGACAGCCAGTAAAATAAATGAGTGGACGGGACATAAGATCCTAAACTTTATGTGACCTATAGCTTCAGGGTTGCAAAGACTGTAGGGAAGAGTGGAGACTGGGGCAAACTGGGGAGTACACACCCTTTTGAAAGAGTCCATTAGCCATTCAGATCTAGCTGATTGGTAACGTGTAAAAAAATGTGGCTTACATTTGTAGCACTTTTTATTTAGAGAGAAATCAAAAGTCCAGTTTTTTATGTGAAATTTCCAGACTTCAAAATGTTAGCAGGAAAAAAAAAAAAGGTCTCTGGGTCAGATGCTGCCAGTCTGTGACTCCGGCATAAAGAAGCAAGTCATTCAGGAGTCCTGCCCTCCACTGGCTCACAGTCTGGTCACCATCCCCAGGGAAAGTCCCTGACCCTGCCTGGGTTAGGCATCTCCTTTCTGCCCACCTTGATCACATTCCATTGTAATGATCTGTTGTATGGCTGTCACTGAATCTGAGATCTGTCCTTGGTCCCACTCATCAGGATAGACAGAATTGACTGAGTGCCTGTGCACTGTTTCCCACATCAGCCTGGATGTTCTCCAGGCTCCTAATGGCAAGCCGGGAAGGGGGCTGCTCTCCCCATCATGGCAGTGAGAGGAGAGCTGGATTGCAGGTACCTGAGGGCTGTCTCCTCCTCATCCCACACCCTGAGCTTAGGGCTTAAAGCCTCTGGCTGAACTTTCCATGGAGACCGAAAGCAACCCTTTTGTCACCCACAGACTGTCACACCCAAGACCTCCCAGTCCCCCAATCTATATGTGATCGAGGGTTTACATCTTCTCAGGACTGCTTCTTTGTCTCTTGGGTGTGGTGGCTCCTCCGTATTATCCCAGCCTCCACTTCCTTGTGGCTTGACCCTCAGGTTTCTCTCTTATGGGGGATGATGAGGGGCACCCTTTATTTTTGGGCCCGCTACTGACCATTAAGGAATCTAAGTCTGCCAAAGGGAGATCTGCTTATACAAGGTTAATGATGTCTGTAAATGTTTCTTGGGTCCTTGAATAGAAGCAGGTAGCCCATATTACATGAAAGACGGAGCTTATTCTGTGTGTGGCTTGTCTTCCTATGGGAAGGAGGAATGCATGGCCACAAGGAAGAGGGATTGTGAATGTGTATGAAATGTCCAGGCATGGAAGAGTTTACTGCATTCGGACATGTGAGCCTGGAAGAGGGCACAGCCTGACCTTCATTCAACACAATCACCAAGGTGGGGAGACTGGCAACACCATGACCAATGAAAGTCATACAGGGACTGGAGTAGGAGGCATCTACAGAACCAAGAGAGGGATCCAGCTTCCATATGGTGCACCAGATGAGCATGTTGACCAAGGAATAAGGCAGAAGCTCAGCTGCCTGAACAGGGCCCCCTAGGCAGATCTGGAGCAAGGGGGCATGGTGCTCAGTAATTGGAGAGCACACCTAGGGCTCCTTTAATTTTAGAGCAGGCTGGGTCATGCAACCTAGGACATGGCTGAGCCTACAGGTCTTCTATGGATGTGAATGGGGAATGATATGGGCCAAGTAGTCCAGGATTTTGTTTCTAATTTTATTTTATCATGAAATTCCTGTTACTCAACTGATTATCAGATTCATACTCTTGAAATTCCTTCTCATTTGTGTTTTAGGGAACACAGGAATTTTTTGTGGCTGGTAGTACCCTTTAACTCATGAGGAAGGTAGGGAGGAGTCTGTCTTACCTCTTCCCTATCATCCAAAGACCCAGGGCTCTTTGACCAAACTCCCCTTTTCAATAATGTCTTTTCTTGGGACTCTCTTATCATGGCTCTTCCCTTAACCGCTTTACTTTCTGTTCTTTCAGCATCCTTCCTTCTTCTATGCCAGTTCAATTGTGAGGTAGTTCATAAGACAACGGTGGCAGAGTGGCAGTAGAAGGTGATGGAGCAGGGGCCAGCAAACTATAGTGTGTGGGCCAAATCTGTCCCTCTGTCTGTTTTTGTAAATAAAGTTTTATTGAAACACAGCTATGCCTTGTTCTTTACATGTTGTCTGTGGCTGCTTTCTTCCTACAATGGCACAGTGGAATAGTTCTAACCAAGACCCTATGCCTGGTAAAACCTAAAATATTTACTATCTATATGACCTTTTATACACAAAGTTTGCTTATTGATGTAGTAGAGGAATGTGGAGTTGGAGCCAGCACATTTGGCTTCAAATCCTGTCTCTGGCACTCTAGACTTTAGTTTCTTCACCTATGGAGCAGGGATAATAACCCCCCTGCACATGGCTTATGGAGATTGCAGTGGATAATAAATATGAAAGCCCTTTATAAACTGCAGACTGCTGCATAAATGTTAGAAATTACCATTTCTTCCTTTCCTTTGAGCCTTTTGGATTGCTCCAGCTCCTTAATTTGATTCCCTTTGGTTATTTCTGTGACTGTGACTAGAGCTATTAAAACCTGCAATTTGTAAGCAGAGCTAATGCTAATTTTCTAGTCAACCTACCTTTCTGTAGTCTGTCAAACGACAAGGATATTTTAAAATAAGCATGTATTATGTAAAAGAATAGGTTCATGAATGAAGCCCAGAATCATATATTTTACTCCAAGAGTTAGAAAAATTTCAGTTTATGTATTCTCTGTTCAATGAAGAAATTGCACCTGACTAGTAACTATATTTAGATTCTCCATGCCACTTTCTTTGGTCAAATATTCCATTTCATTATCGCAGTAATTTTGTGCATGTATTTAGGAAGAGAGGCTCTGAGGATTCACAGGGGGGTATGTTGACTTGGGTTATTACTCAGACACTAGGCATGCTGGCTGCTCAGTAGCTGAGCTGGTGAGGATAAGAAACAGAAAATCTCACCCCATCGTCTCAGCCCAAAATCTCCTTAAGCTGATAGGCAACTTCAGCAAAGTCTCAGGACACAAAATCAATGTGCAAAAATCACAAGCATTCTTATACACCAATAACAGACAAACAGAGAGCCAAATCATGAGTGAACACCCATTCACAATTGTTTCAAAGAGAATAAAATACCTAGGAATCCAACTTACAAGGGATGTGAAGGACCTCTTCAAGGAGAACTACAAACCACTGCTCAAGGAAATAAAAGAAGATACAAACAAATGGAAGAACATTCCATGCTCATGGGTAGGAAGAATCAATATCGTGAAAATGGCCATACTGCCCAAGGTAATTTATAGATTCAGTGCCATCCCCATCAAGCTACCAATGACTTTCTTCACAGAATTGGAAAAAACTACTTTAAAGTTCATATGGAACCAAAAAAGAGCCCGCATTGCCAAGACAATCCTAAGCCAAAAGAACAAAGCTGGAGGCATCACACTACCTGACTTCAAACTATACTACAAGGCTACAGTAACCAAAACAGCATGGTACTGGTACCAAAACAGAGATACAGACCAATGGAACAGAACAGAGCCCTCAGAAATAATGCCACATATCTACAACTATCTGATCTTTGACAAACCTGACAAAAACAAGCAATGGGGAAAGGATTCCCTATTTAATAAATGGTGCTGGGAAAACTGGCTAGCCATA
Source organism: Pongo pygmaeus (assembly GCF_028885625.2). Classification (NCBI taxonomy): domain Eukaryota; kingdom Metazoa; phylum Chordata; class Mammalia; order Primates; family Hominidae; genus Pongo; species Pongo pygmaeus. Next base: position 85,588,297 of record NC_072389.2, on the reverse strand, counting down.
TGTAGAAAGCTGAAACTGGATCCCTTCCTTACACCTTATACACAAATTAATTCAAGATGGATTAAAGACTTAAATGTTAGACCTAAAACCATAAAAACCCTAGAAGAAAACCTAGGCAATACCATTCAGGACATAGGCATGGGCAAGTACTTCATGTCTAAAACACCAAAAGCAATGGCAACAAAAGCCAAAATTGACACATGGGATCTAATTAAACTAAAGAGCTTCTGCACAGCAAAAGAAACTACCATGTGAGTGAACAGGCAACCTACAGAATGGGAGAAATTTTTTGCAACCTATTCATCTGACAAAGGGCTAATATCCAGAATCTACAATGAACTCAAACAAATTTACAAGAAAAAAACAACCCCATCAAAAAGTGGGCAAAGGATATGAACAGACACTTCTCAAAAGAAGACATTTATGTAGCCAACAGACACATGAAAAAATGCTTATCATCACTGGCCATCCGAGAAATGCAAATCAAAACCACAATGAGATACCATCTCACACCAGTTAGAATGGCAATCATTAAAAAGTCAGGAAACAACAGGTGCTGGAGAGGATGTGGAGAAACAGGAACACTTTTATGCTGTTGGTGGGACTGTAAACTACTTCAACCATTGTGGAAGACAGTGTGGCAATTCCTCAGGGGTCTGGAACTAGAAATACCATTTGACCCAGCCATCCCATTACTGGGTAGATACCCAAAGGATTATAAAACATGCTGCTGTAAAGACACATGCACACGTATGTTTATTGCGGCACTATTCACAATAGCAAAGACTCGGAACCAACCCAAATGTCCATCAATGATAGACTGGATTAAGAAAATATGACACATATACACCATGGAATACTATGCCGCCATAAAAAAGGATGAGTTCATGTCCTTTGTAGGGACATGGATGAAGCTGGAAACCATCATTCTCAGCAAACTATTGCAAGCACAAAAAACCAAACACTGCATGGTCTCACTCATAGGTGGGAATTGAACAATGAGAACACATGGATACGAGAAGGGGAACATCACACACCAGGGCCTGTTGTGGGGTGGGGAGAGGAGGGAGGGATAGCATTAGGAGATATACCTAATGTTAAATGACGAGTTAATGGGTGCAGCACACCAACATGGCACAGGTATACATATATAACAAACCTGCATGTTGTGCACATGTATCCTAAAAGTATAATAATAAAAAAAAGAAACAGAAAATCTCAGAGGGCAGTGGGCAGCCTCCATGTTTCCCCAGGAGTTGGGTGGAACAAATAGTCCAGATTGTGGGGTACAAAGAAATGTCATGTATATAGGCTTAATTTAGGGTACATCTTCTCCCCACAGCACTGAGTGATTTGTAGAGGAACTGTTGGAGGTTGCAAACTGGTAGCCCTTGGGGCCAAATAAAGGCTGTAGACTTGCTTTGTTTGGCTTACTTTTGGGTGTGTATATATTTTAATATATTTTTTGAAGGTCTTCAGGTAAAGATGCTTGTTCCAGCTCCGCTTCTGTCCTAATAACTCTCTAATATGTGTATATAGCTGCTTGACATCCTGAATAATGTGGGTTTGCAACACTTCATTAAGCAAGAGTGGTCTTTGTTGTCAAGTTGAATACAACGTCATGGCCCCTTCAGTTCCAGTGAGCTGCTGCAAGCACGGGGCAGGTAACTCAGCCCCTTCTCTTCCCAATCTTTGAAGGAAAGAGTTTGTTAAAAGGAAGATAAGGAATCAGGACTCCAAATTAAATGAGTCGGGATTCTGGCAGGGCTGTAATATCTGCAGTGGAACCAGAATGTGTTCAGGAAGTCGAGGATCACAAATAGGTGGGAAGAGCCACAAGATGAGAGGTGATTGTGGGTGTCTTTTTGGTGGGCCTGCAGCTAGCCCTCACGACACACTGGGCACTGGACCAGGGCAGGACCCTTCTTCCAAGGCCCACCTGCTCCTAGACCCAACCTGCTGCCTCTTGCTAGGCCTGGCCTAGATTAGTGTAGGAACTCAGCAATGCTGAAGCTGTACTTTTAGTTGAGAGGCCTAGAGGTTTGCAAAATGTTGGGGACAGAAGGATTGTACTGTGCTATAGATTAATTTTTTTCTTTCCTGTTCTTCATTTTCTTTCCCTTGCCTCTCACCTGGGAAGAAACCACAATTCAGTGTGTGTGTGTGTGTGTGTGTGTGTATGTGTGAAAAGTGGAGGATAATCAGGTGTGGCAGGGTAGCAATGTGCTCAATTATTAATTATAGACTTGCTAGACGTCTGGCCTGAGAATCCTTTTCACCAGTGGAGATAGCAGACATCTTTGTTTATCCTGATTTTATTGAGAAAGTAATGAATGCAGGAGTTTTAACCTTTTTTGTGTGTGTGCCCTGGACCCTTCTGACAATCAGCTGAAGTTCATGGACCCCTTTTATAAATTGAGATTTTAAATAAAAATATATAGAATTATAAAAGAAAGAAATCAAGAACTGAAATACTTATTGAATATAACTATTGCATTAAATAACAAGGTATAGTGGCCTGTCTAATAAGTACTAGGAACTTCAAAGCAATGAGAGGCCTAAACAATATTCTGAAGTACTTGAAACAACTATAATGTGTTATGAAAATGTCTATGGTTTTATTAGTGGCAAAGCCATAGGTAAGTCTACTACCACTGTGGTTTATTCATAATTGAAGGAAAAGCTAAGAGGTTAGTGAAAACAAAGACGTATTTTTTACCTATTTAATATATAGATTAATAAACATGATTAAGAGTATTTGCCAGTGATTTCCCATTAAGTAAGATGCCAGGTTGGAGCTATAGTATGTGTATTCTATCATGCTTGAGAAATATTCCTCAATTTTTTATGACTGTTTTGATTTTTCTTTTCAGTATCTATGGAGATGATATGATTTTTCTTATTAGCCCTGTGATGAATTATATTAATGGGTTTCCTAATATCAAACTGAGATCTGTCTTCCCTGGTAATATCTGACCCTTTTTCTCCTTTCACTCCAGGCATTTCCATCCTGACCAATTTGTTTTCTATTCCTAGTAGTTTCTCCTTAGTACAGGGCTCTGTCCTTTCCCTGAGATTTCTGACCAGTCCCACCCCTTCAAACCTTCCATCATAATCTTTGGGTAACTTACCTACAAATTAGAACTTGAAAAACCCGCTTCCGTTTTGATTGTTGTTATCATATTGGGCAGTTGGGTCCCCTGGTCTGAGGGATCCATTCCTTTGAGGGGGGTGAGTTCTTGGAGGTGATTTCCAGATTTCTTAGCTCTTAGAGTCCAGGAGTCCAATTGTATGCCCCCTGGTTGCACCCATACAGTTGTGAGACTCTTGCTGCCATTGTTTGCAGCCCATGTTCTGAGGTTCTTGGCAGTATTTTATTGGCTAGTTTTATTTAAGACATTGTGTATGGTTTTTCTTTTTTGTTTTTGTGAAAGGATTGGGAGGACCCTACGTTTAAGCCACATTTTGCCAGCAGATGAGATCTTTAATTGCATTTAAAATCCTTTTGTATGTATTGGTCTAACTAGCATTCTATTTTTTCTTGTGTCAATTTTGGTGTTTTTGTATTTTTTCAGAAATTTTTAATTTCATCTTGGTTTTCAAATTTATTTTACTCATCATATTTTAAATACTTGTGTGTATGTAATTATTTCTCCCTTCTTATTCTTGCTCTGTTTACTTCATCCTTTCTCTTTCCCTCTGTCTATAGTCAGTCTCACCAGAAGTCTTTCATTTTCAGTAGCTTGATTGATAGGGAACTATTATTTTCTAGTTCCCTAATTGTACTTATCTTTGATATTTACTTCCTGCTTCTTTTATTTGTTCTTTTTCTTGCTCCTTGGATTAAATAGTTTGTCCATTATTTCAACATTTCTTGTTTGCTTATGAATGTAGTACTTAGAACTAAAAATATCCCTTTGCTTTAGTTATATCTCACATATTTTGACATGTAATGTTTTGTCATTCAGCAATAAATCATTCCACAATTTGTCCTGTGATTTCCTTTATTTCAATGGTATGCTTCTAAACTTTCAGCAGTTCAGGCTTTTAAAAATTAACAGATAGCTTTTATTTTTTATTCCTACTTTCATTACCAGAGAACATTCTCAATGTGACCTCAATTTTTTTTGGAATTAATTGAGGCCTCCTGTGCAGCCTAATAAATACTACCTACAAAGTTCTATGTATGTTCAAAAGAATGCTATATTTATATTGAACATATAAACTCCCCACATGTTTTAAAATATCAAACATATTAATTATGCTATGCAATATTTTATATCTGCATATTTTTAATCATATGATCAGTTTCTGAGAAAGAAATGTTGTATCTCCTATTAGAATGGTTAACTTATTTCTCTTTCTCTTTGCATTTATATCTGTTATGTTGCTCTATACATTTTTGATATCTTATTAGATATACATCATCTTTATTTTTCCTTTTATTGGTGTATAATATATAGCTTTGTCTTTTATGATATTTTACCCAAAAGATTATCTTTTGTCTGATATTAAACTTGCTTTTTTGGCATGGTTCATATTTGTCTGGTATATGTTCTTCCCACTTTATTGGTATCATTTAAAAAAAAGTCTCTCGTAGGCAATACATTGCTGAATGTGGTTAGATTTTTATTGCTCCTCTTTCTTTTATTCTCTCTTAAATTTAATACAAGAGCTTCTTTGGGTAAGTTCACTTCATTTGCATTTATTGTAATTAATGTAACAATGGGCATTTTCTGCCATCTTATTTTGTTCTATTTATTTTTATTTATTTATTCTATTTTCTACTTAATATTTTCTTCTGCTGACTTCAAAGTTATATATTCTCTTTTCAGTCTTTTCCAGATTACCCTTAATTATTCATCCCCACAGCTATGTCCATTTTCTCTGTCACTTTCTTATCCTTACCTATAATTATGTCATGCTCCAGACTAGACAAATGCTTTAGTGTGCCATTGACTTCTTCTGGTTTCCCCTTCTCTACTTTCCTCCCTGACCTCCACCCCTGTATTTTGGTATCATCTAGAATTTTAGTTCTGAAATGTAATGGGTATATTTTTTTGTTTTTGTTTATTTAGTCAACATCAAATTTTACTAAGTCATTTATTTTGTAGATATTGTTGAATTGTCCGGATATTTTTGTTACTGCTAAGACATCTTTCTAAGGATGATTTCATCATAGGATGACAAACATTATGAGGTTTTGTAAATCTGAGGATGCTTTTTATTTTCTACATTTAAAATTCTAGGTTTAAACTCTTTATTTTTACATGAAAATATTACCTATTATTGGTTTTTGTTATTCTGATTTTTATTCCTTTAGGAGATATGCCTTTCCTCTCTGGAAACGTCTAGGATAGCCTCTTTGTGTGTGTGTATTTTATTTAATTTCACCACCACAATATGTCTGTTTTTGCCCCTCATCTGTTCTGTTTGACACTCTAACAGCCATTTATATTTGAGAATTTACATAGTTCTACAATTTGGGGAAATTTTTAGCCATTAGATCTTCAAATGTTTCTTTCTTTTCATTTGTCCTTTTTTTTTCTTTTCAGGCTGCTATTATATGGTTGTTGACTTTTTTTTTCTGTCATTCATATCTGAGGTAGTTTTAAAAGACAGTCTCCAAATTCTGTGACACTCTTTCCACTGAGAGGTGGAGTCTGTGTTCTCCATTTGAATCTGAGCGCTGTCGCTGATTCACCAACAGGATGCAGTGAACGTGATGCTGGGCTGCTTTCCAGGCTCAAGCCTTAAGAGACTGGTTTATGCCTTTTTGTCACTTCATTGTTATTTTTGAGATTGAAGAAATTGAAGTTAACAGTATGTTCAGTCTATCATGTTTAATGTTAGTTGGAAGTCTCTTCCCGGTGATTTGGACAAATACATAGATTGTTTATCAATGTTTAAAATATATAAATTTATACCTTTTACAACATTTTGATAGTATTGATCATCCTTTTCTTAGAGTCCTGTTTTTTTTTTAAAGGAGATGATTACTTTCTTATCTTACAACTTTCTGGACTCAATTATTCTGTAAGCTGTGCTCATTGTCTGTCTCCTGCGGCATTCACTGTCCTCAAATGCCATGTAATTCTAGTGCGCAGAGAAGCCATTCCTGGCTTTTTTTTTCTTCTTCTTCTTCTCCAACTCTTATTTCTCCATGTTTAGAAGTTTTAAGTCATCTCCCCCTGGCTCATTCAGTTCAGAATCAGATCTTAGGTTAGAGGCTGGAGGCTCCTATCCCACAAGGATATTTCAGATAAGATTCCTGAGCCAGTGGGTAGCCTGGCCAACACACTAGATGTGTAGGTGTCTGTAATCCCTCCTGTGACCTTGGACAACAGTTTAATGTAAATAGCCAGGAGGTGGCCCTAGCTTCTTTAAACTGCTGTTTGTGAGTCAGGGATCCCCACCTCAGCCCTATCACTGTCCCTGGTTTCATGCGGCAGGCCTGACACATGTCCCCTGCCAGGTGTTAGGGGCTTGTTTGTGTTGTCTTGCAGAAGATGAACATGGGCTTCTTCCATCTTGTCTTAGTCTATGTTGTGCTGCTGTAACAGAACACCTAAGACTGGATACTTTATAAAGAACACAAACTTATATTCTCACAGTCCTAGAGGCTGGGGAATTCAAGACCAAGGCACTAGAATCTGGGGAGGGACTTCTTGTCATATCTCCACACTGTGAAAGGTGGAAGAGCATAACATAAGAGCAAGCCAGGATCAGTTTCCCCCATCAAGCCCCTTTGTAAAGGTACCTAATTCCAACATGAAGGAGGCACCCTCAAGGCATAATCTCCTCTTAATATAATCACATTGGTAACACCTGAATTTTGGAGTGGACACAGGGAAATCATAGCAGGTCTATTAAAGGCTCTTGGTCCCAGTAGGTCCACAGCCTTACCCCTGCCCAAGACTATGGGTTGCTCTCCTATTTCTGGTTCATTGAGATGTTTACTTTTTTTTTTTTATTGCCAGTCCCCTATGTTGTAATTTATTTTAAAATTCATTTTTTAACTTTAATTTTAGGGGTACATTTGCAGGTTTCTTGCATAGATAGAGTGCATGTCATGGGGGTTTGGTGTACAGATTATTTCTGTATTTGGTATACAGATTATTATGCTCAGGTAATGAGCACAGCACTCGATATGTAGTATTTCACTCTTCACTCTTCACTCTTCTCCCATCCTCCACCCTCAAGTAGGCCCTGGTGTCTATTGCTCCCTTCATTGTGTCCATGTGTACTCAATGTTTAGCTTTCACTTACAAGTGAGAACATGCAGTATTTGGATTTCTGTTCCTGCATTAGTTCACTTGGGATAATGGCCTCCAGTTCTATCCACATTCCTGCAAAAGAAATGATCTTATTATTTTTTATGGCTATGTAGTATTCCATTGTATATATGTACCACATTTTCTGTATCTAGTCTACCATTGATGGGCATTTAGGTTGATTCCATGTCTTTGTTATTGTGAACAGTGCTGTGGTAGTGATGGCAGGGCAGGTGCCCATGCATTGGCCTGCTAACCTTTTTTAAAAAGTGTGGTTATGTTTAAGATTAATTACTGCTTTGATTTAGAGCAAGAGGATGTGTTTTGTTTTTTTTTTCTTAAAATCTAAACTCAGCACCATCATGAACATAGCTGAAAACTTAGAAATATTTTGCCCTTAGACTTGGTAGCTCAGCAATTAAAAATTTAGGACTTTATCCTAAGAACACAATTAGAACACAAGGGATTTAATAATTTATGTTAATAACTTATGGTATAGCAATTCAATAGAATAACCCTCCCAATCCCAGAGACTCTAACTGGGTAGGTTTGGAAAGGTTTTTTTAAATACGTATTTTTTCTAGTTTATTTGCGTAGAGGTGTTTGTAGTATTCTCTGATGGTAGTTTGTATTTCTGTGGGATCGGTGGTGATATCCCCTTTATCATTTTTTATTGCGTCTATTTGATTCTTCTCTCTTTTTTTCTTTATTAGTCTTGCTAGCGGTCTATCAATTTTGTTGATCCTTGCAAAAAACCAGCTCCTGGATTCATTAATTTTTTGAAGGGTTTTTTGTGTCTCTATTTCCTTCAGTTCTGCTCTGATTTTAGTTATTTCTTGCCTTCTGCTAGCTTTTGAATGTGTTTGCTCTTGCTTTTCTAGTTCTTTTAATTGTGATGTTAGGGTGTCAATTTTGGATCTTTCCTGTTTTCTCTTGTGGGCATTTAGTGCTATAAATTTCCCTCTACACACTGCTTTGAATGTGTCCCAGAGGTTCTGGTATGTTGTGTCTTTGTTCTCGTTGGTTTCAAAGAACATCTTTATTTCTGCTTTCATTTCGTGATGTACCCAGTAGTCATTCAGGAGCAGGTTGTTCAGTTTCCATGTAGTTGAGCAGTTTTGAGTGAGTTTCTTAATCCCGAGTTCTAGTTTGATTGCACTGTGGTCTGAGAGACAGTTTGTTATAATTTCTGTTCTTTTACATTTGCTGAGGAGAGCTTTACTTCCAACTATGTGGTCAATTTTGGAATAAGTGTGGTGTGGTGCTGAAAAAAATGTGTATTCTGTTGATTTTGGGTGGAGAGTTCTGTAGATGTCTATTAGGTCCGCTTGGTGCAGAGCTGAGTTCAATTCCTGGGTATCCTTGTTAACTTTCTGTCTCATTGATCTGTCTAATGTTGACAGTGGGGTGTTAAAGTCTCCCATTATTATTGTGTGGGAGTCTAAGTCTCTTTGTAGGTCACTCAGGACTTGCTTTATGAATCTGGGTGCTCCTGTATTGGGTGCATATATATTTAGGATAGTTAGCTCTTCTTGTTGAATTGATCCCTTTACCATTATGTAATGGCCTTCTTTGTCTCTTTTGATCTTTGTTGGTTTAAAGTCTGTTTTATCAGAGACTAGGATTGCAACCCCTGCCTTTTTTGGTTTTCCATTTGCTTGGTAGATCTTCCTCCATCCTTTTAGTTTGAGCCTATGTGTGTCTCTGCACGTGAGATGGGTTTCCTGAATACAGCACACTGATGGGTCTTGCCTCTTTATCCAATTTGCCAGTCTGTGTCTTTTAATTGGAGCATTTAGTCCATTTACATTTAAAGTTAATATTGTTATGTGTGAATTTGATCCTGTCATTATGATGTTAGTTGGTTATTTTGCTGGTTAGTTGATGCAGTTTCTGGGTATTAAAAAAAAAAAATCCACAGATGATTCTGAGTTGCCTACAGGATTGAGAACCACAGCTATGAGGGTGACTAATATTCTGGAAAATGGATCAATTTTAATTCTATGATTATGTTTTATACAGAGATCTCCTAAACTAGAGGTTGCTAAACTCCAGCTCACAGAGCAAATTTAGCCTGCTTGCCTGCTTTTGTTGGCCTGTGAGCTAGGAAATATATTTTACATTTTGAAATTGTTTTTAAAAAATCAAAAGAATAATGATACTTCATGATTATTAAAATTACATGAAATTCAAATTTTACTGTCTATAAATAAGATTATATTAGAACACAGCACACTTATTTATTTATGTATTATTTATGACTGCATTTTTGCTAGTGGAGGAACTGAGCAGGAGTGACAGGGACTGAGTGACCCACAAGGCTTAAAATATTTACTCTCTGCTTTTTTGCTGGTCTTGTTCTAAACCAGTTCTTACTCTTGCCAATGACTTTACAGTGGTTGTTTGGGTAACTTCTGCAAATGGGTGTGTACACATGTGTAGGGTGAGAGGCATTCTTCCTTACTTTGTGGCTGAAAATAGGTCATCCTGCTATGAGCTGTGAAGTCTGAATATGTTTCCCCTTGTTCCACTAAACTCAAAACAGGTACACCCAAAGAAGTTTCAGAAAAATAGTCACTAGGACCCATGGGAGAAGGGCAGCCTTCCACTTTTGCTGATTTGATTAAACCACCTAAGAAGGGATTGCACAGACCAAAAATAAGCTCCAAACCAAAGACGGTATTGCCCAGTCGGTAGGCCATTCAGCCTCCAGTTCCTCACGAAAGAGCTTTTAAAGCCATGTATGAGTAGATCAGCAGGTTTCTTCCAGCTGGTCTCATCAGAGAATGAGGCTTTGCCATGGGATCTACATAAGAGACTTACTTTAAGCTACTCTTCACTTCTTAGGAGTCTCTGAGTTTCTGACATTAAGCTTTTTGGGTCATTCATATTGCAAATTTGCTTTTTGCATTTGATGTTGAGCACTGTCTTTGACCATCAACTTTGCTCCCTCCTTCACAGTTCAAGCTCTTGCTAGCTTTTCTTTTTCAGGTTATGTTATTTAAGCACCCTGCCTATTTCCCCTCTACTCTCATCCTGCCTCAACATCACTACCATCACTGGATCAGCAGCCCCTATGATGCTTACCATCTGTCCTGAAAGCCAGGAATAAATAGAATATAAGATATGGGATGCTACAGGGGAAAGCCCCTATTGATCACTGGGAATGGGCATTGCACGATGGAAGAGAGCTGAAGTGGAGACTAGGATCAGTGCTGTTAAAAGGCAGAAAACAATCAGAAGCAGAAATGCAGATATAAATGCATTTTGGAGCACACACTAAGAGGGTGTCAGCAGGACCCTTAGGCGTCATGGTGATGAGTGCTGCTGGCAAATGCCTGAGACACTGAGTCTGGGGTGATGGAAGATTGAGGGAAGGAAGGGGAGGAATGGGGGTGGGAAGGATGGTAGAAAAGAATGAAGTATTTTGGGAGATAGTACCTTATATGGGAAATAGTCACATGGGGAGTAGGAGGAGTTTGGAGCCTGATATGCCTCAGCAGCAGAGGCCTTTCCCACCTCTGCTTTGCTATTTGTCAACGGGCAGGTCCACTGTAGGACCAAAGAAAATCCTTCTGGAAAGGTGGCCAGCACCACTCGTGGAATACTGCAAGCCCTTCCTGGGGTAGCTCTTTTCCTACTTCCAATTCCTATCTTAGAGCTGTTGCTATGTCACTACCATGACTCAGAGCCTGTGGAATCTTAGGCTGGGTTCATCAGCTCAGAAAGGTCTGACTTCAGTCATTTATGGGGGCACCAGAAATGACATTGTTTGGTGTCAGTGACCTCTTCCATGCAGTGAGCAAAGAGAGAGGCATTTTTACCTAATTTGATTATTCTATGGGTAATTTAGATGTCCTTGCATTCTATTATGGCTAGACAAAGCATTATCCCAGAAGCACATGCAAACTAAATTATTATTAAGTGAAAGTTAAGTGAAACATAATGGCATGTAATAGGGATCACAGAGTTATTGCTAAACAAATAGCCTCTGCTTCCACTGCTACCCCTCCATGCTGCCCAGATTCTGACACACAAAGTCCCCTCCTTATCTGTGGTACGGGGATGCCACTGGTGCCTAAAGAGGAGCATCACTAATGCTTCCTGATAAGGCTCTGGGCATGGAGTACATCCCCAGACATGCACACTCATTTGGCAGGGCCTCTTGTCTGTGGAAACTGTCTCCTGCACCTTCTCAAAAGGTGATCTTCTACTTCATGGGGTCAGCTTAAGATCACTTTTTGCCAGGGGCCAGCATGACCCTCCTTAGGGCTCCCAGGGCCCTCTGAGCTTTATTCCATCACGTCATCTAACACAGTGTATTGTGATTATCCAATGCTGTGATCCTCTCTTTTTCAAGTTTCCTAGCTTCTTGAGGACAAGGGACATGTCTTATTTGTCACTTTATCCTCTAGAGTGTTACTTCTTAAACTATAATGAGCAATGGAACCACCAGAGGATCTTGTTGAAATTCGGAGTCTGATTCAGCAGGTCTGGGATGGGTAAGATGCTGCTTCCCTAATGAGCTCCCAGGTGATACCAAAGCTGCTGGTCCAGGGACCTCTCTGGGTAGCGAGCAAAGCCTTAACGCCTAACAGTGCCCAGGCTAAAGTAGGTGTCAGAAGCACAAATATTCTGAGCTCAACCAGAGTATCACACATCAAAGTACTTTGAGAACTGTAAAACATTTATGAGCATGTTAGCAGCAGATGTAGCTACTTTTTTTTTTTTTTAAATAAGCTTGCTATCATTTTTCAGCTACCATAGTAGCTAGTTGAAAAGTAAAAGTCACAGATTGGTTATCTGCTTGGATTTTTAAAAAATAATAAACATATGGGAAACAAAAACTGGCTGATTTTTCTTTTTTTTTCCACTAGCTGATTGAATTGGCTTTATATTTTTGTACTGGGGACTGGTATTTGGATATACTGGTATCTGTTTGGAGACAGATACATGTTTCATTCTGTTCAATTTTTAAAGTGTGGTCTCCTCTAAAATCAATTCAAAGTTAATTCACTTCAAGAAATAAGGAGACAGAGGTGAGCCTTTTACAGTGATTGGAACATGTTTACTTATCGTTCAAATTCCCTACTTATGCTCATCCATGTAGGTGAATTTGAAATCTGTAGCTGGGTCCTGAATTGCAGCTGAGGTTACTTAGTTACTGATAGACCATCTACACGGAATGAGGATCTGAACAGAAAAGATCACCAATTGCTCCTTCCCCAATCCCTCTATCCTCTAGTGTCCAAGGACTGGACATGACATACTCAAGCTCTGTGGGACTGACTTGAACCCCCACCCAAGCCTTCTAGCCCTGCTGATGTTTTTCTAATGGGAAGCTGCATTTTCTCTCTTTTGGAATGGATTAGCACTGAGGTTGGTGGACTTCAGCAAATTTTACTGGACAGTAAAATCCTATGGATGAAATTTAGTCCTGCCGTCCTTGGAAAAGTAATGATTTGAACACCAGTGGGCTTCAACAGGCAGCAACTCAGTTTGGATCAGTGGTTAATAGGCTAAGCACTGAAGTCAGATCTCTTGGATCCAAATCCTGGCTTTGCTACTTGCTTTGCGGGGGTGGGGGTGTTATTTAAAAGCTCCCTTCCTCAGTTTCCTCAGTTAGGTTTAGAAGGGAAGGCGAGGGTTAAAGAAAGACACACACACAAAAGAGGGTAACTCAACAGATAATGCAGGCTTTATGTCCAGCATAAAACCTACCGAAGTTGGGGACCAGCCTAATGCCAGAGCCTACCACTGCTTACAGGCTGGGGGTACTTATAGGTATGGGCGGGAGGCATCTTGGCAGTATGGCTTGCTGCCCGGCAGGATATTGATAAGATGTTCCCATGTTGAGGTGGTTCTGGCCCTTGTTCCGGCGGGATGTCATCATGGTGTTCCTTGGATCTTTGTCCAGCAAGATATGATAGAAATGTTTCTTTAGTTGGGCCTTTGTCCGCCCTGTGGTCAGGTGGTTGTGCAGGATGTTTCTCATGGCCTGAACCCCCATGAAATGTTTCACTTTGACCAAGGTCTGTGAAATAGTGGGGAGCTTACAAAATGGTGCAGTTTGTCCTAACAAGGATGGCTATGAAGAATAATGGAACAATCAACGCAAGCCACTCAGCACAGTGCCTGGCATGGCAAACACTCAGTGAGTATTAACTATTTTGATTACTATTTGGATTTTGCCTGCTTAGATGGATATCTAGATGTGCTACAGCCACTGCCTGCCAGGAGCTGGATTAATCAGGATTATTTTAGCAAGTAATAGGAACCTTGGCTCACAGTGGCTTATGCACTAAGGGCATTGGTTACTTCACACAATGAGAAGGTTAACTTAGGAGAAGCTCCAGGGTAGGTTGACTCAGTGTCCCGTTGTTGTCATCAAGGACGCAGGTTCTCTCTCTTCTCTCCACTAACCTCAGGGGATGGCTTGATCTTCAGGCTGCTTCCCCTCATGAGTATAAGGTGGTGGCAGTAGCATTAAGGACAATGTAGATTCTTCCTTGTTCATATCCAGCTGGAGAGTTTGAGAGAAAACCTCTCCCTGGACTATGGAACATTTATATTTCCCTTCAGTCTAATGAGACCAGCCAGGGCTAGGTGCTGTCCTGAACCAGTGACATCTGCTGAGGGGCTGATGGATCACTTAGCCTAGACCAGGAACCCTAAAGTTGACCAAATAAATAAACTACTTGCAGAGCTCATAAAGTATAGTTTCCCAGGGCCTAGTGAGTCTGATTACTAAGGACAGGGCCCAGACATAGGCATTTCAATGTGCATGCCAGATGATTTTGATGCAAACAGAAATATTGAGCTTGGACTAATCAGGAGCCATCTCTAGAGCTGGGTACGAGGTTGACCCACAAGCACAGAAGAGTGTGGGAGTGGGAAATGCCAGAATAAAATCAGGTTCAGCCAAGAAGGTGGGAATGACAAAAACAGTACCCCCTGTAGGAGTATGGAAAAGGTCAACCATCAAGGACCCAGATACTGAAATCCAATGGCCAGTGGAACAACTTAGCAATGCCAAAAACCATTCACTCATTCAGTATCTTCTATCAAATACTTCCTAAGGCAAGATAGTGTGCTAACTGCAGTAAATAAGCCCCCTCAAGCTGCAAACAGTATGGTGGGGTAGGCAGACAAATAAAAACAAGAAAGGGGGAATGGCCCTGGTGTTTTTAAGATGCAAGGATGACCATGTGTGAGATTGTGGGAGGAAGGAAGAAGGCACTGGCATGCATTTTCTTCTCTGATTGCTAAAGGGCCCTCCAAAGTATGAAGATTTGATGAACTTGCCCACTCTTCAACCGCTTTGTCTTCTGCTTTCCAAAGATGGATTATCTCAGAGCAACCAAGAGAGCAGAGTCCTTGTTTTGGCGAGGTGGAAGTGGAGAGGCCGACGATTCTGTCGTTGCCCTTGGGGAGAGGACTCTGAAGCTCATGCTGTCTTGGCTGGGCTGCCCTTGGGGCTGGTCAATCCCAACCTTGACTCCCTTGCTGTGGGGTGATGGTAGATGATGTGAGTGAAAATGCTCTGCAAACTATGAATCACTGGGTACCCCTGATAGATAGTGATCATTAATATAGAGCATCGGTCTTGCTTAGTCTCACAGTCTGATCATGTGCTGGGGATGACAAATAAGAGAGAAAAGAGGCCAACTGTGTATTAAAGACATTTGTCATTCACCTCTGGTCTGAAAGTGTCCTCCCAAAGACAGACACCCAGCACCACTGATTAAGTAACAATAGTAGCAACAATTATGACACCTTAAAGCTTCTGAATGCTTTATATCTTCAAAGGGCTTATACATAAATGATCTCATTTGATGTCTGGAGTCTGGTGATGTCTGCTGGTCTGAAGCTCAGAATTCTTCAGTGTGGGCTGTCTGCCACCTCCTTGTGATGGGTTTGCACCCTGCTGCTAGGAAATGTCATGCCTTCTCCTCTGTCTTCCCCTTCCTCACACACAGCTGCCCATCTCCTCTTTATTGCTGCTGTTTTGCTTTGAAATAACTTCTTCAAGCCATCAGCTCAGACAATCTGTTTCTAACATTGTCTCCTTAACTGATTTCCCTTGACAATTTCAATACCATGTCGAAATCATCTCAGGCTGTAAATATAAGAACCAGGGATGTATTTAATAAAAAAAGAGACTTTGGGTATAAAACACTTGCTTTTGCTAAAAATCAGAGTTTAGCAAATGATGTTTGACAAGAGGGAAAGAGAAAAACGGAGGCCTTTCATCCTTTAAACGTTCTCCTTTCCTAGAAGGCTCTTGGATCTGTTTTCTTTATAGTTTCAAGTCTCCTGGGAGACAACCTGACAATGGCTCATTATGAGTCTCCCAGTGTGTTGACCTTCAGGACATATTGCTTCCCATCCCCAACCCATCTGGCTTTGTCTCACTGCAGGAACCAGGGCATACACTCAGGAGACTTCTGGGATAAGGCTTCCCTCCACACCTGCTGGTACCTGCAAAATGCCAAATGGATCTGCCTTGGCAGGTGATGGGACAGGACTGATCCATGGAGATCTGGATGCTGCAGCCTCAGGAAGCTGGGGGATTTGGAGGAGCAGAGGTTAGGCAGTGAGGGGTTGAAATCCCAGCACTTTATGAATGAGCTGTGTGACGTCAGGTAGCTTCCTCCTCTGAGCTTCTGTGTACTATTCTGATAATTATTGACTCTCTTTCTGGATCATAGGCCTCAAATTCCTGGATATGTACAAGGGTCAGAAGAGCAGTCCAAGCAACAAGGCTGCACAGACTGACTGCTCCTAGCCCAGGACACTCACACAGGACACAAAGGAAGTGAAGCTTAGCTGTTTTCTGTCTTCCGGTCAAGATGCTGCTTAGTGAACAGGGAAGGCACTGGGGCTCTGTACTTGCCCATTTACTACCCCCAGTGAACCTGCAGTTTCCAGGGGTTCTAACAGAGTCTGAATAGATTGGCATTTCTACACCAGAAGACACGTGCTCTTTTCTTTGTTCTATTACAATTTCCGGGGTACCCCAATAGTGTCTTTCCTAGGGAGTCTCACGGTGCTGCTGACGCAGGTTCATGAGATCCACACCCACATTTCCTATCACCATCCTGTGTGGAAGGTTATTGTGTTCTCAACAATTTGGGGTCTTCCCTGTCTTTCCTTGATGGTGACTACACCATGCGCTGCTATAAAAACAATGCCAGATATTTATATTCTGTTAGTCCTTGAAGAACTGTGTGAGTGTGTGTGCACCTACGTGCCTTCTGAGCTGTGTTTTAGTGTAACCCTATTTCTGCAGTCTGATCCACATATTTCTAAAATATAAATTGACCTTGAACATGCTAATAGTTTTTGTTTTTTTTTTTTTGTTTTTTTTTTTCCTGAGACAGAGTCTCGCTCTGTTTCCCAGGCTGGAGTGCAGTGGTACAATCTCGGCTCACTGCAACCTCTGCCTCCTGGGTTCAAGCGATTCTCCTGTCTCATACTCCCAAGTAGCTGGGACAATAGGTGCATGCCACCATGCCTGGCTAACTTTTGTATTTTTAGTAGAGACAGGGTTTCACCATGTTGGCCAGGCTGGTCTCAAACTCCTGACCTCAAGTGATCCACCCACCCTGCCCTCCCAAATGCTGGGATTATAGGCGTGAGCCACTGTGCCTGGCCAAACAGGCTAATAGCTTTTATTGTTTATTTTACTCTTCATAAATAGTAATGGTAGTTAAGTCCTGAGTTTGGAGTGTGTGAGTTTAAATGAGATATTGCATGTAAATTATTTAGCACAGAGCCTGGAACCTAGACCATGCTGCTGTCAGGGGAGGGATATCAACAGTGTCAAAATCATCAGAGATGTCAGGGACATGAGCTCTGGATGTCGGGGGTGTGGTTGGATTTTTAGAACAATGCAAAGGTATTTTCTGGGCACATATCTTCAACTGCTGACTGGGAGATTTCACCATTTTATTTCTAACTGAGCATGTCCAAAATTGAATTCATACTGTTTTCTCTAAAACCTGATGTCTTCAGCTTAGAGTTCTGCAGAGCTTTATATTCCTAAGCATTAGGATTTGCAAACAGGTGGCCTGTGGGCTGCATCTGGCTCACAGAAATGGCTCAAGTAGTATTCTTTAAAAAGTGGAATATTATCATGTGTTAAAGTCAATAGAATTTACATTTTAAAATCCATATTTCTGGATTCTCTTGGAAAAGTAGCAGATCTGGCAACATCAGTCCCCAGTGGCAGTGGTTGGCTGGTCTGATTGGTACTTCAGATGGGAATGTGCCCTCCAATTTTTCACAGTGTCTTCCACTCCATACCAGATCTTTGATATTGAAGCCCAGGTACTACATGCCATTTAACCATTACATAAGTCTCTGACACAAGCTGGGAAGCTGAGGTGATAAGATGACAAGGAACAGAGATGCGAAAAGAGCTGGCAAAGCTAGGGAAAGAATGCAAAATAAAGGCCTTGCTATAAAGATGAAATGAGATGGAATAATGAGCAGATTATAGAAAACTAAATTCATAATGTGATGGGAAAGCTTGAGGAACATTTCCCAAAGGTAGCAGAAAAGACACTTACAAGAAAGAAAATAATGACAAGGGAGCACAGAAAACAGATATCAATATAGAAATATTTCACAGTTTTGAAAGACAGCAGGTGAGAGCAACAGAATATTCAAAGACATCATGTTGAAAGGGCCCTTTAAGTTCCAGACAACATTAATAAAAAGAGATCAATACATAGGCATATCTCGGTTAAATCCTGAATTTCAGTCATGGCAAAAGAATCTGATCTGCTGCCAGGTAGAAAAAAAATTAATATGCTGCCATGGGATTTTTTAAAAAAGAAAAAAATAGGTTTTCAAAAAGCAAAAAAGAATGAGGCTTGCTGAGAAGAACCTTTCTCTCCAGTATGGAGTACTATATGTCTTCGTTAGTTCAGACTGCTATAACAAAAATACCATAGACCAAGCGGCTTAAACAATAGAAATTTACTTATTACAGTTTTGGAGGCTGGGAAGTCCAAGTTCAAAGTGCTGGCCAATTCAGTTCCTGGTGAAGGCCCTCTTCCTGGTTTGCAGGCGGACACCTTGCTGCATGCTCACATGGCAGAGAGAGATACCATCTTTCTCATGCCTGTTCTTATAAGGGCACTAATTCCATTCATGAGGGCTCCACCTTCATGACCTTGTTTAACTCCCAAAGCCCCTGCCCAAGATGCCATTACATTGGGGATTGGGCTTCAACATGTGAATTTGGAGGGGGAGGACACACACATTCAGCTTATGGCACCATGAGGCAGGGCAACAAACATAATTTGTAGGAAGATAATTCCATTATGTGCTGAGTTGACATTTATATATGGATGTACAATAAGATATTTGAGAAAGGCAAGATCTGAGAAAGCTTACTAATCCATGTTTAAGTAACTTTGGGAAATTGGGGGTTAACAAAGTTAAACATATTTCTTTGCTCAAGCATTACTCTGAAACTTTAATATGATGATATACATTGTAAGTTTTAAAAGTGGCCACAGACAGCATTTCCTAAACTTATTTGACAACATAATCCTTTTTTTAAAAGCCTACATCTATAAATGTTGGCCAAAAGAGTATTCTATGGATTATAGTTACAGACATGATGATTTAGACAGGTGCTAGGAAGACCTTTAATACAATTCAAGATTCATTCCAAATAAAGGCTTCTAAAATAATTTCAAAAAACAAAAAGATGGTTTATTAACGTGAAAAAAAGCCTATTCCAAACATATAATCAATTTTATAAATAATAGTAAAAGACCATGAAAAATCAGGAACAAGGATGCCTGCTCTTATTAATTTAGTAATTTTCTAGAGACAAAACAATAATGCCAATCTAAGGAACTAGAATCCCAATCTAAGCAACTAGAGAGCTATCAGACCTTAGTGAGGTTGCTACAAAATAAATGTGCAAAAATGTTTTCCCCCTAAGCTAGCACCAACTAATTAAACAAATAAAATATAAAACTATTCAATTTTCCTTAGGAAAAAAAAACAACACACAAGCTATAAATATATTTAACACAAAATGTATAGGACCTGTGTGAAGAAAATGGGAAAATATCACTAGGGAACATAAAATAATGTTTAAACAGAGAGATAGACATACCATATTCCCAGGGGATAAAACTTTATTAAAAGATACTAATTCTCACTAAATTGATTTAGAAATTGAATGTGTTTCCAGTATAAATCCCAAAGAGTTTGGGAAGGGGAAGAATTTGATTCTAAAATTCATTAGAATGAGTAGACCAATGAGAACAGACAAGAAGAGTTTTTAAAATAAGAAAAAATGAAAATCTAGGGCTTTTGCTTTGGCAAATATTAAAATCTGCAGTCAAAAACTGTAGATCATCTGAGAATTTTTTGTCAAGATTGCAAATTAACCTGCCAAAGTTTGTGGATGCTGGCAGAAATCACAGATTCCTGGGCTGAGACCCAAAGTTCGTCACTCGTGACACAGCTGTGGCATGAACATCATGCTTCTGTTGGTCCCCTGGTCTTCCAAGTGCCATCGGGGCAATGCAGAGGGGTCCAGGAAGATGCTGGATACTTAGGTGGCTTTCATCACAGCTGAGGAAACCTGAGGTTAGAGAACCAGAATCTTTTATAGTGGACAGTAAGCAAATCTGCCCAAGCTTTGCCCCAAGGAGGATTTAATCTTTATTATATTAGAGTGCAGCAAACCTGCCCCTTGCCCTGGAGGGAGACACTGTCTCTTCAAAGGCCCTTTGCTATCTTCACATCCTTGAATAGGTGGCCAATGCCTCTGCTGACAGACATGCAGAAACATGAGAGACCCATGGAGAATTGTCTCTAACAAAATCTACCCCTTGTTTCCATACTGTCTTGGTTTCTGGTGAATTTTCCAATGGATATGCCATTCCTTCCACCACTCTGATTAATATGAACAAGTGAGCCTGGGACCAAACCCAGTCGATTTGTCCCAGAAAGCATTTAATTAAGGATACTATCAGTAGGACTCCAAGCATCAGGAAGAGGCCAACCTGCAGGATTGACATTATCCATGTCCCCCAGGGTCCCAGACCCAACCAACTGAACAAATCCCAGAGATCATCAGCATAGACCTTACAAAAGTAATTTACTCTCTCCTTAAGTTTCTGTATTGATCTTTCCATTTGGCCTAAGATGTTAATCTAGCTATGGGCAAATGTATTAGTGATTGCAGAGATTCTGTCTTGGCACACAAAGAGGAAGTCTAGGGAAATTCTATCATCCATAACAACCCTGGCAAGTGAATTGAGGCCAACCTGATTGACCATGTCAGTCTAGGAAGAGAATCCAAGGAACTGAGCCAGAATTAACTTAGAATTCCCCAGAACCCCTCTTGGCTGTGTTGCCACTTTGGGGCTGGCCTGAGATTTCTGTTAGGAGAAGAAAGACATATCATATCCAGAAACGGTCAGGGTAGAATCCTGGATTTCCAAAATAGGTCTCTATACTCCCCACCCTTTTTGTCCTAACCATTATCCAGGAAATGGCTGAGAGAGGATGATCTCTTTCAGGAGGCAATTGCATTTGGTGACCAGACTTATGAAGGTATGTACACCAGGAGAAGATGAGGGTAGTGGAGTCAGAAATCTTTTTGAGTTGACTTTTGAGGAAGTTAGTCCACTGCTCAGCAATCTCAGATGCCTGTGGATGGTAGGAGCATGGAAAGTTGGATGCCTTAATTCTCAATCCCATTTTTTAGTAGCTTTTGCAATAAAAAGGGCACCAATGTCTGATTGTAAATGGTCTCAAAAGCTGAACACATAATACAGATTAATTTCAAAGGCTGGAAAGGTTCATGACTGGAGTCAGCTGATTGGACAGGAACAGCAACATCAAAGCCTGGAAAAGTATCAACAGCAGTGAGGCACCACTGATAGCTCCAGGAGGAAAGGTCCACTGTCATCAATCTGCCAGGAACATGCAGGGCCACGCTTCATGCAATGTGGCTTCCCTCACTGAAAGTTGAAGAGGTCAAGTCTAGGAGTCACAGTCTGGCGTGCAGCCCTAAGTCTGCATCAGAAGCACTGAGTCCTTGGCTCTGTGGCCTGTCTGTGGTCTGTGTGGGGGCTGTGCTGCCATTTCCGGTGGGATGATGGATCCAGGCAACCCTTGTGGAAATCTGAGCAGCGCAGGCTCCATCAGCAGCTCCCTTCCAGCTGGTCTCATCAGAGAATGAGCCTTTGCCATGCGATCTTCATAAGTGACCCAGATACTTCAATCAGCAGCTGTGATTTGTCCCCACTCTTTCTGTGAGGTGTCTTTAATCTGCCAATTTGTAGTTTTCCAAGTGGCAGACCAAACAGCTAGGCCATTGGCAACTGTCCAAGAGTTAGTAAAAATATGGCAAGGTTCGTCAAGATGAGTGTTTTCCAAGAGAACAGGCTTGAATTTTGCCCATGAGCAGTGACTACACCATCTTCAGTTCTATGTAGCTGATGCTGAGGCTAAACAGCCCCATGGTCACCACTGGGTTTCAGCTTAACTGAACCATATGTGAACAAGGCCCAGGCATTTAGGAAAATCTCTGTGAATTGTGGGCCCTGTTGAGCCAGCAGCTTTACTTCAGTCAGTGGAGAGGAAGATAAAGTTTCCCCAAAGAGATAGGTGCCTCTTTTTAAATCGTAAACTTAGATGTTGCTGAAGCCAAGCTAGCTGCATTCTGGAATATTCTATTTCCCTTGTTAGTCATTGAGTCTGAGTTGACCCACTCAAAGTGGGCTATCAAGTCAGAGATTCACGAAGCCTCTATGGGTCAAGCATTCACTTTGACCAACAGCCCATTAGCAAGCTAACAGCTGCTTTGAAAAAGGGGTTTATGATGTGGTTATTGTGCTACAGTTTTGCAAGTTATTACCAAAGAGAAAACTAGGTAAAGGGTACATTAGATCTGTCTGTACTGTTTCTTGTAACTGTGGTGAATTTAAAATTATCTCAAAATTAAAAGTTTTTAAAAAGTTGATCTCATGGAGGTAGAAAGTAGAATGAATCGTAGCTACCAGAGGCTGGGAAGGGTTGGATGGTGGGGGCAGGGTGGGGGCAGCAGTGAGACAAAGAGGTTAATTAATGGGTACAAACACAGTTAGAGGGAATAAGTTCTAGTGTTCACTAGCAGAGTAGGGTGACTACAGTTACCAACAACTTATTGCATATTTCAAAATAGCTCTAAGATTTCTAACGTTCCCGATACAAAGACATGACAAATGTCTGAGTGATAGATATCCTAATTGCTCTGATTTGATCATTACATATTGTATGCATGTATCAAAATATCACATGCATCCCATAAATACATACAATTATTATCTATTAATAAAAATTATTTTTAAAAATTAACAACATTTTTTAAAAAAAGTTTAATTTCTCCCTAAACCCCAAGAGGCATTTCCAGGTGGAGGTTGCCCTCCTTTGGCAGAGACTTTAATTGTTGAAACTATTAGTCACAGAGACTTATAGCTCAAAGGCATCATATTAGGACTGCGGGGCCCTACAAGTACTAGCACTTTTCTATATCTGGCTCTTCCCAATCCAGATAATATCATCTGGCATTTATGAGCATGAGTAGTACAGGCATGGGAAACATCAATCCAACTTTACGTTCTGTGGTGGAAACTACAACAGCAGTAGAAGGAATCATCCCAAAGGATCCTCCGCACAGGGTCACAAGCCCTGCCCAAACCTTGTCAGATGAATTTGGTAGCCCCTGTGCCTCACAGGACAGGGTAAGATGATGACCAAGGTTCTTGTGTCCAACAGAGCCATGCAAGTTTGAGTCCCCCAAAGTTCTCTAGTGTATTCAGATAGGTGCATGTGCCCTTCTGTCCTTCTTGGGGACAGGGAGACCTTGGCCCCACTCTCAATCATCTTTTTCCTTGAAGTAGCTGAGGCCAGGATAGAGGGTAAGGGAGGGGTGAGGGGGTGCAGAGGGAGAGAGCTGCCTTGTGCCAGTAAACACAGCACATTTACTTCGATTTTTGAGTGTTGTGGTGGCTGTAACCGTATCAACCAACAAACTTCCAATGCTTTTGGCCCACCCAGAGCCCACTCTCCTTATTGCTGACACCATCTTTTTCATCTTTGGAGGCTCCCTGATTCCCTGCTACAGTCATTTTGCCTTTTTGTTCAGGTCTGGGGCTTGCTGCCTCTTTGTTGTGAAAACATTCCTTCTTCCTTTTGCCCAAAGGAGAGTAAGAAACAACCATAGTATCATGCAGATAGCTTGTTTCAGTGTTACTTCTTGTCACTCCGCCTATATCATTCATTTACAGGTAGGACAATCAGAGATCCTTATTCCTCCTTCCTCTGTCATCTACCACTTGGGTACAAGCAATGACAACTATATCTCAGGATGTCTTTTTACCTCCCCTAACCTGTCCCATGAACCCCTTATCTCTTCTCTCCAAGAAAGCCATGTCTCTATCTGCATCTCATCCTTACTGCCAAAAGCTGTCCATGATCTGAAATTTTTAACTTACTTGCAAGCTAGCAAGTAAGCCTGCCACAGTTTCAGAAAAGTAGCAGAAGACATGAGACTCCTGGGTCAGAGATAAATAATTTTTAAATTCACCACATAGCAAACAGTATGAACTTTATGTTGCCAAGTCCCTCGTGGGCAAGTGCTGCCAAGACCATCATGGCCAATGTGGAGGAGTCCACAGGCTCACTATGCATATAGTGAGCTGGGATCCCTAAGTACAAACACAGATGAGGAGACCTGAACCTAGGGAATCCAGCTCTTGTATTATACACAGTACATAAACCTGCCTGAACTTTTCCCCAGAGAAAGAGAGACACTGTATTATGCCGGCAGTAACCAAACTTGTTCTGTCCTCTGGAGAAAGACTTCCTTTCTATCTTCCAAAGGTGTTTACTATACAGACATCCTTGAAAAAATAGTCTGGAACAAAGGGAGTCTATTGTAAGATATTTATAGAAAATAAAGTTAAAAAATCCAGAATAAATCATTTTGTATTTGGATATTTAGAAAATAAACTGTTAGGAATAATTTTATTAAAGAGATTAATGCAATAGTAAGATGAACAAGTGAATTATTCACCTTAATACCTCAGGACAATTTAAGCTTGTATAGTCTTTCTTTCTCCTTCCTTCCCTTCCTTTCCCTCCCTTTCCCTCCCTTCCTCCTTCCCTCCCTCCCTCCCTCCCTCCCTCCCTCCCTTCCTTCCTTCCTTCCCTCCCTCCCTTCCTTCCTTCCTTCCTTCCTCTCTCCCTCCCTTCCGCCCTTTCTCTCTCTCTTTCTATCTTCCTTTTTCTTTTAGCATAATGCAACCTTAAAAAATTATTCATAAGGTTATTGATAATGCTTTTACCCCAGCTGATGTAATTTTCAGTTAATTATGAATTTTCATACTAACTTTCTATTTTAACTTATGCAATTATCCAAATAATATTTCAAAAGCATTTATGCCAACTAAATAACAAAATTGATTTAGGATCTTCCACAGAAAAATAAAATATTAAATCTATTGACATAGAAATATTCTTTTTATTCAAGAAAATATTGTTGCTAAGTCAGTGACAGTTGGCTTGAAGCATCTATTGAAGGTGCTGTAGAAACATATTCATATTAAAATGCATTTTTCCCCCTAACTCTTAAGCTTTCTTGCAGGCGCTTAGAAACTGATCACTGTACTTAAAAGAGAGATTGAGATTCCTCATTTTATTTACCCAGAGTCAAGAGAGGTTTCTATTTCCTTCTTGGATATTACTTTTAAGGCCACAATCATTAACAGTATAATGATATAGAACAAAGTAGAGATATAAGCTAATTATACAAAATTGCACAAATGACAAAAATAGAATTTCAAATTGACAAGATAAAAATTGAAAATTCAATAAATTTTTTAATATACATGGTTAATTATTTTAGGAGAAAATTCAGTTTGAATCATAATGAATTCTATGATGAGTCCTATGTGAAAATAAATGGATTAACATTTTAAGATAAGTATTAGCTTCTCCTTTTCTCTGCTCTTTGAATCAACTGTAGGATATGCTGGATATGCCATGAAATTGCTTTATAAGACACTTCACTGACAGCAGATTTTCTTGCCCTGTTACAAATTCTCCTGTGGACCCAAGTGCTCAGTTGAGGGTTCCTGCTCCTTGGCCCTGGTTAACCAAGGTAGCCAGTGCCTAAACAATTTCATCAGGTCTATGTGGGGCTGTGGATCAAATCGGAATGTGCAGTTGCAGTTTGCTTCGTCTACCTGTGTATTCATACTTCCTCCAGCACGTGATAAAATTTAAGATGTGCTATTGATTCAAAGTAGAAGTTTAATTTTATACTATGGAAGAATGCAAGGTTACCATTTGGGTTGTTCTTACATAAAAAGTGATTTGCCCATTAATTCCCTCATGTTGCCAGCATTTGCCAGGCCTCTTGCCTCTTCCTGATGCATGCCAGTTGTTCTTCTCATTCTTTAGTTTCTATCTTGATTGTCTACCGTATCTATGTATTCATCAGCCATGCTGGTCTCTTGACCCCATCCTCACCATCTCCTCTGCTCTGCTCACCTAACTTCAGCCACATTCCTTAACTACTGCCATCAACCTCCTTTCTAATGAGTGTCCCTAAGTCCAGCTTCTTCTCTCTAATTCATCCTCCATATCATCAGTAAAATTTTCATTCATCGTAGATCTGATCATTTTATTTTTCATGTTCGAAACATTCTGATGGCTCCTCAGGGGATACAGAGTAAAGTCGAACCCCCTTCTCATGGCATTCAAAGCTTTACCTTTCCTTTGCCTCTTTGGACCTTCTCAGTGCCTACTGGGAAATTAACAATTAACAAACCTTTTATGACATGTCATAGGGTAAGGAGTTGGGGGCAGAGGATTTTTCTGTTTGTCAACTAACAGAAATGCTAAGGATTCATATAAAATAGTCATTATTTTAGAATGTGTCAGTTCTAGGTAAAGATCTAGTTTTAACTGCTGTTTTATTTGAAACAAATTCCAATTGCAAACAATAGTTTATTGAATGCTTACTCAACACCAGGCACTAACCCAGACACATTCAACATATAAACCATCTTTGGGAGTGTCCACAGTAGGTCAGGTAAGCAAGAACAGCCATGTAAAGACATATGTGTCAATGCACGTGGGGGCACTCATATACCCAAGCTTATGAGTTCTGTCTTTTCATTTCGTTTATTGATTTGCTTTTTTTTTCTTTATTCCTTTGTGTCATTTTTCTTCCTTCTTTGGTGCAAGGGTCTGACTGCAACCATATACAAGGCCTTGAAGGGAAAGAATATCATCAACATGCTCTTGAATGCCTGGACTGCATACAGGTAGCAATTGAGGAGCCAAGGATAAGTGAAAATAGCTTGGGCTTGAGTAATTTGGATGCCAAGTCAACGGGCAGTAAATGCATTTTTCATAGCCCACACCTGATCTCTTTTGGTCAGATTTTCTATGAGATCGTTAAAAAACCCTCTGAGCTGAAGTAACGTATTTTCTGATTAAAAATAAATGATAGTAAGTAAATGGAAAGGGAGAAGCCAAGATGAATGGATTGATGGGAATGGGATTTATGAATTCTCACTTGCTCACGGCCAGTGAGCTCTTCAGCTTGTGTCAACTGCTTTACAAATGCTTGTTTATTACTTATTCTTCACAACATTTCAGGAGGCTGGGAGATAGCCTTGTTTCCATTTGAAGATGAAGAAATAAATGAAAAGTTGGCAAATGCCTCTTGCCAGGCTAACGCAGAATTTGATCAATTTTCTCTGAGACTTTTGCGGGGGGTCCACGAGTCCCATCTATAAATTCCAGATTGGCTATTCGAATAGTTTGGTGGCAGTAAGGCACTATCAGAGGATTTTTTAATGCTTTGGATGGGCACATTTGGAGGATGAGCTTTATCGAACCAAACTAGCTTTTGGTGCCTGACCGTTAGCCACCTGATAAAGTCAGTTAACTGAAGCAAGTGTTTATTTACTGGTTATTTAGTACTGGGCATTTGGTATGATTAATATAGAAGCAGCATAATATATGAGCTTCATGACTGAATTCATGAAATCTAATTCAGAGCTGGAAACTCTAGAGCGCATGTGCTATGATTTCCCACTCTCATGCCTCAAACAGACTTCACTGATAAATCACAGTCCTTTTGCTAGCTTCATCTGGTTGCAGTCCCAGAAACAGTCTTAACCTAGCTCTGCAGGCAGGCTTTATCAACAAAATAGAGTTGGAATGGTGCATGAAACACATTTATATGTTAGATCTAATTATTAATATGTGCACTGGGCAGAAAAATGTTAGTGTCCACTCTGTGCCTGGCACTGAGCCAGGCCTGAGGCACAGTGGAGAATGAGGCAGATGTGGCTTCAGCCCTCATGGAGTTAACTCTCTAGCAGGGAGAATGGATGGTGAGTACATAATCATGCAATTATGTATTTCATCATGATTGTGAAAAGGGCTGCAAAGGAGCAATACAAGGTACCAGAGAGTCTTAGTCTTCTCATCTTTAAAATGGGCATAATATCTGCCCCTACCTCAAAGGTGGTTGTGAGGAGCAAATGTGGCAATGTGTGCACTATCTGCAGTGAAATGCCCATGCACACCAAGTACACTGCAATGTGTTATATATTATTGTCAAGGACATATAACTATGTATATGATAAGCTCTTTTTGCTCCCTGAAACCAACCCAATGATAGTTAGAACTTCCAAATTTATTGCAATAAGCATGCTAAATATTATGTCAAATATTTGTGCATGTTATATGTCTGTTCCCCCTGACCCTTCTCACTAGCCTATGGGTTCTCTGAGGGCAAGGCTCTATTTTCCATTTGTAATCTTGAGTGCATAACAAAGAGCCATGCTGTAAGAGGTTGGAAGACATTTTTGAGTGAAAGTGACCTGATATTCTCTTGGCATTAGGTGAAGCATTTCATCTCCAGTGAAGTTGCAATACATATGGCTATAGTGTACCTTTAAAAACATATTATAATTTTACTTTGAAAGAATTATCTGATGATAGGAGTATTATTGAAAGCAAATCTACCTGGCAGGTTTGAGAGATATTAACACAGTAGTGGTTGGAATCTGGTAGAACAAATGTTTTATGATCTGGATTCTTTTTCCTCAACATAGTCAGCTCTGCACACAGGAAAAGGGGGAGTGATGGAGTAAGAGTGCCAATAAGCCTTCAGGATATCATCTTTGAAAACTTCCCCAATCTTGCTAAAGAAGCCAACATTCAAATTCAGGAAATACAGAGAACCCCAGCAAGATACTACACAAGAAGACCATCCCCAAGACACATAATCATCAGATTCTCCAAGGTCAAAATGAAAGAAAAATACTACAGGCAGCTAGAGAAAAGGCACAGGTCACCTGCACAGGGAACCCCATCAGGCTAACAGCAGACCTTTCAGCAGGAAGCCTACAAACCAGAAGAGAATGGGGGCCTGTATTCAATATTGTTAAAGAAAATAATTTCCAACCAAGAATTTCATATCCAGCCAAACCAATCTTCATAAGTGAGAGAGAAATAAAAATCCTTTCCAAACAAGCAAATGCTGAGAAAACTCATTACCACCAGACCTGTCTTATAGGAGGTCCTAAAAGTTGCACTAAATATGATAGGGAAAGATCATTACCAGCCACTACAAAAACCCACTGAAGTACACAGACCAGTGACACTATAAAGCAACCACACAAACAAGTCTGCATAATAACCAGCTAACGGCATGACGACATGATCAAATTCACACATATTAATATTAACCTTGAACATTAATGGGCTAAATGCCCCAATTAAAAGGCACAGACTGGCAAGCTAAACAAAGAAGCAAGACTCAGTGGTATGCTATCTTCAAGAGACTCCTCTCACCTAGGCTCAATGACACAAATAGGCTCAAAATAAAAGGATGGAGAAAAATCTACCAAGCAAATGGAAAACAGAAAAAAAGCAGGGTTGCTATCCTAATTTTAGATAAAACAGACTTTAAACCAACAAAGATAAAAAAAGACAGAGAAGAGCATTATGTAATAGTAAAAGATTCAATTCAACAAGAAGACCTAACTATCCTAAATATATATGCACCCAACATAGGAGCATCCAGATTCATAAAGCAAGTTCTTAGAGACCTTCAGAGAGACTTAGAGTCCCACACAATAATAGTGGGAGACTTTAACACCCCATTGAAAGTATTAGACATATCATTGAGGCAGAAAATTAACAAAGATATTCAGGACCTGAATTCAGCACTGGATCGTATGAACCTCATAGACACCTACAGAACTCTCCAGCCCCAAACAACAGGCTATACATTCTTCTTATTGCTACATGGCACATGTTCTAAAATTGACCACACAATCAGAAATAAAACAATCCTCAGCAAATAAAAAGGAACAGAAATCATAGCAACCACTCTCTTGGGCCACAGTAAAATACAATTAGAAAGCAAGACTAAGAAAATTGCTCAAAACCAAACAATTACGTGGAAATTAACCTGTTCCCAAATGACCTTTGGGTAAATAATATAATTAAAGTAGAATCAAGAAGTTCTTTGAAACTAATGAGAACAAAGATAGAACATACCAGAATCTCTGGGACATAGCTAAGGCAATGTTAAGAGGGAAGTTTATAGCACTACACACCCATATCAAAAAGTTAGAAAGATCTCAATTTAACAACCTAACATCACCTGTAGAAGAAGTAGAGAAACAAGAGCAAACCAACCCCAAAGGAAGCAGAAGACAAGAAATAACCAAAATTAGTACTAAACAGAAGGAAATTGAGTCACATAAAATCCTACAAAAGATCACTGAATTCAGGAATTAGCTTTTTGAAAAAATTAATAAAATATATCACTAGCTAGCCTAATAAAGAAAAAAAGAAAATCCAACTAAACACAATCAGAAATGACAAAGGGGGCATTACCACCTACCACACAGAAATACAGAAAGTCCTCAGACACTACTATGAACACCTCTATGCACACAAACTAGAAAACCTAGAAGAAATGAATAAATTCCTGGACACATACACTCTCTAAAGACTAAACCAGGAAGAAATTGAATCACTAAGCAGACCAATAACGAGTTCCAAAATTGAATCAGTAATAAAAAGCATATCAACCAAAAAAAACCCAGGACCAGACAGATTCATAGCTGAATTCTACCAGCTATATAAGGAAGAAGTGGTACTAATTCTACTGGAACTATTCCAAAAAATTGAAGAGGAGGGACTCCTTTCTCACTCATTCTATGAGGCCAGCATCATCCTGATACAAAAACCTGGCAGAAACATACAAAAACCTGGCAGAAACATACAAAAACAGAAAACTTCAGGCCAAGATCCTTGATGAACATAGATGCAAAAATCCTCAACCAAATAGTTGCAAACTGAATCTGGCAGCACATCAGAAAGCTATTTCACAATGATTAAGTAGGCTTCATCCCTGGGATGCAAGGTTGGTTCAACATATGCAAATTAATAAATGTGATTCATCACATAAACAGAACTAAAAACCCACATGATTATCTCAATACATGCAGAAAAGGCTTTTGATAAAATTAAACATCTCTTCATGTTAAAAACCATCAACAAACTAGGCATTGAAGGAACATACTTCAAAATAATAAGGGCCACCCATGACACACCCACAGCCACCATCATATTGAATTGTCAAAATTTGGAAGCATTCCTCTTGAAAACCAGAACATAACAAGGATGCCTTCTCTTTCCACTCCTATTCAACATAGTACTGGAAGTCCTGGCCACAGCAATTAGGCAAGAGAAAGAAATAAAAGGCATACAAATAGGAAGAGAGGAAGTCAAACTAATCCTGTTTGCAGACAACATGATTCTACACTTAGAAAACCTCAGAGTCTCTGCCCAAAAGCTCCTCAATCTCTTAAACAACTTCAGCAAAGTTTTAGGATACAAAATCAACATACGAAAATCAGCAGCATTCCTATACACCAACAACATCCAAGCTGAGAGTCAAATCAAGAATGCAATCTCACTTATAATTGCCACAAAAAGAATAAAACCCCTAGGAATACAGCTAACCAGAGAGGTGAAAGGTCTCTACGATGAGAACTACAAAACACTGCTCAAAGAAATTAGAGATGACACAAATAGAACAACATTCCATGCTCATGAATAGTAAGAATCAATATCATTAAAATGGCCATA
The DNA here is from genome assembly GCF_028885625.2 of Pongo pygmaeus. Classification (NCBI taxonomy): domain Eukaryota; kingdom Metazoa; phylum Chordata; class Mammalia; order Primates; family Hominidae; genus Pongo; species Pongo pygmaeus. The sequence goes on along the minus strand of NC_072389.2, from coordinate 85,556,804 downwards.
CTTCCCAAAACGATTTATAGATTTAATGCTATTCCTATCAACTACTAATAAAATTATTCACAGAATTAGGAAAAAAGACTATTTTAAGATTCACATGGGACCAAAAAGAGCCCAAATAACCAACGTAATCCTAAGCAAAAAGAACAAAGCTGAGGAATCGCATTTCTAGACTTCAAACTATACTACAAGGCTATACTAACCAAAATAGCATGGTACTGGTACAAAAACAGAAACAGAATAGAGAGCCCAGAAATAATGCTGCACACCTACAACCATCTGATCTTCGACAAAACTGGCAAAAACAAGCAACAAGAAAAGCACATTGTATTCAATAAATGGTGCTGGGATAACTGGCTAGCTATATGCAGAAGATTGAAACTGGACATCTCACTTACACTATATTCAAAAATCAACTCAAGATGGATTAAAGACTTACATGTAAATCCTAAAACTATAAAAATCCTGGAAGAAAACCTAGGCAACACCATTCAACACCATAGAAACTGGCAACGATTTCATGACGAAAACACCAAAAGCAATTGCAACAAAAGCAAAAGTTGACAAATGGGACCTAATTAAACTAAACAGCTTCTGCACAGCAAAATAAACTGTCAACAGGGTAAACAGACAACATACAGAATAGGGTAAAATCTTTGCAAACTATGCCTCCTACAAGGTTTAATACCCAGGGACTCTAAGGAACTTTACAAGAAAAAAACAAACAACCTCATTAAAAGTGGGCAGAGGACATGAACAGACCAAATTTTTAGGAAGAAGTTTGGACCAGAAATATGAACCATGAATGGTGAAATCGTCTTACCCTAAGTATTATAACAAATGTAGTAAAATAATTTTGCTTTCCAGAAGCTGGAGACTTAAGTACATTTTCATTGTATGGGTTTCTCAATTTCAAACTTTATTACTAGCAGAGAAGAAGACAGAGTGAAAATAGAGGTTGGGGAAGAGGATGATTATTAATTTTAAATAGAGACACCATGAATGAATTCTACATTATTTTTGGGAAAGATATTTAGAGGAGAAACTCATAGCTATAAAACTTTTATTTAGATCTTGATTGGTATTCATGAACATGTAGCAGGAATATATTACCTTTCCAAATATTACATTTTCAGATAAATTGTCAATTGTTTTAAAGTCTTTTCTCTCAATTATTTCCCTAAGAGTATTTTGATTTTAATTTTCCTTTCCATGATATAAATTTTAAATGTAAGGTGATGAAATAAATTGATTGAAGTCATACAGTTCTCAGAATATGAACTGGGACTACAAAAAAAAAAGTGGGCAGAGGACATGAACAGACACTTTTCAAAAGAAGGCATATATGCAACCAACAATAATATGAAAAAATGCTCAACATCACTAATCATTAGTGAAATGCAAATCAAAATTTGCATCACAATGAGATAACTCACACTAGTCAAAATGGTCATTATTAAAAAGTAAAAACATAACAGATGCTGACAATGTTGCAGAGAAAAGGAACACTTATATACTGCTGGTGGGAGTGTAAATTATTTCAGCCACTGTGGAAAGCAGTGTGGTGATTTCTCTAAGAACTTAAAATAGAATTACCATTCAGCTCAGAAGGGAATATGATTGGTTCTACCATAAAGACACATGCACATATATATTTATTGTATCACTATTCCCAATAGCAAAGACATGAAATCAACCTAAATGTCCATCAACAGTAGACTGGATAAAGAAAAGGTGGTACATATACAATATGGAATACTATGCAGTCATAAAAATGAAGGAGATCATGCCCTTTGTAGTAACACGAATGGAGCTGGAGACCATTATACTAAGCAAACTAACACAGGAACAGAAAACCAAATACTGTATGTTCTCACTTATAAATGGGAACTAAAGAACAAGAACACATGGACACAAAGAGGTTAGCAACAGACACTGGGGCCTACTTTGGGGATAGAGGGTGGAAGGAGGGAGAGGATAAAAAAAATCTATCGGGTACTATGCTAATTACCTGGGTGACTAAATAATCTGTACCCCAATCCCCCGTGACACACAGTTTACCTAATAACAATCCTGCACATGGAACCCTATTCCAAAATAAAAGTTAAAAAATTTTTAATCAGTCAATGAATACTTCTCAGTGTGACACAGCTTTGGCAGGATAATGGATATTTCCAGCCCTTGTGGTAGGATGTCTCTTTGCCTAACTAGAAACTTACATTTCTTAGCCTTCATATGACATAGTTCTAAGCCAATGAGCTGTGAAAGGAAGTCATTTGGTAAAACTTCTGGGAGAACTTTTTCAATGAGGAACAAAGTCAGGTGATGTGTGATAGCTGGAGCTGCAGCCACCTTCTGGGGAATTTAAGTCAAAGCCCCAGAGACTCACAGAGGCTTCATCCCTGCATCCTGGAGCTGCTGAACTAAGACCAGCAACTCTGCACCTGTCACTGCAGAAAAATAAATCCTCATTTGATTGATTCATTATTATATAGGTTTTATGTTATATGTATCAGAGCACAAACTCAAGTGGCATGCCTATAAAAATTATGCAAATTCCAACCTTCTATACATCTTCTACCAATTAAAAAATCAATAATTTTGTATCATGTACTCCTACATTCTGGAATTTTATTGATCAAAACAAAACTTAGGTGAGGTATTAGTAAATTCCATGGGAGTATAATAAGAATAGTTTAAAAGCAACACACTATTCTTTTAAATAATTTCAGCGTATTCAGCAGTGCTATCCTATAGAAACAAAAAGAAAGCCACACACATAATTTTAAATTTGCTAGTAACTATATTCTAAAAGTAAAAATAAACGGGTGCAATTAATTTTAACATTTTATTTAACTCATTATATTTTAAAATTGTTTAAAATATAATCAACATGAAACATGTTAATGATAAAGTTTCTGTTCTTTTGTCTTTTAAGTCTTCAAACCTGATGGGTATTTTATACTTTCAGCACATCTCAATTTAGCCTAGCTGCATTTCAAGTGCCTAGTAGCCTGTGAGGCTTGTTGCTGCTCTATTGGACAGTGATGTAACAACTTAGGATGGAGCAATTTAAAAACAAATCAGTGATTGGGAAGATAATAACGATGACAAAGTTTTGATGACCTTGTTCAATATACAAGCTAACTCCCATCTCTTATGCTTGATTTCAGTTACACTATTAGGAATCAAAACAAAACATTTTCCTCAATAACTCCATAAATATACCCTAAATTGAAAAACATGATTTTCTTCTTGTTTTTCCCTTTCTTACAGTGCTGATGAAACATGATTTTAAATAATTTATCTCCCTAAAGACTCCATAGAAGCAATAAAGTTTTCCTGTACATTATTCTTGTTTTCTTCTGATTCTACCACCACCAACACTGTCACCACTAACCAGAACTAAATTCATTTTTCTCCCAAACCTTGTCCTCCCTCAGTCTTCCCCATCATATTAAATGGTCCTACTTCATCTGCCCCACTGATTAACCCGGGGAGCTTGATCCCATCTTCTTCAACCCTCACATCCATCCTGCTGCAAGCCCTGGCATTTTGCTTGCACGGCACTTTTCTTTTTCTCCATTGCTGCCAAGCTCTGGAACCCTGCCCTGGATGACTGCAGTGATGCCTTACTGGGCCTTGGCCTGGCCACTTCATTCTTCACATGGCAGCAAGAGTCATCTTTTAAAAACACACATCAGATTGTAACAGCGCTATGCTTGAAATCCTCCAATGGCTTATTAATACGTGTAATAAAGTGCGAGTTTCTAGCAAGGCTAGGATGACTCGGCCCCTGTCCCGCTCTCTGGCTACTCCTCACTCCTCTCTCTCCACCTTCTCCCTGGGCTCTGGCTGCTCTGGCCTCCTTTCTGTCTTTTGAACTCCTAAGCTTGGTTCAGCCTGTAGGCTTTGACTTAGGCAGTTCCTAAAAGATTCCTTCCCATGTATCTGCCCAAGGCTCACGCCTCAGGATTCAGATGATTCGTGCAGCCAAGCACATTATCTAAACTATCAACTTTATTCTCTCCATCGCTTTCTATCCCATTACCCTATTTTCTTTTTGTTCAAAGCCTTATCACGATCTAGAATTTTATCCCTTTTTAATGTATACATTTGTTAATTCTCCATTCCTCTTCCCCTGAGATGGGGATGTCTGGCAGGCATTTGGGTGCATGGCTCTGCAGTTGAGAGGGGATCTGGGCTGGCGTTTGGTATTCAGTGTTAGTCCATGGGTGTAGGTGAGGTCTCATAAAAAGATTGTGTGTCATAAGGAGAAGGAAGGACTGAAAACATCATCCTGGGAAACAGACATTTGTGGCGTGAGATGAGGAAGAAGAGCAAGGGAAGAGGAAAAGGAAGAGCAATCATTGAACTGAGGGATGGCCGAGAAGAAAGTGCTGCCCTGAAATAAGGAGAGAAAGCATTCCCGGAAGGGGTGGTGGGGCCAGTGCTGCCTCTGAGAAGTAGGACACCCCTTAACCCATCTGGCTTTTTGTGAAGGTCTTAGTAACCTTCTATCCAGTTTCTTTTTCTTTCCCCTTCCAGTGCTAACAATTCTCATTCAATTCTATGGAGCATGTGTGCTTATAACCTTCCTGGCTTCTAAAGGATTGGGCCAGTTTTTCTGCTGCCTCTCTAGGCTTCTTCCCAGTCCCGTTTATTGGTACCTCTTCCTCTGCTATATCTTGCATGCTGCTGGTGTTCCTTGGGATCCCATCCTCAGCCTTCTTCTCTCTGACTTTCATATATTATATCTGAGTGTTCTGAGCTACTGGCCCATTTCTTGCTTCCTTTACCTAGAAACATACCTGTGTCCTCCTCTTTACCTTTTTCTCACCAGTGGATGAAGTACACCCCCTCTTATCCAAAGATCTCCCTCCATTTATACCCTAGGCCTCATTCCCTTCCCACAGTCTAGACACAGTATCCATACCACATCAACCACTCACTAGCTCTGTTCTGCCTTCAGTGTCTCCCCTCTGTTGACCCTCACATCAGTGTATAGACATGACCGACTTTCTTCTTTTTAAAGCAAAATCAAGGCCAAGCACCGTGGCTCACACCTGTAATCTCAGCACTTTGGGATGCTGAGGTGAGAGGATCACTCGAGTCCAGGAGTTCAAGACCAGCCTGGGCAACATAGTGAGACTTCATTTCTACAAATAATAATAAAAAATATTAGCTGGGCATGGTGGCATGCACCTGTGGTCCCAGCTACTTGGGAGGCTGAGGTGGGAGAATTGCTTGAGCCCAGGAGATTGAGGCTGCAGTGAGCTGTGATTATGCCACTGCACTCCAACCTGGGTGACAGAGCAAGACCCTGCCTCAAAAAAAAAAAAAAAAGGAAAAAGAAAAAATCAAATTTCTATTTTAACTCCAAGTTCCTCTTTCCCTCCTACTGCTCTATGTATCTCATTTCTAATTAACGATTTTAAGAGATAATTTGCCCTCTATCTATTTTTCCTCATCTCCTATTAAGTGCTTTGCTAACTGTAATCTGAGTTCTTCCTCCATCACTTCATGGGCTTTGCTTGCAACAAGTTCAGCAAGGACCAGTACTTTTCTCTCCAGCCCTGTCTTATTTGGTTTCTCTTTGATAATTAATGGGGTTCACTGTGCATTTTCTCTTTCTTGACTCTGTCTCCTCCCTCGGCTTCTGGGAAATGTCTCTCTTGATTTTCTGTTTATTTCTCTGGTTACTTTTTCACCTGCTCTTATTCCTCCACTCCACTCTTATAATTGGTGGGTCTCAGGAATTCTATCCTTGTCCTTCTTTTCTTCTTACACTCCCTGATTAAACATGCTGCTTATGTGCTGCTGACACCTGCCTTGAGTTGAGGGCTTGCATGCAGGTAGTTTATTTGGAAAATGTTTCCAGGGAGCAGAAGTGGGGAACAAATGAAATTAAAATATGTAATTAGATAAAGCTAATATAAAGATGCATTTTCCTGCTGGTCACCATGGCAAGAACTAAAGTTCCATCCCACTGGGACTTTTTTATGGAGCATAGACTACTTCTCATAGTTGTACATCATTGGATCAGGAGGACAAAAAATGAATCTATTACCATTTAACCACAGCTTGAAGGTTGTCTCTGGGGGGTGTTACCTTCCTCAAACCTCAAGTTGCACATATGCAGATCTGAGTGGGTCCCTAAGGCATTTCACACCTTATCAGAGAAATTCGAGCACAAGAAGTAAAAGACCCACAGCACAGACAGGAGGTGAGGCCAATGCATTGAGGCCGAGTGGATGTGAAGTGGTAGTGAGGGGTATGCGATATGGCCCACTGTTATGCCACTCAGATCTATTTATGTCTTCCATTAAGCCCAATTTGTTGCTGAATCTTCACATTAGTGGCCAGCCATATTTTCTTTCAAAGACAGAATAGAGCAGGATTAGTGGAATTAATGATAGTTCCCACTGCTGCAACTAGTCTTAAAGCTGTAATTGGTATTCATCCCCTCCCTCCTTCATCACTCATTCTAGATTTTCATTGCTTTTGGCCAGCACTTCAGCTTTTCCGGGTAGTTTGCCTGGTGGAGTGACCAAAACTTTCATCCCTGAAGTGGTGAGCCCTTAGTTGCCTTGCCGTTTGTAGACTGTCGTTCAATCAATGGGCAATAAAAAGAGATGCCCCAGTGAATCCCTTGAATTCCAGGCATACTCTTCCTTGCCCCACTGTATAACAGCAAGTGTAGCTCTTCAGGGTACTCAGGGTTGAACACTCTCACCGGTATAGTACCTGCTTTCTCTGCTTGCTTGTTGGCCAGCATGAGGAGTCCAAAGTAACCAGGTGATGGTTGTAGCTTCAAATTAGGCGAAACCCATACTGTGCCCTCTGTTTGAGGCATTCTCCACTGTGCCCCCTGGGAACCAGGGCCTCTAATCTGGCAGAGCCTGGGGTTGTGAGGACAGGAAGCACAAATTTCATAAAGGAAAGTGATGATTAGAAAAGTTTATTTTACTTCTATCCCTTGGCTCCCAGATCTGCACATTCTAGCTACTGGAGACCCAACACAGTATATTAACTGTTGGTTCCTTGCTAATACTACATCTTGGAGGACAGCACTCCAACTCTGCAGGAAGTGGTCGCCAAAGTGGTACCTTAGTTGAGCCTTTAATAATCAATTTCATCATTCCTTAGGCTGTCTGCTTTGAGGCGATGCAATAAGACAAGTGGATTCCATGGTTATGAGCTTGCTGTCTCTTCTCTTCAGCCAAAACAGGGTCTTTAGGTCTAAGATAAACTCATAGCTATAGAAATATAACTTGGTAAACCCTTGAATGCTGGTGCTGGCTGAAGCAATGTGGGCAGAGAAGGCAAATGCATCTTCAGAATAGGATGCATAGCTGCCCCTTTAAGATGGAAGGATGCAATGTAATCAACTTCCTACCAAGTGGCTGGTCTCCTTGAGGTCTGGTGTTCTGTCAAGATTTCTGTGCCTGGGGGGCCAGACATTCATCAGGGACACTATCTGGATAGTTTGGTGAGGTAAAGCCCTTGCCCTCGGGCCCATGACTAACTCTCTTTTTACCACCACAGTCCCTCCATTTCACATGCCCATTGCACAAGCTTTCCAGAAGCTGACAAGAGGCTCTGGCTGACCCTCATGAATGAGTGATCCTGTCCACTTAGTTGTCAAGTGTTTCTCCTCTATGGCCATGCTTTCTCATGAATTAATAAGTTCACAAACACCCGGATGATTTTTTTTGCCCACTAATAAAAAAAATTGCTGGACTTGGATATATGCTGGCTAAACTGGGGAAAATTTATTGACATGGGAGCCCTCTCCCATGACTCAGAATTTAACATCCTAGAAAGAACAACTGGAGTAATCCAAATTGCTGATGAGATGGCACCTTGAAACTTGACATGATGATGACCTGTAGTAAGTTAGGTGGAGATGTAGGAAATTGCCTGGGCAAAATATTGAGGAAGGGATCAGAAGGCCCAGAAAGGATGGGTATATTAAAGTTATTATGTAACATGAAGAGTTCACCACCTGACAGGGTCCCCTAAGAGGCCCCAGAGGACATTCCCTTCATTAAGAAAATAAAGATGCACTTGTGAGGGGGCCCCCAGATTCTCCGAGAACCTCTGTGATGGCTGTCCTTGGCCAGGTGGATAAACGGCAGAGGATGCTGCAGTGACGCTGGCTCCTTCGTGTCATTGGTGACAGTACAGTTCTAGAATAGCAGGGGCCGGGTGGCAGCACTTTGCCATCAGAGGTGAGGGGGTGTGATTTCTGTGATGGGTATCAGGGCAGAGAAGCAGTACCTTGACCTGATGTGATCACTGTGGATTGAAGGGAAAGATACATGGGCAACTGATTAAGCTGTGGCTTGACTTGATTAATAAAAACAAACACATGAACAAAACCTAAGATCTTAGCAGAAGACTTATAACAGTTGTCATGATGGAAAGTCATGATTTTTCACCCAGTTTCTGATTCAAGCCTTATCACAAACCCAGAGTTTATTGATTCAAGTTGAGACCAGGTCTCCTTCAGGATTCTGCTGTGAGCATTTCCAATAAATATTCCTCCAAGTCTTTTCCAAAAGGATCTGTATCCATTTATCAGAATAGGAGCTTAGAGAAATCAGATGATGAATGGAGTCCTGGCCCACATCTGCTCAGACTGGGTTATTGGGTCATTATATCCCCGGTCCTTGAGTGTATAATTAGGAAGGGTATATTTAGCAGCTGGTAGAGCTCTCGCCTTGGCTTCCTGACCTTGGTATAAGAGCCATCATGAAGAAAGGGCCAAATAAAATTTTCTGAAACTGTCTCTCAACTCTCAAGCCAAGTTAGTAAATCAGAAAAAATACTGCATCCTTGAAGAGAGTAGGGTTTTTAATGAAGACTTAAAGCAGGGTTTTTCAAAGAATGGCCCCTGGGCCAGTAGAATCAGCATCACCTGGGAATTTCCTTAAAAAAATGAGTTCATAGGCCCCACTCCTGGCCTACTGTATTAAAAAACTCTGGGGTAGGGCACAGCAATCTGTTTTTAAATGAGCCCTCCAGGTGATTCTGATGAGCTTTAAAGTTTGAGAACCATTGCCTTAAAGGATGGTGGTGGGCCCTTTCAGGACATGTGTGCTAAAATTGCTCATTCAATTCACCTGTTTAGTTCATTTAAAAAACCAGATGGTTCATAATAGGTGATGGCAGACTACTACTATACACTTAGCCAGGAGTAGCCCGAGTCACACCTGCTGTGCTCAGTATGTTTTCTTCACTGGAAATGAACACACACAGCCTCTGATCCGGTGAATGTGTCCTCAATTCCCTATTGGTAAGGAGGATAAACAGCAGTTTGCATTTACATGAGAAGGACAGAAGTACACATTCACACTCTTGCCCCAGGGCTTGGTTAATGCCCCCCATCTGTGACATCATAGTTTGAAGAGATCTTGGTCATCTTGACATTTCACAGAACATAAAGCTACTTCACAATGTTGATGACATTATGCTAATTGGACCTGGGAGAGAAGAAATTGATAAGAATCCTAATGCCTCAGTAAATTATGTCTGCCAAAGGGTGGGAGATCCTAAATGTCATGATTCAAGTGCCTAATATGAAGACTCTTAGAGTTCAGAATTGTGAGGCATGCCAGGATATCCCTTCCATGCTAAGGGATAGATTTTTGCACTTCACTCCCCCCTACCACCAAGAAGAGACGCAGAATTGATGGGTCTCTTTGATTTTGGAGGCAGCATATACCACACTTGGGAATGTGTTGGTGATCCATTTGTCAGGTGACTCTGAAGCCTGCCAGCTTCTAGTAGGGCTAAGAAGGAGAAAGGGCTCTGCAGTAGATACAGGCTGTGGGGAAGTTGCCCTTCTGCCTGAACCACATGGCCCAGCAGATCCAGTGGCGTTTGAGGCATGCAGGGCAGACATGGTGGCTATGTGTAGTCTTTGATAAGTGTCAGCTGAGACTGGTGAGAATTAGTAACCACTGAGGCCAAGAGCTTATTCTTATCCTATCCAGGAGCTTTCCTCTGTGCCCTGCATTTTTCGTGGCCCCTACAAAGTAATTTATGCAAGTATGTCTCCTTCTTACTTTAGGCATCTTGTCTTATGCACTATTCACCGTGATAGGCCAATTGCTGTAATAGATGACCTTAGAATTTCAGTGATTTAACCAAATACATGTTGATTGATCATTCATCCAACAGTCCGATGTAGGTGTTTTCTTGTTAGAGCCTCTCCCCCAAGAAGTGACTCAGGAACCCAGGGTCCTTCTTCCGTTTTGTGGCTGTTCCCTCCATCAATGCCTCAGCTCCTCTCCATTCCACCTATGGAAAGAAAAAAAGGATGGAGCATTATGCATGGGAAGGACCTCACTTCTACTCATCTGGCTAGAACACAGCCACATGATCCTGCCAAAGTGTAAAGGAGGCTAGGAAATGTGGGTTGGCTTAATGATCAGGAGGAAAAGGAATCTTGGTTTGGTGAGGTACTAGCATCTGCTGCACGTCCTTACTCAAAGGCCCATCTTGAAGGACAAGGTTACTCTGTTGAGATGAATGAGGGCTTTGCTTCCTTCCCACAGATGGCAGATGATGGTCACGGCTGAGATCTCAGAACCCGGGATCCTTCAGCTGAGTCCCTTGTGCGTCTCTGGGTTCTCCACTGTGGTGGTATTCTCTGCACCACATTGCCGTAGGGTGATGAGTGAGGGTTCCAAAACTCCTTTTTGTAAAAAGAATCATTGTGTGCTTTGAGTGGGAGCTTTGTTTTAGAGAAACAAAGCCAAGACATGATTATTCTGTCTGTGTAGCACTCTTCAACACCTACACCGGAACAGCAGCTCAGGAGAAGCCATTTAATCATGTCATGCCTCAGAGTTATTAAACTGAGAAAAATAAATGTGAATCTGTGCTCTGGCCAGGCGGGTGATATGAAATAGGGAAAGCAAGCCAGGCATGAGAGGTAGGAGGTGGTGCCTGGGTGAGCAATTTGTAAGTGATGGCAATTAATTTAAAAAGATGCTGAGAGAGCCAAGCAAAATGTATCTGCAAACCACACAGCTCCCAGTGGGTGACCTCTGCTTTTTAAAACTACAGACTCTCTTGGTTCCCAAGTTCCCTAAAACTCAGGCCCTCTATTTTAGGCTTATGAGAGACAACCATTTTCTAAGACTGAAAAGTAATTTCTCAGCAAGCAGTCTCCTGTGAACACCACTCCAGACAAGTTCATCTTCAGCCAACGAAGATCATCAGCCAAACATCTGGTTCTGGCAGCCCCAACAGCTGCATGCACTTTCAGTTCAAGCATCATCCATATGGGTGTCATTAGCCTCCTAATTGACCTCAGGGTCTGGATGTGGAAGAGGGCAGCCAAGCAGTGTGGAGGCATCCACAGGTGCTAAATGGAGAGGAAGCTCCCATCTGTGTGGACACAGCTCTGTGCAACTGGCTCTGGGCATGACACAGGCAGACCAGCTTGACTCGGAAGGCTCTATATGGCATCCGCAGACCCAGTGAATGAGGCTGCAATCCCCAGCACAGGAACAGGAGGCTGAGGATGGGCAAATGACATCTGGGGAATGGAAGGAATCACAACGGCTATTGTAGGTGACCTCTAGACAAAAACAATAAATGTGGAGTCTCTTACTTGAAATGTTCTGAGAATCTGTCACCTTTCTCATTGTCTTTTTCAAAATTATGGTAAAATACACACAAAACGTACCATTATAACCATCTTAGAGTATAGAGTTGAGTAGAATTAATTATATTCACAGTGTGTGCAACCATCCCCACCATTCCCAGAACTTTTTCATCACTCCAAGCAGAAACTCTGTGCCCATTGAGCCATTCCCTCTTCTCCCTAGCCCCTGGAAATCTGCTTTCTATCTATTGACTTACCTATTCTGAGTATCTTGTATGAATGGAATCATTCAATATGTGGTGTCTTCTGATTTTTGAGACTCTTGCCTTTAAAAAACTTCTGTATGTAGTTCTTACCTGAGAGTGGACCCGACCCAGTGGGAATCAGGGTGAGTCTGATGAAAGCCAGTGTAGGCTCCTTAGGCTGGGTCTCCTGGAGGCACACTTTGAGACAAGAATGAGAGCACAATTGGTTTATTTGGGAGATGATCCCAGAAATAGTAGGAAATCGGGGAAGTGAGACAGGAAAGTAAAGGAAGCATGGCCCTGAGCAGTCACCACTGTGGGCAGCTCAGGCTTATCCTGCCAGGGAGATGGCAAAGAACACACCTCAGAGTTAGTTGTCTCTACTGAGGGTGGGAAAGTTGGGGCACTCATACACTGACTCCCACCAATAATTGATAACAGCTACTTCTGGGAGTTCTGTCTCCCCTGGATTTAAAGCCAACCCTGGAAGAAGGAAGCCATGAGGTTGAGTTGGGGTTGGGTTGGCAGGTGCTGAGAAACGTGGATGAGGCACTGACAGCCTCTGCTACAGTTGGAGAGTCCCCAGGGCCAGGTCCAAGGAGGAAGGTACTTCACAGGTGAGCTGGGTCAGAGGCTTGGCCTCATCAGGAAGAAGATGGAGGAGAAAGCAGCAGATAGCATTAAGGCTAGAGCAGGGGTGATATAGGAAAGCAGCCAACAAGCAGTGAAGCTGGTGGTCGGAGGGGGACACTGAAGAGCAGGACAGGGGAGGTGTGGAGAGGAAGTTGTGGGGAGTGGTTTGAAGCTCATGAGTGAACAGAATTTAAATCCTGTAGAGCCCCTCTTGTGTGGGTTCTGCATGGGCTACTCAGAGGAGGCAACTCTGGTTGGAAACGCACACCTTCCATGGACAGAAGGCAGCCTGAAGTTTTGGCATGCCACTCACTATCAAATCTCTATTCAGCCCACTCTGAACACACTCAGCAACAGGGACCAACAGGCTTTTCTATAAAAGTCCAGAGTGAAAATTTCAGGCTTTACAGGCTATTCTGTCTCTGCCACAGCTACTCACTGCTGCTGCTGTAACATAAAAAACAGCCATAAAAAATACAAAAACAAATGAGCATAGCTGTGTTCCAATAAAACTTTATTTGCAAAAATAGGCAGCAGGCCCATTTTGGCCCATGGGCCATCATGTGAAGCTCCTGTTTCCCACTATTTTAAACCATGACACATTTATGGGAGAGCTACATATTTGTGAACTCTGCACCTCCCCTTCACTCTCTTATCCTAAGCTGCATTCTACGGGCTGCTGAGGAACCCCAAAGGCTTTCAAAACCCAGTTTAAAATCACTGGTCTGGATATAACTGTGAACTTTTCTACATTGCCTGCTGTCAGCAATAATGGGGAAGAAAAGGGGAAAAGAGCAACAATAATAATATTCTCAATAATGAGTTTCCATTATTTCAGGTATTTATATGTTTTCTTACTTAATGTTAGCCAAATTCCTCAAGGTAACTAGAAATAGCCCATTTTACATGTGAGAAGCCTGAGGTTAAAAGAGGTCGGTTTCCCCGAGTCATACATCTAGTAAGTGGTAGAGCAGGAACTTAAACCTGGGTGAATTTGATCCCAGAATCCACGCACTTTGCACTACATCTGTTTGTTAGCTGAGCTCTGAGAAAACAATTAAGCAATTAAGCAAAACAAAACAATAACAACAAAATAAAATCCCCAAACCGAAATACTGCTCTGAGTTTCCTGACAACCTAGCTTTCTCAGTTAGTTGTATTTGATTGCTAGCTACAGCTATTAGCTCAGGCTAATGTAAAAAACAGGGGAGTTCGTTGTTGGAATAATGATGGGGACCACAAAACTGATGGAAAGCTGCAGATGCTGATGTGGAAATGGGCGAGGGGGTAGGCAGCTCCTGAATTGAAGAGGCAGAGTGACAACAGCAGGCACGTGGCAGGGATGGTCTGGTAAGGACCCGCCTTGGGGATGGAAGGGAATTCCAGCCATTCTTAGTCTCTTTGTATCTCCTTTCAAAATTCAAATTACAGAGAGGGAACATCCAACTCTTCCCCTGGCCACACACACGTGTGTGTGTACTGATTACACTCCTACCAGTTTGGGAAGGTAATTGTTCAAAAGGTATTCATTTGGATGTTGTTTGGAAGGGGAAATGGATGCCAGCTGCCTAAAACCTAACAAACACTCTCATGCATAAGGCAACAGGGAAACAGATGGCTTAAGGGGCAACCTCCCCCTGACTAAAGAAAGAATTATCCATTCATTTTCAGAAGCATTTTCTAGTGCTGAACTTCAAGAGATTATGTAGTTCTTTATATAAGGAACATCAAACAACAGAGGAGATGATACCTCCAAAGCAGTTTTACAAAAGAGGTCTCCTGTTCATGCGTTCATGAGAAAAACCAAAGTTAGATAGTTAAACCACAGTTAAGTCCAAACATTTTTACAAGGAGTCATAGTAACAGATCTTAGCCTATAGATTCCTGCTGATTTGATTTCAGGCAAGATCAAACTTAGAAAAGGGATATTGACGCATTCCTTGACTCTCCTTTCCCATCAGGAATGGACAGCCAGTCTTGGCTTGAGATTGCTGGAGCCTGGTACAAGGTGGTATCAAATGGAAATGCCATCTCTGCGAGATGCCCTCGCTCAAAGGTCCAGTGACAGCTGCTATTTAATATTTTTAGCCACCTCACATCTACTTTGCCTTCCTAATAACACTGCAATTCCTTGGAGTAAATCAGGGTATCCTGCCTTCCCAGAAGCTAAAGGAATCCCTGGATGTCCCTGCTGCCAGATCATCTCCCTCACTGCCCTAGTCCAGCCAAGGGAGGGCACTCATCTAAGCCTGCCCTCCAGATTCCTTGTCCTGGGTTGTTGGACCTAGAGCAAAATGATACAAAGTAGATGGCACTAGTCCATTCCTGAGGGTTCACTAGTTCCTGATCTGGTTTTCATCCTGTCTCAAAATCTGGTTGTCCAGCCTTCCAATTAATCAATCCTGTGAGTTCCTTAATACCTTTTGAATAAGTGCATTAAGTAAACCGGATGTATTTCTACTGGGCATGACCAGGAACACTGCCTGATACAGTAAGCAGAGGTAGGTGTCTCTAATAGCAACAAATAACTTCAGCCACAGTAACAAAACTCAAATTCCTGGATGCTAAATTCAAGGAAGAGAATGAAACTCAGGGATGCTTTGTGGCATTGCCAAAATAATCTCATAATTCTTATAATTTCAGAATGGAAATAGCCAAAGACCAAAGTCAGAGTTTGAGCCCATGGATTGCTGAATGACGTTATCTGTGGAATATACGGCTGTGTCAAGGCTCCTGTAAAAGTGGAAGCAAAGAGTGGGGCCCTGACAATTGAAACAGGGACGTTCTGGGTGGGTTTATAAGATGCCAAGCACTTATAACCTCCAAATTGCTCTAAAGTAATAGCTAGCTGTCCAGCCCTGTCATTATGGAAGAAAGGGATATATGGATGTTAATTATGCTAGACACGTGGTCTCAGCCAAGGGCTGAGCATGTGACGTCAGTTAGGCTAATTGCACTGTGTCTCAGAACTTTGATTTTTGAATGGAGGGACACAAAAATGAGAGGATAGTTAGGAGTTCATTAATTCCAGGCCCCAACAGTCAAGTGGTTTTTGTCCTATGTGGTCAGTCTTCCTGACAGTTTTGAGAGCATGCAGGTATCTTTCCAATAAATTCCCTTGCATTTTTACACGAGCTAGCGTTGGTTTCTCTTGCTTATGACCAACGAAACTGACAGCTAACCTCCTCCCCACTGCACCCTTCCAGCACTGCCTTTACATTGCTTCAGGTAAGCTACATGATCTCTCTACTATTGGGGCTTACTTATAGTGAAAGTGTCCCTAGCCCAGGGATCTTTTATTCTACTTTGCCCTCTTCCCATGAATCAAGAACAGTGTCTTTTATTTATTTATTTTTTAACATTCACTGAGCTTATGCCACTTGCTAGACACTGCGAGGTGAAACACTGAACTGGCCCTCAAGATGTCCCACAGCTGGTGGAAAGGTGACTTCTACACAGAACTAGCTATAGAGAAGTTTGAACATGATAATGTCACGGGAAACACAGATAAATGTGTGCAGGTCAGAAGAGAGATCTTAATTCAGGTTATCAGGGGTCAGGAACATGTACTAAAATAATGTTGGAGAAATAGAGTACACAGGTTGCGGGAGCCTTGAGAGCCAGATTAGGAACTTGGACTTTACTTTGTAACTTGAAAGGGGGAACCAGTGTAATTTTCTGAGCATTGGAGTGGCGGAATTAGTTATATGAGTTTCATTAGGTGGAAATTGAGGGAAATCACTGAGCCATAGACCAATCTGGTGCTTTTTCTGAAACCTAAGCTGTCTTCCAGAAAGATTGAAGTTAGTGACAGATGGAATTTCTGAGCACTGCAAAGGAGATAATATATGCAAAATGCACAATGCCTGGCACATAGTAGGTCTTCAATGGCAATTCATTTCTCCACGTTTCTTTCTAGTTTCACAAGCAAACTTTCAAGGAAAAACAAATGTGTGTTATATAGAGAGGCAGTATGGTATAGTGATGAGGAGGACCACTTGGGTTTCCAACAGATTCCTGGGTTTAAATGCTGCTGTACAGCTGTTCACTGCTATGTGACCTTCAGCAAGTTGTTTTTCTACTCTGACTCTGCATCCTCAGTTCTAAAAGGGGAATAAAACCTTCATTATTGGAGTATTTGAGTGTTAAAGGTGCTAATGTATATGAAATGCTTAGCACAGCACTTGTCACACACTAGGCATTCAACACATATTATCTGTTACTAAAAATAAACATTAGTGTTCCCAGTAGAATTCTTTCCTGGCTTTGGTCAGTAGGCCAGTCAAAAGAGAGGGAAGATTGCGTTAAAGATTTTGGCTTCCTTAGAGCTTTTTTTTTTCAAATCTGGATACAAAAGAAACAAGTTAATTTTTTGCCATTGGAATGTGCTCTAAGCCAATATTCCCCATTCTTGCTGCCCCTGTTAAGGAGGCAGTCACCATTCTCAGAAATCAGAAAACCTGCTTGTCCTGGCTCTTCTATCAACAAATATCCACCCCTCTATGGACCTTAGAAACCCCACCTGGCCTTGGTCAGTGGTTTTCAACCTTAATTATAATTATTATTTGTAGCAGTAGGAGGTTGCTTCCATCCTGATCACACATGGCTGCCCAATCTGTACATCTGATGACAGTGGAGATGCTCTGGGGGAGGTGGCAGCTCCAGAGCCTGGAGACTGAGCTGGCCTTGGGAGCAGGTGCACAGCTCCTCCTCCTCACTGTCTCTCTTAATTCCTCTCCAACCATCTCCTTTCCAGCCTGTTGTGTAATCTTAATCAAGTCTACAGCTGGAACATGGGTTCTTTGATTAACAAATGATTTATCCTTCCCATTCTTGTTTATGGCATAAACTCTAGTGATTCTGTTGAACTCACAATCCCATTCTCACCAATATTGCCTCCATTGGGAATTTCAAAAGTCTAATATGAAAGTCAAAACTGAGAATTGACATTTTTTCTCTCTGTTGCTCAGCTTCTGGATACAGCAAGGGCAGACTGATTAGCTCTGCCTGGAATTACAGGGAGGGTCATGGGGCAAAAGGGAATTTATAAGAAATGACACACGTGTAGGTTACTGTCAGAATATTACTCCAGCACATGCCCACAGGCCAGGGGCTGGGAAGACAGTGACAAAGAAACAGCCATTGCCCTTGGAATGGAATCACTTCTCTATGTATCACCACCCCTCCCAACTGCAGCCACTGATTTCCCTGAAAAGTAAACATACCATCTGTTATGGATTGAATGGTGACCCTCTCCCCCGACAAAACACGAGATGTTGAAATCCTAACCCTCAATACCTTCTAATGTGACCTCATTTGGAAATAGGATTATTGCAGATGTAATTAACTAAATTAAAATGAAGTCATGCAGGAGTAGGGTGGCCTCTTAATCCAATATGATGGCTGTCCTTACACAGGAGGAGAGGAGGCCATGCGATAATGCAGGTAGAGATTGGAAATAGTCAATGACAAGCCACCCGGAATTGGCAGTGACACCAGAGGCTGAGAGAAGAACATGGAACAGATTCTCCTCTGCAGCCTGGGGAGGGCATGGCCCGGCCCAGCTGACACCTTGATTTCTGGCCTCCAGAACTGTGAGACAATAAATCTCTACTGTTTGAAACTACCTAATTTGTGGCACTTTATTACAGTAGCTGTAGGAATTGGATATGCCATCCCCCTTTCCTTCCCTTCCCTTGCAGCCTCGGTGTACTTCCTCTTGCTCAGGGACTCACCTGAGCTCTGGATTCCATCCCTCCTGCCTTCTCAGAGACCTCACTCCCTAACACCTTCTGTGTTTTCAACTTAACCTTTCTCTTGACTCTTCCTCTTTAGCACAATATGCTCCCACCTCCCTCATCTGAAAAGTTTTCTTTTTGCCGCCTTCCCTTTATCCATGGTCTTCTTTTACCCTTTATTTCAGCATGGTACTTCTAGAAAGAGATGTTTATACATGGGTCCTTTAGTTCACCCATTTGCTTCTTGAGCTGCTTGAAAGCAGCTTTTGTGCTCATCACATCTTCCGGAAGACAATGACGTCCTGGATGGTCGGATCCTGTGGCTGCCTTCCTAGACCTCATGAGACACTGGATCTCACTGATTAATCTCCTTGAAGTGCTTTTCTGTTTTGACTTATATAGACTCTTTGTTTTCCTCCTATCTCTCAGAGTACTTTTTTTTTTTTTGTCAGGTTTTCGCATTTCTTTTCTTCTCCTCACAACATAAATACATTTTACGATCTCTCTAAACGTCCTCCAACAGCTAGACAGAGCAACTCACACATCTAGATTCTGGGGCTCTGAATCAGGGTTCGGGTCTTAACCAAGATGGCCAGGAGAGGGAAAAGACAAGTGAAACAAGCCTACATCATATAAGTCCTTAGAAGCCAGTCTGAAGGGCAGGCGTGGGGCAGAAGAGGAGAGACAAGGATGGAAGCTAGGTGGAACTGTCCAACTCCAAGGTCCCGAAGCCAATGATTTCTTTGTCTTTCTGTAGCCACAGTGCCATTCACTAAGTAATTGTTCAATTAATGCACCTTGCTTGTTAAACAAGGTCAACAGGAAGGTGAGGCAGGTCCTTAGTAATGACCAAAAATGAGGCATAAAGGCTACACTCTGCTTTGGTGGCCATGTGCACTGTAGTACACGGGTAGGTTCAGGTGGCTTAAAGAGATATGAAGAGCGAGTATCACCAGGGTTCTCTCCTTGACTGCCCGCTTGTCAATGCACACACCTGAGCCAATCTATGTATCTACCATTGTGGCTTCACCCACTGTCTACGACTCTCATTTCCCAAACCGTGGCTCCCAATGTCAGTGTCTGTTGGGCCATTAGGAAAAGGATTCCCTGGTAGAATAAATTTGGGCAGCATGAGCTTAAACAGATGTCTCGCTTGCAGGATTTCTTGGAGTCTTTTATATGCTACAGTACATTGAGGCTCTCCAAGATGGAGCAATATTTTCAGAGATAGAATATGGTATTTCTTAAACCCATTGGATCAGAGGCCTTCCTTTTTGAGGCACAAGAAAGTGTAGTTTGTGAAAAAGTGTAATTCCCTAAACATATTTGGGAAAAAACAGATTTTTTCCTGAAGTTCTTAGGTCAGCCTATATGTGTCTTCTGTGATTCTTCTTAATTTCTCCCCTAGAATGTTTTGCAGGAATTTCAAAGTCCGCATATTGAAACCCAAGCTTGTCTTCTTCCCTGCAACCTCCTTGTCCTCTAGTGCTTCCAATCTCAGTACACGGGCTTGTCATCCTCCTAGATTTCAGGAATCTGGAATCATTTACCTTGATCCCCTCTCCCACTTCCTCTCTGTGTCTAATCTAATCACCAGCTTCACTAATTTAATCTCATGAATAGTTTTCAATTTTCTGCCCTCTCTCCTGGGTTAATGCATTAGCCCAACTCTTTTTTTGGGGGGTGGGGGCAGGAATCTCACCTGAACAAATATGGTGGCTTTCTAAGTGATTGTCCTGACTCTAGACTCACCCTTCTCAAATCTATTTGCCATACCTGTGTCATGCAGAGGAAGTCCCCATTGCTTGAGACCCTTCCACAACTCCATGCTGCCTCTGGGCTACACTGATGCTCACACTCCTTAGCATGGTGTCTATGGGTCCCATGTCACAGCCCGAGGACCCCTCTAGCCTCTCCCCTCTTCACATAGATGCTGCAGCTACACTGAATTACATGCGGTTTCCTCCCACACGAGGTCTCACTGGCTCTTCATTCATCCTTGTACTCTTTATTCATCCATATGATTCCTTCCTGTCTCTCAAAATGCAGCTTGAGGCTCTAGTAAGTCCTTGCTGGTGGCTATCCAACCCTGGTCGGGTCTAGCTGTCCTTCCTCTGTACTTGTCCTTGCCGCTAACTCTACACAATAATGACCACATAGCTTTATTTATTTTAGAGATAGTATCTCACTATGTTGGCCAGGCTGGCATGCAGTGACTGTTCACAGTTGTGATCATAGCACACTGCAGCCTTGAACTCCTGGCCTCAAGTGATTCTTCCACATTACTCATTTTTGTCACCAGC
Source organism: Pongo pygmaeus (assembly GCF_028885625.2). Classification (NCBI taxonomy): domain Eukaryota; kingdom Metazoa; phylum Chordata; class Mammalia; order Primates; family Hominidae; genus Pongo; species Pongo pygmaeus. Next base: position 85,536,265 of record NC_072389.2, on the reverse strand, counting down.
TAGACTTTCAGCCCCTGGAGGTCAGGAACCATGTCTCAATTACCTTTGTAGACTTTATGCTGACACTTATTAGGAGCTCAGCAAATGACACTTGTTGGCTTCTCTAATATGGCATGCTGTTATTACATCAATGACTTCCTTGTAGGCTTCCATTTGTCTTTCAGATGCCTGACTTTCATTTTATAAAATCTGGTGTTTTGCATTTTACATGGGGAAAGGGATGCTGTTTTCACTGAGCCTAGAGGATTTGAATATTTGCCACAAATTGACCCAAATCGAGACCCCTTTAAACCCCTCTAAACAGGAAGACTCACTGTTTGCCACTTACTCAGATATATGCCCACAATTCATGAGCATTGCTAACAAATATGACACATCTATTTTCCTTAAAAAGCTCCCAAACTCATGCACCATTTTTAGCTTGCTCCAATTCTTCTGGGAGGGTTCACTGTGGCAGATTTAGGCTGGTAAAATTGCTAAATTGTGTTAATTCTGAGGAAATCTTTCTGATATATTTAAATCCAGGAACTGAATCTTCATGAATCTATTTTATAATTTATGGCACTCAGTTCAATTCAACAAACATTTATGAAGTGCCCTCTCTGCACTACGTGCTGAGCCCAACCCTTGGTAGGAGATGGGTAACAAAAAAGGTGTAAGATGTTCCTGCCTTCTGCAAGCTTGCCATCTAAAATGCACAAATTGCAAATGACAAATCACTATAGGCAATGGAGAGAAGGAAAGCGCAGAGATAGGAAAGTTCTGTGAACAGAAACAACCCAAATGAAGGTTCTATATGGTACAGAGTGATACGTAGGGCAGTCAGGGCTGGAGGGTTCCTTTTAAACCCCATATCAAGGGCGCAGCTAGTGGCAAGGCAGCAGGCCAGAGAAAGGAGACATTTTAACATCCCATCCCAGGGGCATGGTGCCTCTTAGAATCTCAGGTATAACACAGATTGGAAGATTCATTCAGGGAAAGTAATTATAAAAAACTATTTTTTGGTTGTTTGTTCACTATCTCAAGCTTCTCTTCCCAGAACACGAATTCAGGTTGCAAATACAATACCCACGTCTTCATTTTCCACTGATGTCTCATGTCTTTAGCATTAAAATGAGGCTGAGGGCCATCGATTTCCTCTGTAGATAAAGAGCCAGCAACCGGCACCAGCAAATGGCCCCTCCCCAGAGTGGTGTGAAATGTGGTTATTTATTTGGTAAGAAAATATATTACTCATTATCCTTAACTGCACCTAGAGACATCCAAACCCACCCAACCAGCTTCTTTTTCCTGTTAAGCAAGATAGAAATAAAACATTGTATAAAGCAGAAGAGGAAGTCCCTCCTTCAAGATGACTCCAGAAAGTGGTGGTCAAGGAAGCTTTTCTTGAACCCTTCTGGAAGAGACAGATTCAACCTTCAGAGGCCTAGCAAGAAGAGCTATGCTAATACTCCTGTCCCATATATAATTAAAATGCTACCAAACCATAAACCTATGTGAGAATGTCCAAAAACTTCTGATTTTCCCATAATGATAATTCAAGGCTTCTTTATGGATAGATCAATATTCTTTTATTTTTTTCCTCCTTTCTTTTATGTTCTTGCCTTGCCTGTCTGCCCAGTTTGCCTCTTGGAAAACCCAGTCCTGCTGGTCAGGCTCCAGTGATACTCCCACAGGACCTCCTGCTATCCTCTAACAGAGCTGGCACTTAACTCCCTTCACAGAAAATACTCACTGGTGCCTCACCTGTACCAGACTGTGAGCTTGTGGGGGCTAGGAATCATGTTTCTTTGGGGGACTGGATGCTGGGCACAGGTACTGGCTTGTGGTAGGGGTTGAGTGAGTATCTGTTGGATGAGTGTCTTTGGTCATCTTGACACCTTGGAGGATGGATACCTCAGCAGCCAAAGCTAACAATGGAAAGGGATGATGAGTGAGGGTCAGGCAGGACTGTGGCCTGGGAGTATGGTGTCTACTACAAGGGACCCTGGGAGGGAGATCAAGGCTTATTAGATAATAATTAGGGCTTGATTTAGACTTAGCTCTGGCTGGCACTGGAGGGCTGCTCTGATGAGTGAGGCATAAGGACAGAAGGTGCAGTTTGATCATGAAAATTTTGTTTCTGGGTGAGTGAGCAACTCAGAGCAGGACCTAGCAGTTGGAATTACTGGACTCAGGGTCCAGCATCCTTCCCCCATACCCAGCCTAACAGATATAAGCCAAGAATGCCAGGAAAGAGAATTGCAGCATCAACTTTGTTGGATGCAGAAAAGAAGGAGAAGGTCGAGGAAAGACTCTGACCTGATGGACATAGGAGTGTCTGATGCCCTTCTTGGATACTAAATCTTTGGCCACAGAAGTCTCGATCCTACCCACAGGTGAAGCTGTGGTTCCTGATCATAACATACTCCAGCCTCTAGGAGGAGCTCAAGAACCTCACAGGGTGGACCATGGGCTCCTACTCACAGGTGAAGCTGTGGTTCCTGATCATAACATACTCCAGCCTCTAGGGGAGCTCAAAAACCTCACAGGGTGGGCCATGGGCTTCTACTTACAGGCGGAGCTGCAGTGCCTTCATAACATACTCCAGCCTCTAGGGGGAGCTCAAGAACCTCACAGGGTAGACCTGGGGGGTAAAGCCGATGGGGCAGAGAGGTCATGTGATTGGATCTCAGTCTTAGGAGGCGGAGTGTGAACAAGAAAGAGGTTTAAACTGTAATTTCTTGGCTAATTTCTTTTTAGATCGTTTTACTGTCATTGGGCAGTGTCTCATATTCTTACACTCTTCCTCCTTCATCATCAGAGACAAAAAGGAGGCAAATATCCTTGTCCTAGAAAAGATGTCTGTGGTAGGGAGTTCGGTGTCTCTAGTTGAGCAGGAAAGACAGACGCTGATGAGAGCGACAACTCTTGTGACAGAGTCTTGCCCTATGTAGCAAGTCTGAAGCCCAAGGCATTTTAAAAGCAGATATTTTCAACAGCGGCCTGTAAATGCACATTTTAAATAACAGATTGTGCACATGACCTTACACTGAATCCATTAAAACGGAAGCTGTGGCTTATTTTTAAAGCCTCCACTAATGCTGCTTTGGCAAAAAAAAAAAAAAAAAAAAAAAAAAAAAAAAGCCTCATGTGCTATCCATAGTACAGAATTCCAGTCCCATAGAGTTCCATATCAGTAACATCTGCTGATTCTGCCTTTTGAACAAAGTAATCAATCCTCCCCTGGAGGCTGCAGTGGAGAAAAGGAAGCACACAGTCTGGGAGGCCATCTGTGCAATTCTCGACCTGGCCGGTGTCACCTCAAATGTCGCAGAATGCACTTGACTCCTCCTGGGAAGCACAGAGGGGCCTTCAAGGAGACCCCTCGTCCTGCCATTTTGCAACCTGACTGCACTGCTTCTAATTATTGCATTTTTCAATGTGTTTATATGTGTCATAGCTTCCGAGGTGAGGCACCCACCAACTCTGACACCACTCCTGGCTGTGGGAACAGCTGTCAGGGATGCTGCCTGTCCAGGTGTCTGGAAGATGATTTATAGTATGTATCTGAGCAGACTGGTGATATTTTATTAATCAAAATGTCAGAAAATCTAATGATAATGTGCTTGCTACAGGTCTTAACATTTTCAATTTTTTAAATAAACATTTTAGATGCTGACTTTGGGTTTCTGTATAAAAGATAATATTATGGAATACCATTAGGGTAACCTTAATGTTAGTATTAATATTGGGGGATAATAAGAATTTATTTTGCTTTTTTTAAAACAAAGATTACAGTTTTACTCTATGCACATTTAAGAAGTCCCAAGCTGATCTCATTCTACAGAGACAAGGACTATTCTTGTTTTGTATCTGGGAAAAATGAATATTTCAAAAGGCATATTCGTAAGTAATCAATGAGTAAGATTTTTGATGGTTTGTTTTTCACATTTTTAAAATGCCTTCTGCATGCCTTGACTTGCAAAGTCCTTTCACAAATGCTGTCTTTTTAAACTTTATTTTCAAAACATTTTTGTGTAATAGTTATTATCTCCACTTTACGGATGAGGAAATCAGGCTTATGTAACTCACCTACATCACGCAACCAGTAAGTTTCAGAAATGGGTTTCAAACTCAACTCTCTGGCAGACCTTTCCTTCTCTTAGACCAGTACACTGTCTCATTCATTTATTTGCCCGTTACTTTGATCAGCTAGCATCTGAGTGTCTGTTTCCCATGTTCCCAGACTTGAGCACAACATCACAAATACAGAGGCAAAAGCACAGAGTTTATTCTTGAAGAGTTCCCAGTCAGATGGTGAGTTGAGAATGTCAATTAAATATGTTAAGACACTTGAGAATATTTTAAAATTTAAAATGATTATTTAATACACATCCATTGAGCACTTATATGTGCCTAATATTATGAGAAACACCAGAGATATAAAGGAGAATGAGACGTAGACCCCTGTGTTAGGTGTCCCAGTCTAGCTGGTAAGCAGCATAGAGTCAATAAATCTCACACTGCAAACTCAGGTGTGCAAGAAATGCACCTTTGTGTTCATGATCCAACTTAGTTCTATTTTAGCTCATGTGGTACAAGAGCAGAGGAAACTTAACTTCAGTCAGTTGTGGTGTCAAGGCTCTTGCACATATGCAGCTGTTGGGAGGTGGACAAGGTTCTTGATGATGAATCCACACAGGTCAGAGCAAAGGCATCTTTTATTCTCATCCATGTGGCCCCTTTCTATGCTGCCTCTGGGGGGATTGTCATACCTGGGGGATTGGGAACATTTCTACTTATTCTGCTCTGCAGGTGGGAAAGGAGTTGGGTACGAAGGCCACCTGAATACTGCTGGCAAAATGGTTCATAGCTGCCTACTTTATCTGTCCCTTGATTCAAGGACCAAGGGTGTGCCACCTAGAAAATTGCTTATCTGTTAGCCTGATATATGAAATTGCCTGGCTGTTGTTTTCTCATGGGCCACCCACTATTTTTCCTTATTGATTGCAAACTCCCCCAAAACAGCTCCAAGGTAAGGGTAAGTAGAAAAGGAAGTGACCCTTGAATTCCAGGAGGTGCAATTCCTGAAAGACCCAGAACCCTCTGAAAGTAATGTATGCTGGGAACAATAATTTCAAAGTACTTCCAGTAGGTGGAAGTCGCCTGGAATCGGGAACTACACTGGGATGTGTGCATGTCAATTTACGTTCTGCTGTAATCAGAGAAAGGTATTTGGTTATTTCACAAGGAGACAGAAAGTCGGGTCAAGAGCAATCTGCTCATCTTGTCTTTTGACAATCCCCGTCTTTAAACATATCTTGCCTGGTTAAGGAAGAGTGAATAAGAGCAGGAGTGGGAAAGGGGTTCTAACAAAAATCTTGCAAAATAAAAGATGGAGAACAGCACCAGACAGACAAAGAGGAAAGAAGACTTCTCTGAAAATTACCTACTGTAGGCTCTAGAGAAGAAATTGCAAGATGGTCTCTGGCAAATTCAACACAAGGTGGAGCTGCAGTGCAGTCAGGGCACTGAGGCAGAAGCCTAGTCCTGCAGCCGGAGCAAATCCCAGCAGATTAGGGAAGACCAAAACTAAGCATTCTGGCTTCTGGCTTCATGTTTCAGGCAGTACCCACTGCTCTGGCCCTCTCTTGACTCTATTGAACTATTGTAATTTTCCATAAAGGTTTGCTTCTGTCTCTAGATTATCAACGTGCAGCCCCAACCCCATTTCTGACACTTGCCTGACACAGCTTTTACATTACAGGTAGATATCACCAAGTCTATTTGGGTTACCATGGCTCCTGGAGCTTCTTTCTATTTCTATTCTACCATTTACCATACTGCATGATAATTGCTTTGTTTTTTAATTTTTCTGTCTTCCTATTAGACTCTGTTCTTAATACTAGCAAAGAGTGACTTTTTTTGTTGTTGTTGCAACCACCATTTATTGGGCAGTCTCTTTGGGTATGCTAAGCCCTTTATGTGTAGTGTCTCACTTAGGCTCAACCCAATCCCATACCTACTCCTGCCCTACAGATAGAGAAGCTGAGGCATAGAGAGAGTAAGCACCTTGCTTGAGTGCATAGTGCTGGCAAGGGATGGAGCCAAGTTTCAAATCCATGTTCTTTGGACCACAAAACCTGTTTTCTTTGCCAAGAAACTATACCCCTTCTAGAGGCCCTCAGAAGCCACAGAGGGAAAATATTTAGGAGCTAATAGGCACACAAGTAATGGTCCAGGACTGGAAACCTTGTGGGGTGATGGTGGGGTGGTATGTACAGAAGAGATGGAGCTATAGAATCTGTGAAGCTGAGATGAAGGAGTCCCTCTCATTCTTCTTGGTTGGGCTAGGGGAGGAAGACCTTCCTTTTACTTCCTAAGCTCCAGCAGTTCTGTGACCAGGAGATTGCTAGTCCGGGGAACACACCTGGATCTCAGTGGCTGGTTCCAGGGCTCAGCGGTCTTGCTAAGGTTGATAACATCACCTCTGATGTTGTTGGGTTCCTGAGGAGACATTTAGAAGCTCCCAGGCTTGGACTCAAATCACAGAAGAGTTCTGGGTCTCAGGAAGCCCCTATAGGACTGTTATTGTGCTTCAAGTAGTCTTTTCTTTATTTCTCCCTCCACACAGAGCCATTGCCCGTCCCACTCATTCAATAAGCAATTACTGAGTGCCTACTTCATCTCAGGGCCTGTATCTATTCCTGGAATACAGAGACAAGCAGGATACAGTGCTTGCCCTACAGGAGCCCACAGCCCAGTGAGAGAAATAGCGAGGAAAGAATAATACAATAGGCAGGATGAGTGAGCTCAGGGTTCTGTGGGATCCTCAAAGAAGGTATGTGTCCCAATTTGGAAGCAGGCAAGAACGTGGAACATTCCCTGGATAGGTGACTGAACTAAGTCTGGGAAAAATATGAGTATGAGTTGACCCAGAAAAGAAGTCAGAGAAGCAAAGACACCAAAGTGAGAGAGACGTAGTAGTTCATCACAGCTGAAATTTGGTGTGTGTTCTGGAGACTGATGGAATTGAGCCCAGGTCCTGATCGAAAGGTAATTAGTGAGCCTGATTAAGGTCCTGGATGTTACACTGAAAGGAGTAGGGTCCATTTCTCCCTGCAGAGATCTGGCTGGGCTTGAACAGGTGCCTGCCTCTCTAGCTTGGACCAGATTTCAATCAACACAGCCCTGTCTCTCCAAAAACTTCCACAGGTTTTTAAATTTTTCTATGCCATGGGCTCCTCTGGGAGTCTCATGAATTTTGTAGACCCCGTCTTGGAAAGGGGTGTGTGTTTTTAAAACTTGTTACTTTGAAATAAGTTTTGATTTACAAGAGTTGCAAAAATAGTTAAAAAGTTCATGTGTACTCTTCACCAGCTTCCCCTACTGTGTTAACACCTTACATAACCGTAGCATATTTATCAAAACTAAGAAATTAACATTGTTACATTACTAAGAACTAGACTCCAGACTCTACCCAGATCTTATCAGTTTTCCACCAATCCTTTTCCATTTCTGAATGTTCCAGTGTGGATCCGATCCAGGATTCCATATTACATTTAGTGGAATAAAGTTTTTAAATGCAGAAAACAAAATACAAGAAACTACAAAGTGAACCAAATTAAAAGGTAATTATAGAAATACTAAAAATAATAAGAATATGTGATTAGTCATTTATATTAATGACTATTAATCCATTAAAAACAAGAAAATACATGTAAAATAGAGGGGAGTGAAAGTTAAGTTTTATTTTTTAAAGACAATGTAAAATTGGTTGTGGCTTGTAACTTGAGCTGAGCCATAAACTTGGAGTGGTTTTTGACTCATTTCTTTTCTATATGAATCAATGAGCAATGGGAGATAGGGAATACTGGAAGGCAACAGAGGTGTCTGGGTCACCCTGTGAGAGTGACCAAGTTACCTGACCTCACAGTTTGGTGGCTGAACTTCTGCCAGGTGTGGAGCTGCTTAATAATTGCTCAGCCATATTGCACAGCCTTCTCTAGGCAGGAAGATTGAGATCCAGTGAGGGATTTAATAACTACCCTAATTTCAGCAAGTGTAAATTGTATTTCTAAATATCTGCAACAACTGAACTGCCTTAAGAAATATCTGTGATTTCTCCTGGGGGACAAAAGTTACAGCTATTGATAATGTGATTTGTAGCCTATATTCATAATGAAATGCAATGCTAAATTTAAGTTGAAGGTTAGTGAAAATAACGATATATTTATTTTCCAACTAAGTTTACAGATCCCTTGAATTCTGTCCACCGAGTTCCAGGTTATAATCATGGAACTCCTGGAAGTTTATAAATTAGGTAGCCCCTATCTTGGAATGAATTCAAAATACATTTGAAAGCTACAATTAAAAATAATTAGAGTCAACTTTTTTAAAATGTGAGGGTTTCATGTAATTATTCACATTTCAACTTCTTTGGAAAAACTCGAGCTCCTGTGTCACTGGGCTTCCATCACAGCAGGACAACAACAGCTGGAGCTGAGTAAAGGCCAGTTATATATGCAGATCAGGGGTGAGAAGGCCAATGCGCCACAATCCCTGCAACTTCCTTTTGTGTCCGTAGCACTGAACCAAAGATCAGTTGTCATTAACCATCCTTCTTTCACTGTGATTATTTTTTAATACTTGCCTCCATTTACTCATTTATTTTATTTGTCTGGTTCCTATGGGCGTGTTAGTTTGTGATCTCTTATTTCCGAGTTGGGAAGAAGAGAAGGAGCCTTTGTGTCCTGAAATATCTTCCATATCAGGTACAGCATTGGGTGCTTTACGTATGGTATCTCTTTGAGTTACAAAACCTGGGTCCAACTCTGGGATACATCACTCATTGTCCTCTTGACCATGGACCAGTCACTTCTGGGTCTTAGTTTTTTTTCCCATTTGAAAAAGAGAAAGTCTGGCTGGGGGCAGTGGTTCACACCTGTAATCCCAGCACTTTGGGAGGCCAAGGAGGATCACTTGAGGTCAGGAGTTTGAGACCAGCCTGGGCAACATGTTGAAACCCCATCTCTACTAAAAATCCAAAAATTAGTTGCGTGTGGTGGCACACACCTGTAGTCCCAGCTACTTGGGAGGCTGAGGCAGGAGGATCGCTTGAACCTGGGAAGAGGAGGTTGCAGTGAGTCGAGATCATGCCACTGCACTCTGGCCTGGGCAACAGAACAAGACTCTGTCTCAAAAGAAATAAAATAAAAAAGAAAAAGAGGAAGTCTGATTTGATGGTTTCTGAGGTCTTTTCTACCTCTGACACTCTCCCATTCCAGATTCTCTGCTCCTCAGGGGCAGGGCCATGACTTACTCAGTGTGCAGCTGGTCATTGCACTACGCGCAACACCTGAAGCTCAGTTGCTCAATGAATAACTGATGAATGAATGAGCACATGATAATATAACCTGAAAATCTGTGGACAGAACTCAAGGGATCTGTACACTTAGTTGGGAAACAATTATATCTCTATTTTCACTAAACTCCAAATTAAATTTATCATTCCATTTCATTATGAATATAGGTTACAAGTCATTATATTCGAAAAGATGAGAGAAGTTGGGAAGGTATCAGATGAAGAAAGAGGAGAAGAGAACTAAAAATTTTTTGAGTGTCTACTATTTTCCGGGACTTGAGCTAAGTTACTTAAGCACATTTTCTTGTCTCAGTGGAAGTATTGAAGCTCCAGCCCTAGCAGCTGTAACTGTTTCCCATGAGGCCTTGGACATTTGTTTATTGTTGCACTCCCATGTCAATTCTGCTTTCTTTGTGAAAATGTTGATTCTGTCCCTTATGATGCCCCATCTCTTTACCCTATGCCCCAACCATCACCAAGAGCTAGTTGTGTGACCCAAGTGATGCCAATTAGACTCTCACCTGGGAACTGAAGATTGATACAGGAAAGTTAGACTGCCAGCAATCCTGTAAAAAATGCCTTCACTCTTTTAAGTTTGAATGTGTTTCTGTTACTTGAAGCTAAAGAACCCTGACAGATAAGTCTGAAGAAGTACACAGGCTGGTGATAGAGGTTTTATCAAGCTCTATTTCCTAAAGGAGCAAATGGATTCTTCTCTGTTCCTTTATCTTAATGCGCTGTGGATAACACAAAAGGAGGCAACTAAAATCTTAGGGCAAAAGTATGTCCCAGAACCAGACGGGGAAGCAGCTGCTGTGTGTGTTTGGACTCTGCTTATACAAGATGTGTAATCGATTTCTGCCCTTGCCAACAGGCCAGGCCATCCATCCACCTCACTGCAGTCTTAAAAGAACAAACAGAAGCATCCCTGAGAGTCCTCATGAATCAACTCCTTCTTGAAACTGACTCTGACATCACTCTCTCTTTCTTCAGGCTATCATTTCCCTCAGGAGTTTGGCCCTAGGAATAAGAGAAGCAGGGGTTTATATATAGGAGGGCTTCTGAGTTTCAGAAAGAAATCGCTCTCCTTGGTTTCTTCTGCTGTCTAAGAATGCAGGCAAGTTTCCTCAGGTCTTTTGGAGCAGGCAGAACAGGTAAGGAGTGCCTTAATGGTTTTGTTCATGAGAACAACTGGCAGTTAACAGGTTCCATCCACATCTGGGTTTAATGTAGCGAGAACAGGAGATCTGAAAGGTCATTTTTGCTTTGGGAAGAAATAACTTGAGTAGTATTTTTCCATTTTAAATGAACTTTCTTTTTCCTTGGCTTGATAAATGCTGTTTCTCTTTATGGTCCTTTCACGTGTAATTCAAATGTTGCTGGGGAAAAATCCAAGGGAAAGGCTGGCTATCTGGATGGGTACTATCCTTCTACAACACACAGACACTGGTTTGATTTATAAGATAACATTTTTCTGAAATACGTAGCCAAACTTTTTTAAAAAAGGACTGAAATCCCTAGGTTTTAGAAATAACACAAAGGTTTTTTTAAACAGATGAAATGGAAGCCCAAAGAGGCATGGAAACAAGATATAGATGCTAGTGGATAGGAGTTCCAATACTTACACTGGGGCAAAACCTGTGGTTTGAACATATGTGAGGCAGTGAATTGTATGACGAATTTGAACATGATATACCCTTTGAAACATACACCTATGAAAAGAGGCTACAGAAGTTCCCCACTAACCCAGATAAGTAGAAGGCAGCTTGCTCCATATCTGAGGCTCTGGGTAGAAACTGAAGCTCCAAGCCTATGCCTTACATGATGTAGGGCATGAGTTTTTACTAGCCACTAAGTGTGTAAATTGCAGACATAAAGGATCAATAGAATTCTTGGGACTTCAGCAAAGTATCTCTGTGAGATACTTTAAAAAACTATGGCATATGGGACTTCTAAGAAAAAAAAAATCTAATTAATATGTATTCACAATAATAAATTACAAACCACACAAGGAATTGAACCACCATGAGGTAAAGCAGATACAATAAATAAGAGAATTTACACATAAACAGTTAGAAATATTAAAACCATTTGGGACCACAAAAAGAATTTGTTTAAAATGGTTAAAGTAATGAAAAAACTGGGCAATACCTAAAAGAACAAGTATATATATATAAAATAGAAATGACTTAGATTTAAAAATACAGTATTTAAAATGAAAAACACAGTGGATGGGTTAAATAGCAGTTTAAACACATTTAAAGAGAATTAGTAAACTGGAAGGTAGAGCTGAGTAACCCACCCAGAGTATAGCACAGGATTTAGAGATGGAATATATGAGATGGGAAAGAAGGAAAAGATTTACATGTATCTAATAGGAGCTTCAGGAAGGGAGGGCAGAGTAGAAGGCATATTTGAAAAATAGTAGGTGAGAAGTTTCCAATATTGATAAGACCATAATTCTGTTAATTGAGGAAGTACATTAAGTATAGAGCAAGACTAATTTCATAAGTAGACATAGCATAATGAGATGATAGAGTAATAACAAAGACAACATCTTTTTTAAAAATCATAAAATGAAACAAAGCAAAGCAAATTAGAATGTAATTCCAATTACACTGATGTAATTAGAATGACTGTTTTTTTCAGCAATATTAGAGACCAAAAGATTAAAAAGTAGCTTCAAAGTACTGAGGAAAAATAACTAACAACTTACAATTTCATACCTAGGTAAATTATTATTTTAGAGAGAGAGGATAAGAAAAAACTTCCAGGCACAGAATAAGAGTTCATTACTTATAGATAATTACTGCAACAACTGATAATAATATAATTCAGTAAGAAACATACTGGATATAAAAGAATGTTTGGAACACAAGAAGCTGTAGCGAGCAAATAAGTAATAGTAAATCTAAACAACCATTTATTGTCAAAACAATCATAACAATAAAGACAAATTTTTGGAAGGCCAAAACCAAGCTGGAACTAAAATAATATAAAATTGCGGTATATAGCGTGGTAGCCATTGGCTACATGTGATTACTGAGCACTTGAAACATAGCTAGTACATCTGATGAGCCAAAATTTTTATTTTATTTAATTTTGATTAATTTAAACTTAGCTTTAAACCAGTATAATTTTTTTTTATTAAACACAATTTTATTGTTTTAATAGGACTACACTTCATATTAATGACTATATTATGTAAGATACTATTTTTTATTACAGTGGGCATGTTGAGTACATGCCTTGTTTCCAATATAAACACAAAACACACAAACTGACCTAGTCAGTATCAATCACTTAAACCCATCATTTATCTAGTCAGTTTCAATGAACTGATTCAGTTTGAATAAGCTGTTTTCTCCGCATGGATACAATCTTGTAACATGCTTGATTGTATTGTGCAAATTACATGAGTTATAGCATTTGAGTTTATAACTTTGGCCACCTATAAAACGTCTTGGATTCTTGCACAAAAACTAAAGCCATTTTTGGATGGAGAGATAGTGAAATAAATTATTGCTTATTGTTATGGTAATATTGGTAGAAAATTATGAAAAAAGACTGAAAATGATTTTTTTACAAAAAGCGAAAGATTTTCAATTAAGCCACCAATTTTCCATACAACACAAGGCTTTTATAATAATAGCAAAAATAAATTGAATCAAAGCTTGAAAATTGCGAGTTTTTTTTTTTTTAGCTTTAGGTGAATTGTGCAATAGGAGATATTATCCAATTAATACTTTGTGTGAGTTTGATCTCAGAGAACTTCCAAATTTATAAAGAAAGGTCAATACATGGCCTAAAATATCAAACTTGTGGCATAGATATATTTGAGCATTTTAATTTGTCAAATAATTTTACATAGATATAAGTTGCTCTAGCTATGTAAAATAAAATAAAAATGCATTGAAATTTCAAAATCAGACCATGTTTTCTGTACTGCTTCATTATAATGTATGACATATTATTGCAAATATTTGCACTTGGTTTCCTGTTGCAGACTCTATAAAAAGTGTCATGCATATGGTTGCCAAAAGAATTGTGAATGCTATGAATTATCACTATTTTTTAAAACTGCTGTAAGAAATGGAAATGAATTTAATGATAGTTTATTTTTTGCCAGTTTTCATTGATTAAAACATGGCAGAATTTACAAATATTTAACTCCAATTCAAGATTTTCTTAAAACAGAAGGAGTGCTTTCTAAATATTTAATAATCAAAGACAAAAATGGCAGTAATTTATACTTTTTCAGTGATATCACACTATATATAAATGAGATAAATTTGAAGTTCCAAAGAAGGGAAAATCTATACAAATTAGAGAGATACGGGGATTCATGTTGAAATAGAAACTTTTTACAATACAAAGCAATAATAATAATTTTACACATTTTTCTAACATGTATCAATATACATGCCAGCATTATATAAATTGGCTGCAAAACTACACAATAAATTGTAAGAATATTTTATTAATATTAATAAATTTATAATTGGCTTTTAATTTATGCAGTACCCTCTTTGAATTACATGCTAATAATAGTGTGTTAAAACAAGAGTTAGTGAGTTTATTTAACCTGAACAGATGTAGTTTGGGAACAGATATGCTTTTACTTCAAATACAAATTATTCTAGAAAACATAGAACAACTTTTGTCAATGTGGATGCAAATGTTACAAAAGTTATCTTTTGAAACAACTGGTGTGTCAAAGAAGAAATTGCAAGGAAAATCTAAAAATATCTTGATACAAATGAAAACAAAAACACAACATACCAAAACTTATAGAATGCAGTAAAAAGTGGCCAAGGGGAAATTCATCAGTGTAAACACTTACATTAAAAAAGAAAAAAAAAATCTCAAATCAACAACCTAATTTTACACCGTAAAAAACTAGGAAAAGGAAAACAAACTAAACCGAAAGCTGGAATAGAGAAGGAAATAATTTAAAATAAAGCAAAGATAAACAAATTAGACACTACACAAACAGTAGAGAAAATCCTCAAAACCAAGCTGATTCTTTAAAAAGATCAACAAAATTGACAAATCATTAGCTAGATTAAGGAAAAAAGATGGAAAATTCTAATAACTAAAATCAGAAATAAAAGAGGGGACATTACAACCAGTTTCACAGAGATAAAAGGAATATAAGAGAATACTATGAACAACTGTTTGCCAAAAAATTGGATAACCTAAATGAAATGAATAAATTTCTGGAAACACACACCTATCAAGACTGAATCATGAAGAGATGGAAAATCTGAACAGAACTATAAGTAGTAAAGAGATTGAGTCAGTAATAAAAAACTTTCCAAAAAAGAATAGCTCAGGACCAGATGGCATCACTGGAGATTTTTACCAAACATGTAAAGAATTAAAATTATCTAATTATCCACAAACTCTTCCAAAAATTGAAAAGAACATTTTCAAGCTCATTCTACAAGGCTAGGATTATTCTGATACCAAAGCCAGACAGAGACTACAAGAAAATAAAACCGCAGACCAATATCCCTGATAAATAGTGGTGTAAAAACCCTTAACAAAATACCAGCAAACAGAATTTGACACATTAAAATGATTACACACCATGACCAAGTGGGATTTGATCATGGAATGAAAGAGTGGTTCAACATAGAAAAATCAATCAAGTAATGCACCTAATTAACAGAATGAAGGGGAAAAAACCACAAGATCATCTCAACTGATGTAGAAAAAAATTTGACAAAACACCCTTTCATCATAAAAACACTCAACAAACCAACAACAAAAGGAAACTAGCTCAGCATGATAAAAGTCATATATGAAAAGCCCACAGTTAACATCATACTCAAGGTGAAGAATTTAAAATGTTTCTTAGAACACCAGGAACAAGGCAAGGATGCCCACTCTCACCACTACTGTTCAATAGAGTACTGGAAATCCTAAGCAGAGTATATAAACAAGAAACAGAGATAAAAGCCATCCGAACTTGAAAAGAAGTAAAATTATCTATGTTTGCAGATGACATAATCAACAAGAAACAGAAATAAAAGCCATCCAAATTTGAAAAGAAGAAAAATTATCTATGTTTGCAGATTACATAGTTGTATATGCAGAAAACTCTATAAAGAATCTACAAAAATTGTTAACAACTAATAAACAATTTTAGCAAAGTTTCAGGATACAATATCAACACACAAAAATTAGTTGCAATTCCATACACTAACAATTATCAACCCAGAAAGGAAAATATGAAAACAATCGTACTCAGTATAGCATCAGGAATAACCTAATCAAGGTAATGAAAGACCTTTATACTGAAAACTACAAAACACTGCTAAGAAACAAATCAAAGAAGATACAAATAAATTAAAAGACATCTCATGCTAATGGACTGGAAGACTCAATGTCGTTAAAATGTCCATATTACCAAAAGCCATCTACAGATTTAATCCAATCTCTATCAAAATCCTAATGGCATATTTTTTTTTCGGAAAGGGAAAAAAATGCTGAAATTCATGCAGAATCTCAAGGGACTTCAAATAGCCAAAACAATTTTGAAAAAGAAGAACAAAGTTGGAGTCCTCACAATTTCTGATTTCAAAACATACCACAAAGCAACAGTAATTGAGACAATGCAGTACTGGCATAAAGACAGATGTATAGACCAATGAAACAGAACAGAGAGCTCAGAAATAAACTCTTGTATATTTGCCAAATTTTTTTTATGTAGTAGACAAATAGCAGTCTCTACAGCAAATGGTGCTGGGAAAACTGGGTATCCACATGCAAAAAAAATGAAGTTGGATCCTTACCTTACACTATATATAAAAATTAACTATTAATAAAAATTGAGCAATGGCCTAACTGTAAGAGATAAAACTATATAGTTCTCAGAAGAAAATGCAGAGGAAGAGCTTAATGATATTGGATTTGGCAATGATTTCTTGATACAACACTAGAAGCACAGGCAACAAAAGTAAAAAGATAAATTGTGCTATCAAAATTTAAAAATTCTGTGCATCAAAGGATATAATCAACAGAGTGAAAAGGCAACCTATGGAATGGGAGAAAGTATTTGCAAATCATAAATCTGATTAGGGGCTAACATCCAGTTGATCCACGTAAAGAAGTTTTACAACTCAATGATGGAAAACAACCCAATTTAAAAATGGGTAAAGAACTTGAATGAATATTCCCCCAAAGATGATATACAAATGGCCAAAATGTGAAAAGATGAAATATGAATATGAAAAGATACTCAACATCACTAATAATTAGAGAAATGCAAATCAAAACCACAATAAGATATTACCTCATACCCATTAGGATGATAAAAACCAGAAAATCACGAGTGTTGGTAAGGATGTGGAGAAATTGGAGCCCTTGTACTCTGCTGATGAGAATGTAAAATGATGCAGCGGCTATGAAAAACAGGTCCTCACAAAATTTAAAATAGAACTTCCGTATGATCCAGTAATCCCACTTCTGTGTATGCATCCAAAAGAATTGAAAGCAGGTAAAGAAATATTTGTACACCCATTTTTCATAGCAGCATTATTCACAATAGCCAAAAGGTAGAAGCAACTCAATGATGTCCATCAACAGAAAAATGGACAAATGGTGATATATATGCAAATTGTGACAATGGAATATTATTTAGCCTTATAAAGGACATTCTGATACATGTTACAACATAGGTGAACCTTGAAGACATTATGCTAAATGAAATAACAGTCACAAAAAGACAAATACTGTATTTTTAACCTATATGAGGTATCTAGAATAGTCACACTCATAGAAATAGAAAGTAGAATGGTAGTTGCCAAGGGCTGAGGGGAGGGGCCTAGGCAGTTGTTTAATGGGTATAGAGTTTCAGTTTTGCAAGATGAAAAAATTTTTGAGATTGGTTGTACAACAATGTGAATATATTTAGCACTACTGAACTATACACTTAAAAATAGTTAAGATGATGAATTTTGTTTTGTTTCAATTGTAAGTTTTATAAAATCTAAATACAGATCAAGTATTTCTGATATATATATATATATTTTTTGCGACTGGGTCTGACTTCCGCCCAGGTTGGAGTGCAGTGACATGATCTTAGCTCACTGCAACCTCCATCTTTCAGGCTCAAGCCATCCACCCACCTCAGCCAATTGAATAGCTGGGATTACAGGTGCACACCACCATGCTTGCCTAATTTTTTTTTTTATTATTTGTAGAGACAGAGTTTCACCATGTTGCCCAGGCTGGTTTTGAACTTCTGAGCTCAAGCGAGCCTCCTGCATCAGCCTCCCAAAGTACTGGGATTACAGGCATGAGCCACAGCACCTGGCTCTGATAAAATATTTATTGTCTGAAATGAGGTATGCTATAACATCCACATGAGATTTCAAAAAGTATTTAAAAGTATGTATAATATCACATTAATTATTTTTATATTGGTTACATGTTAGAGTAATGATCTTTTGGATATATTAGGTTATTTAAAATACATTATTAAAAATAATTTCAACTGTTTATTTTTATTTTGTATATGTGGCTATCAAAAAATATAAAAGTATATATGTGGCTTACAGTATATTTCTGTCAGACTACTGTTTTTCTTTTTTCTTTCTAAATTTTTGTGGGTACATAGTAGGTGTGTATATTTATGGGGTACATGAGATGTTTTGATACCAGCATGCAGTGTGAAATAAGCACATTAGGGAGAATGCATAAGCACATTATGCATCCCCTAATCTGTCAGATAATTTCAAACAACAGTTGACTGGAAGATGAGAGAAAAGTGATAGAAATTAAAGTATTGTAAGAGTTTTGCAATGTTTGAGATGGGGGAAGAGGTATTAATTAACTTTAAATATCTCTTAGCTTTATATCCATCCTAAAAGTTGAATATATAATTTCAAAATTAAAAGTTGAATATATAATTTCAGAAAGACTACATAATGTCTTTATTCTGCTTCTGTCCCCTCTGTGAGAACACAAGTAGAATAAAGACATTATGTATTCTTTTGTGACATTGTGTCCAGAGAGGACACTGGTAGAATAATGAAAATTCAATAAGCTCAATTTAAGATACAAAAAAGAAAGAAAAATAAAGCTCAAACAGCCCAAATGGAAGAGAGAAAAGGAAAATATAAAAAACTAAGGAAGAGCCTGAGAGAAAATACAAAATAGGAAAGCATAAATAATTCCAAATATATCATTAATTGTAACAAATACAGAACGGTTACATTTATCTGTTAGACGATACAGATTCTCAGACTAGACTAAAAATAAATTTTTAAATGCAGCAATGTGCTGTTTACAAGAGACACACCTATAAAGTGTAAGGACAGAGAGAAGTTCAATATAATTTTCTAGACAAATATTAATCAAACAAAAGCCAATATAGCAATATCCCTGTATTAGGGTTCTTGGCTGTGAGCAATAGAAGCCTTTCTAGTTATTTAGGCAAAAGCATATTCATTAGAGGATATTAGCAGCTCATGGAATCCACAGGAGGCCAGAGAGTTAAGCTTATACACTAAGCAGTCAGGAACAGCACTCAGTTATATTGGGAAGCCATGACAACCCTGTACAGTTCAAGCCATTGAAATTCTGGACCGGGTAAGAGAAAGTCTTCCACTGTTCTACTGCATAATTTCTAGAAAAATGGATACCTAGCTCCACTATTGTTTTACATCCCTCACTTTCTAAGTGAAGTCTAGTGGGCACATTTGATGATCAGAGCATGGGCCATAAAGGAGGCCGGGCAGGAGTGGAGGGAAGAACCCAGGATGCTACTTAGAAGGTGCTACTTGGGAGAACCCAGGGTGCTACTTGGTTAGAAAGAGCTCAGAAGGTTGATAATTCCTCCAGATAACAGAAGTCTGTTCAGAAGTGTCAGGAGATTCAGAAAACCTGATAATAAATAATCTATTAAAATGTAATCTAAAAACTCATGCTGAATAGCCATAAGACTTATGTATTTATAATTTATTGTAGGAATAAATATAAAATATTTGCAAGACATTAATAAAGGAAATTATAAAGTTTTATTGAAGGATGTCAAGGAAAACTCAAATAGAAAGATAAATGAGAAGATAAATGAGAAGGGTGAATATTTTAAATTGTCCTTCAACTAACTTATATTGAAATTTCAATGAAATTATTATGGGCTTTTTTATTAAACTTAAGTATCTGATTCAAAAAGTAGACTTAGAGGTCAAGAATAGCTAAGAAAATTTTGAAGAGATATAGGAGGAGTATCTTGTCCTACCAGGTATCAAACCTGTTCTACAGATATAACAATTTGGTATTGTTTCCAGGAATGCACAAAATAAAGACCCCACTTGGTATATGATAGAATTGTCATTCAAATCTGAAGGGAAAGGATGGGTTTATTTAATTAATAGTGCTCAAACAATTGGTCATCCCCATAGGGAAAAACAATTCCTAACTCATGCTATAAACTCCAGATGGACTAATGGTACAATATGAAGAGCTAAATTTTAAAAGTTTCACAAGAAAATATAAGAGACATCTTCAATGTGTCAGGATAGGGAAAGATTTCTTAAATAATACACAGAAGCACAAACCATA
The DNA here is from genome assembly GCF_028885625.2 of Pongo pygmaeus. Lineage (NCBI taxonomy): Eukaryota > Metazoa > Chordata > Mammalia > Primates > Hominidae > Pongo > Pongo pygmaeus. The sequence continues at coordinate 85,516,344 of NC_072389.2, read as the reverse complement.
AAGGAAAAGATTGATGAATTTGAATACATAAAAAATAGAAAGTTTTATATGATAAAAGAAACTATAAACAAGGTGAAAACACGAACCATAGACTGGGAAAATATTCTCCCAAGTAGCATCTTATACCTTTACCTAACAAAAGATCGATATCCAGAATATGTAAGGAATTAACCTATACAAATCAATATATAAAAAGATAAACAAGCCGATATAGAAATGAGCAAAGCAGTAGGGAGGACATTCATAGAAGATACCCAAATGGCCAATACGTAAAAAGATGCACAATCCCACTGGTAATCAGGGAAATGCAAAATTAAACTGTGAGATACTCGTCTGTACCATTTTTAGCTATTAGATTGTTTAAAATTTTAGAAAACTGATAATGGGGAAATTTGTGTAGAATCTAGAACTTTCCCATACCATTGATATGATTGTAAAATGTTTTGATCACCTCAAAGAACAGATTAACAATATCATTCTGGTCTTGATGAAGTCACAGGGACTGGATTTACCTCTGGGCTGAAATGACTGAAAACAAGAAAGAAAATATAGGAAACCATAAGGCACACAGACATTAGGCAGCACAAGACCAAGACCAAGACCATGACCTCTGAGAGACAGAAAACAAACAAGGCAAGTCCTACAATCACTCCAGCTTACTACCTTGAGAATTTGCAGATCCCACTCATGCACAGTCTGGGGCACTCCTGAGTTGTGTCAAAGAGATGGAGTTGGGAGTCTACGGAGAGCAAGAGGGCTACAGCTGACAGGAAATAGCATAGGAGGGGAAAGCTACAGACAGCAAGAGAGCTTGAGGGATCTGGAGAGGTTTACCCTTGAGTCTTCAGCTGAAGGTGCTCAGTGCATTTACTTAAGGAAACTACTCAAGTATTTCCATTGGAGAAAACAATGGAAATAATTAGTGGGTGCAATCTCTGGAACTCACATAAGACTGAGAATGGTTTGTGTCACAAGCCAGAGTGGGAAAATCTCGTAATTCACAGAGTATCAGGGAGAGTAATCAGAAGTAATCAATGATGGGAAAAAATTAGCCCCGGACTAAAGACTGCTCTGGTTCCATCTAATAAAGCTTAAAAGTTAATCTCAAAAGGATAAAATGTTTCCAAGTACCTTAATTGCATCCCAGGACAGAACTCAAGAATATTTATTGGAAGTAAAAATATCTACTGAAGTCGCAGTTGTGAACAGCCAGCAGCTCCACTGGTAGGCATCTAATTCTTGCATGCACACATGGAACTGTGCACTGATTTATTGCAGTAACTGTGAAAAATCAGAAGGAACTCAAGGGTCTATCAATACAGGGATGCATAATTAAATTCAAGTATATTCATACAATGAGATATTATACCTCATTAACAATGAACTGAATCTATGTAAGTCAACATACTCAAATCTCAGAACAGACAGTTGAGTTAAAAAAAAAAGTTAAAAGGATATGTGCAGATGATACTATTTATGTATATTTATAAAATACTTTAAAACAATCACATAAATTGTTTATGGATACACACATATGTTAGAAAATACATAAACATATGCGTTACTAATAATAGCTAAAATGTACAAGTGCCTGTTGAACGTTAATTTGAAACATGGTAGTGTTGAGAGAGGGGCATTTAAGAGGCAACTGGGTCATGAGGGCTCTACCCTAATGAGTGGATTACCATGAATTAATGGGTTAATGTAATAATGGATTATCATGGGAGTGGGACTGGTAGCTTTATAAGAAGGAGGAGAGTAACCCAAGCTAGCACACCCAGCCCCTCACCATGTGATGCACTGCACTGCCTTGGGATTCTGCAAAGAGTCCCCATCAGCAAGAAGGTGCTCACCAGATGCACCTCCTAAATCTTGGATTTTCCAGCCTCCAGACTGTAAGGAATTTTGTTTCTTATAAATTATTTAGTTTCAGGTATTATTTTATAAGCAACAGAAAATGAACTAAGATAGTGTCTCTATGTGCCAAGTGTTATTTAAGGGACTTAAATGCATTATCTCATTTAATCCTCCCAACTTTATTTTACAGATGCTGAAACTGAGGCACAGGGCCAGTAAGTAGAGGAGCTGGGATTCAAACATTTATTTCTGGCCCCAGAGTCCTGCTATCAGACTCTATTAAACTCATATATTAGAATGTTACCTACCCACTTTAGGATTAAATTAGGGGATTACTTCTGGATATAGGGTGAGGGCGGCCTAGGGATAGAGGTAGCTGTAACTTTTATTCCTTTCAGAAACAAAATCAGAGCAAATCTGCCAATGGATTAATATTGGTTAAATCTGGGTGGTGAATTCTTAATTATAACTTGATTTTCTATTCTTTTTATTATGTTTAAATTATTTTACATTGAAATTTCTTAATTTAAAAAATCTTTATAGAGGACGTGTGAAATTGTGTATCTTGGCCACAGAAGCCTCCTGGGGGAAAACAAAGAACAGTAGACCTGACTCCTTTCTCCTTATAAATTAAAGATTTCTCTGGTAGATTGTGGGTGTTTGTATTAAGGGCAACCTGAAGGACACTAGTAAGACCCTTCTCTTTATGTCTCCAACCTCATTCCTGGAGAATATGTCAGAAATGCGAGAAGAATGGGGTGGAAGAGTCAGAACCAATGCCCCAAACTCGGTATACATATCAAGAGAGATGCAAGAGGACTATTTTCATGGCCACAGCTGTGGCCATCACACTGGAGAGAGAGGTCCTTTCTTCCTTCTCCCAATACCCCTGGAGGAACTGCTTCCGGACCAGCCATGGTAGTTCCCCACCACCCCTCACACCCATGGTGTGACACTGCCATTTTCTACAGGGGCACTGTGAGGCCAGGCCAGCAGCTGGGAAGGCTTGCTGGTGACCAGGCTGCATTCTCTGTGTCTCTCTCTGCATGGATGGCCTTTAGGCTGAGTCCATAGGGTTTAAGGCTTCTTATAGGAGGAAGGGACCCCAGTGAAGCGAGAAGGACATTTTCACATTAGCTAAGCTGAGCTCTTTAAATCTTTTTTTTTAAGTGAGCTGATTTTGCAGCTCCAGCTGATGAAGTGGGATGTCTTGCTTCTATGTATGGTCAGCGGAGTCTGTGAGGTAGCGATGCATGCTAAGGGTCAAAGATTGCCCCTGGAAGTTAGACTGAGATCTGAACAGTGTAGTTCTTCTCCAGACAAGGTCTGCAGATGAAGACCTGTCTGCGAGTTCACTTGATAACTATTTATTGAGCCTTTACTATGTGTACTTTTGTATTGATTCTCTAAATTTCTCAGTTCCTAGGGGGCAAGAATGGTTGAGGAAGGGTGAAAGCCTGAAGAGGGAAGGAGGTGATGTCTTACAAACAGCTATGCTTGATATGCTAAGGGGCTTAAGCCTGGTGGTTATGGAGAATTGGCCTCACTATTTTCACCTAATATATGGTGACTGATGCTGGAGAGGTCATAGGTGGAGGCAAACTCTAACAGATGAAGGGGAAGAGAACTGGGAGCAGCAGCCTCTTTGCCAACTTTTAGACCATGCCAGATTGGCGGCCACAGAGTTGGCTGCCGTTTTGTGGCATTTAGTCAGGAAATGTCCATGGAGAAATCTCCCACAGTGGGGAGGCTGTTGGACAGATGACTTTCAAGATGGCAGTCAACATTATACAGCACCTACCAATTGCAGGCCTCATGCTCATATATGAGCAACACTTGGATCCTTTGAGGCAAAAATCTCACTATCTAGTGGAGCTGCCACAATCTAGCTCGCCAGCTCAGCCCCTTCTAGTTCTAAGATTCTGTGATAGGGTTGGCTCTAGCTGAGTCTCAAGAAGTTACAAACTATTACCAGTTGAGAGAGAGAAAGCAGGAAAATAATTCTCTGATTTGTCTATCCTGCAAGAAAGCACTCTTGGATGAGTGTGGAAACCTGTGTACAGACCATAAATATTGACTCAAGGTAGGGAAGAGGGTGTTAAAGCAGTCTTGCAGGAGTTTGTTCCTTGGGATTCCTGCCTGTGTCTGCCAAGGTTTGGAGCCTAAAAGTGGTTTACCTATGTGAATTTCTTTATAAGACATTTTTCTTTGGCTGAAGAAGGGCAGCAGGCCATAAATAAAGCCTGGGGTCTCAACAGATAAGGATATGGGAGAAGAAGGATAATGCTTGGCTTCCCATCCGCCCACTTTGAGATGGGGGCTCCTAGTGGTGAGTATGGAAAGCATTCTCCTCAGAAATGTTCTGGAAGTTGAGGCACAGGGTGTGCCACTTTGACATCTTGGAGGTTTTGTGTTCCAGGTGGCACAGCATTTTTCTGAAAGAGTGAAGATGGTAGCTAGGGCAGAAAACTGTTGGGAGAAGGTGGGAGCACTGAGCAGGAAGAGGCTGATCTTGAACAGAAGGAGGCCCCTCCACCCTACCCTGCCAGGGACCCACAAACACACTGTGTGGGGCAGGAGGTCTTCAGAGGGGGCTGCGGTCCTGGGGTTAAGCTGAAGGCTGCCGTGGAGTGTGCATGCTTCTACTATTTCCCCATGTGTCTCCACTGGCTGGATGGCCCAGGTCTGCATGAAGGATAATTCTGTGGCATAAAGAATAACAGGTGTCCAGAGAGAATCTAGGTTTTTCCTCTTTGTCAAACTGGAATAAAGGGCATCTCCAGAATCACCTTCCACTGAAGAGTTTCATTCTATGACAGGGTCTACTCTGAGCTTGAAGAATCTAGAGATCTGAGAGACCTTCTTCTAAGACTGTTTGCCATTCTTTGTCCAAAGTTATCCAGGAGCACAGCGAACAGGCTTTGGAGCCAAAGGAACCTGAATTCAAATCCCAGCAACATCTTTTCCTAGCTGTGTGGTTTTGGGCAAAGCTTTTACCTTCTCTGAGCCTCAGTTTCATCATCTAAAAAGTGGGGATGTCCTGATCACAGTGCTGAGGTAAGGATCAAATGAGATGATGTATGTAGAATATGCAGTCCAGGGGCTGGCACACAGTAAGTGCTTAATAAGTGCTGATTCCCTTTCTGTTCCTTTCACTTAGTTGGAGAAAAACAACCATATCAGCTAAAGGCAGGACTGCAATAGAACTTACACCCTATGTTCTTGGTCAGGCATGGGCCCCAGATTTCAGGCTCCCCTGATGTAGGTCAGCAGCTGGGCCTGACCCCATACCCCTACCCACAGCTGCACAATGCCCAGGCATCTTCTGGAGCCTTGGAGCCCTTTGATTTTCCTTGGATTCCCAAATGGCTGTTTTCAGACAGGCCTCCTTCCAGCCAGCTGCCCTCAGGGCTGGCTGTGGTGAAGCCTGTATTTGTCAAGTGGCAGCTTTAATGAAAAAGGAGATGCAGACTCACACGCATTAGGAAGTAACTGAGCTTTCTCGGCCACATCACACTACAAAAACCAGTTCTGTGCAGCCAAGCTTGCTGAGATTGATTTCCTTGAGCCCTTTATCTCACTCTGATATTTTATCTCAGAAAGTCAATACTGTGGATATTGCCATCTAAACAGGACTCTCTCCTGTCTGCATATTGTTGGATGGGAGTCTGGAAAATTTCTCCCAACCAGTCATTTATTTGTTCATCAGAAGCCAGCTTCTTTGTTGCTTTGATGCAAGAAAGACTAAACTTGGTGAGCCAGCCAGCCTTGCATGCAGCTGGCAACAAGACATATACAAATCCCAGCAGGAGATCAACTTTGGGCCCCAAGAGCTGCCTGTTGATAGAAACAATGGGGAAGTCAAATCGTCGTGCATTACTCTCCCATAGTACTTAAGGTGGCTTGAGAGGCAGAGAAAGTGTTTAGGTGTAGCTTGGGGGATGCCAGAGTGGGGCAAGGTAATTTTACACCTTCCTGGAGGCTGCACAGGTGTGGATCTGAAGCCAGCTTGGATTCTCTTAACTTTGCCTTTGGTCACCCAGAGGAGTCAGATCCTGAGGAAGCAAGTCATGTTAACCCATGGGAGGCCAAGTATAGGCCAACTATGCTTTATTAATTTGTTATTGGAGGTCCAGGGCCAGTGATGGGGGTAGGTGTGTTCAGAAGGTAAATTACAAATCAGAAGGATGCTTAGTGAGTGCAAAGTTAGAGCAAAGAGAGCAGGATCTTCTTGTGAAATTGTTTGTCCTTCCTTCTTGCATCCCTCCATCCCTTCTTCCTTCCCTCCTCTCTCCGTTCAGAAATTAGTGAGCCTTTTTATCGTGTGCCTGGTCCTTGCCTGGCTCTGGGAATATACAGATAACCATTTCTATCCCCGGAAGCTTGTGTACAATCTAATAGGGAGCCAGATAAGTCAACAGAGAATACAGAACACAGGTGTTAGCAGTTGTGTCTTCACTTGTAAAGCAGGTGGGCTCAGAGGGCTACAATGAGGGCTCACTGAGACAACATCCATCAGGTTAGTGATAGCATGGTGCATGGCTCATAGCACTCAATAAATATTGGCTACTGTTATGTTTATTCCTCATCTCCTTAGTGCTGGTGAACACACAGCAGAGGAGAGGCAAATGCTCCGGGAATCAGTGAAGGCTTCCCATCCAGGAGCATGGGAGGATGAGTGGGCCTTCTCTGGGTGGAGAAGGGGCACGAGGGTCCCAGCCAGGAGGCCAGATGCTTGATACTGTGTTCAGTGAATGACAAGGGACATTGAGGTAGAGGAGGGAAAGGGGTACAGGACAGGAATAAGATAATACAGGGTCAAATTGTAAAGTGATAGCCTGGATGCTGAAGGGACAACGGAGGTTTTTAAACCGTGAAAGCACGACTGGATTTTTGGAAAGCTAGCAGTGATGATCGCATAGAGCATGGATTAGATAAATTGTAAAAAGTCTCATTTGGGGCCCTTTTGATAGGGCAAGGTGTGAGAAGAGGAGGACCTACTCCAAGGTTGCATTAAGAAGGTGGAAAAGAGAGACTAAATTGGTGAGATACTGAAGAAGTAGAATTGAGGGAAAGTGATTACTGATTGAATTCTGGAGATGAAGGAAAGAGGAATGGTTGAGTATATTCTTAGGGTATTTGGATGCATGATGGTCTCACTAGCCCAAGCTAGGCAGTGAGATAGGAGGAAGAAGCATAGGAGGAGAGGATGGTTTCAGTTGGGACAAGGGTGCCGGTGCTTGTGGGACATCCATGTGGAGATGGGGTGAGGATTGGAGACACTGCCTGGGGGCTTGTCAGTAGGGGCTACTGGAAGTCCTGGTCACTTAAGGAAATGTACAGAGAACGTGGATGGCAGACAAACAATAGGGTTGTTCAAAAAGAAGAGAATCCCAGCTAGGAGTCTAAGGAAAGATTGATGCAGAGAGGGAGGGAAGGGGGAAAAGAGGACAGGTGTGATCACCTGTGCCCAGGAGCGCAAAGGGGCAAGTGGAATGAGGACTAAAAAGAGGCGACATTTGGTGTCTGGGGTGCTTTCAGACAAGCCCTCTTCCTGGATAGATACGAACAAGTACTAGTGATTCATCCAGCTTTACTTTTCTAAAATTCCTTATTAGTCAACACAAGTTTTGTTGACTACAGTATAGCTCCTTTGCTTGGTCCAATAGGTGTTTCAACAAAGATTGAACAGTGAGATCTTACCATTTCCAGCCTGACAGCTTATGTTCCTTCAGGCCCGTTATTAAGATTTCAGAAGCTCCTCCATCCATCCAGGAACACTGATATCGCTTTAGGTGGATGGTTTCCATGGAAACTAATCTCTTTGATTTGTTAATCATTTCTCTCCATGCTAATGTCAGCAGTGACCAGTTCTCACCCTGTCTCCTCACTCTGGCCCTGATCCATATGGATTAGGATGTGGGTATTGGGGGACCTGGCCATCCCTGACTGTGAAGTTAGCCATTTCTTCTATACTATGTGTGGTTTTGCAGGGTAGAGAGAAAACAGTCTCTATCTAGACATCATCTAAGAAGGCAGTGCAGTTTGGTTTTAAATTCTTGCCATCCCCCCTTTGGCAAATGGTATGTCTGGCAAGTTACATAACTGCTCTAAACCACCATGTCTTCATCTATGAAGCAGAGATAAATCCTAACTCACAGGGCTACTGGGGGGATTAAATGAGGTGAGATATTAAAAGTAGGGCAACAATAGCTTGCAATTGCTGGTATTGTCATTATTACTGTTCTAGGAATGGTTAACTTTTGAAGGAGGCTGTTGATCTCATTCCCAGTATCTTCCTGAGGCACCCTGTTCTGTGACTTAAGGCTTTTACTTTGTAACAGGGAGGAGGGAGGGAAACCCACATACATTTGCGTGGGGCTGTGATTATAAATACTATAAGGGATAATAAGCCTTGGACAAGTTTTTAAAGTGAACATGTAGCCTGGGCTCCTGTTTCCTGCTCAGGAAGGAGAAGTGTCACAGTTTCCTGTTGGCTGCACCTTCCCCTCTGCCCCACCCAGGGACCTAGAGATTAGGCATCCTCCCTTCCTCCCCACTTCTCCCTCTCCCTCCTTTCTTCCCTCCTTCCTCTTTTCCCTTTCTCCTACACCCTCTCCCTTTCAGGTGTCTGTTATAGAGAATGTAGGCAAATCACTGAACCATTGTGCATGTTCAGTTGAGAAACATTGCTTTTTTTTTTTTTTTTTTTTACTGTTTCTTTTTGAGACTGAACAATTGGTGATTGACTGACCATGCTTCTTTGGTGAATTCTTTGGTCTTATCTTTTGCCCAATTGACTTGCTATTTAGTTAGTTAGTTTTTTCTTGGTAATCATTTTGTAGTTGTTTTAGTAAGAATATTTTCTGGCATGTTTTTCAAAACTTGTCCCTGTTTGCTTTTAAATGGGCAATACAAACATGTACAAAATGCAAAACATTCAAAAGGCTTCATAGTGAAACAAAAGGCTCTCTCCATCCCCTGGCCCCATCACCCATTGTCCCTTTCCAGAGGCTGCTACAGGCACACCTCAGAGATATTACAGATTTGCTTCCCAACACCGCAATAAAGTGAATGTCATAATAAAGCAAGTCACATGAATTTTGTGGTTTCCTATTGCATGTAAAAGTTATGTTTACACTATACTGTAGTCTATCAAGTGTGCAATAACATTATATCTAAAAAATGTACATACATTAATTAAGAAATACTTTATTACTAAAATATGCTAATGATCATCTGAGCCTTTGGCAAGTCATAATCTCTTTTGTTGGCAGAAGGTTTTGCCTTGACGTTGATGACTATTGACTGATCAGGTTGGTGGTTGCTGAAGTTTGGGGTGTCTGTGGCAATTTCTTAAAATAAGATAACACTGGCCAGGTGTGGTGGCTCATGCCTGTAATCCCAGCACTCTGGGAGGCCAAGGCGGGTGGATTGCCTGAGGTTGAGAGTTCGAGACCAACCTGGCCAGTATGGTGAAACCCTGTCTCTACTAAAAACACAAAAATTAGCTGGGCACAGTGGCAGGCACCTGTAATCTGAGCTACTTGGGAAGTTTGAACGATGGAGGCAGAGGTTGCAGTGAGCCAAGATTGCGCCATTGCACTCCAGCCTGGGCAACAAGAGTGAGACTCCACCTTGAAAAAAGAAAAAAAAAAGATAACATGGATGTTTGCTACATCAATTGGCTCTTCTTTTATGAAAGAGCTCTCTGTAGCATGCAATGCTGTTTGATAGCATTTTACCCAAAGTAGAACTTTCAAAATTAGACTCATTCCTTTCAACCCCTACTGCAGCTTTTTCAACTAAATCCTTTGCTGTCATTTCAACAATGTTCACAGCATCTTCACCAGGAATAGGTTCCATCTCAAGAAACCACTTTCTTTGCTGATTCATTCATTCATAAGAAGAAACTCCTCATTCATTTAAGTTGTATCATGAGATTGTAGCAATTCAGTTACATCTTTGGGCGCCACTTTTAATTCTAGTTTTCTTGCTGTTTCTACCACATGTGCAGTTATTACCTCCACTGAAGTCTTGAACCCTTCAAAGTCATTCATGAGGACTGGAATAAACTTTTTCAAAACTCCTGTTAATGTTGATATTTTGGTTTCCTCCCTTGAATTACGAATGTTCTTAATGGCATCTATGGCATTAATTAATCTATGTATGGCAGCTATATAGCCTTACAAAATATGTTTCTTAAATAATAAGACTTGAAAGTAGAAACTTCTTTTTGGCCCATGGATTGTAGAATGGATATCATGTTAGTAGGCATGAAAACAACATTGCTCTCCTTGCACATCTCCATCAGAGCTCTTGGGTGACCAGGTACATTGTCAATGAGCAGTAATATTTTGAAAGAAATCTTTTTTTGTAGGCAGTAGGTATCAACAGTGGGCTAAAAATATTCAGTCAACCATGCTGTAAACAGCTGTGCTGTCAGCCAGGCTTTGTTCTTCCATTTGTAGAGCACAGACAGAGCAAGTTCAGCCTGATTCTAAAGGGCCCTGGGATTTTCAGGATGGTAAATGAGCACTGACTTCAACTTACAGTCACCAGCTGCATACCCCTAACAAGAAAGGCAGCCTGTCCTTTGAAGCTTTAAAACTAGGCATTGAGTTCTCCTTCTAGCTATGAATGTCATCCTAGATGGCATCTTCTTCCAATATAAGGCTATTTCATCTACACTGAAAATCTGCTGTTTAGTGTGGCCACCTTCATCAATGATATTGGCTAGATTTTCTGGATAACTTTCTGTAGCTTCTACATCAGCACTTGCTGCTTCACCTTGTATTTTTATGAAGACAGCTTCTTTCCTTAAACCTCACGGGCTAACCTCTGGTAGCTTCCAACTTTTCTTCTGCAGCTTCCTTACCTATCTCAACCTCCACAGAATTGAAGAGAGTTAGTGCTTTACTCTGGATTAGGCTTTGACTTGAGGGAATATTGTGGCTAGTTTTATCTATCTAAACTATTAGAAGTTTCTCCATAGCAGCAATAAGGCTGTTTCACTTTCTTATTGTGTAAGTGTTCACTGGAGTAGCACTTTTAATTTCCTTTAAAACCTTTTCCTTTGCATTCACAATTTGATTAACTGTTAGACACAAGAGGTGTAGTTTATGGTCTGTCTTGGCTTTTGACATGCCTTCCTCACTAAGTTTAATCATTTCTAGCTTTTGATTTAGTGTGGGAGATGTGCAACTCTTCCTTTTTACTTGAACACTTAGAGGCCACTGTAGGGCTATTAAGTGGACGAATTTCAATATTGTCATGTCTCAGAGAACGGTGAGGTCCCGGGAAAGGGAAAGAGAGGGAACAAACAGGTTGTTGTTGGAGCTGTCAGAACACACACAACATTTATTGATTAAGTTTGCTCTCTTAGATGGGCATGGCTTGTGGTGTCCCAAAACAATTACAATAGAAACATTTAAAAGATTACAGGTCACCAGTCACCATAACAGATATAATAATAATAAAAAAGTTTGAAATATTATGAGAATTACCAAAATATGACACAGAGACATGCGTGAGCATGTGCTGTAGGAAAAATAATGCTGATAGACTTGCTTGACACAGGGTTGACACAAACCTTCAATTCGTAAAGATGCAGTATTTGAGAAGCACAATAAAATGCAACAAAATGAGGTATGCTTGTACTTAATATCAGAATCTTGTGTATCCTGCCTGAGATATTGCATGCATATACAAATTGTAAGAATACACATATATATGTAAGAGTCTATATATTTATACATATGGTAATTTATATAAATTTGTTTACATCTAGCTTTTTCACTTAATATCTGGCAGATCATTTCATATAAATTTTTATAGAGCTGCTTTATTATTTATAATGACTGTATACTTTTCCATCCTATGTTTGGACTATAATTTATTTAACCGTCAAATATCGATGAACATTTAAATTGTTTCTAATATTTTCTATCACAACACTGCTGCAATTAATATATTTATAATACATGGGTTTATCTATAGAATATATAATCTAGAAGTGAAATAATTAAGTTAAAGTTTGATAGATATGATAAGATTACCTTTTATAGAGGTGATATCATACACTCTCTACAGAAGTGTTTAAGAGTATCGCTTCTTGGCCTTTTGGCTAAGATCAAGTGTAGTATCTGTTCTTATCAGAAGTGTTTAAGAGTATCTCTTTCTCTACAGTTTCTCCAAATTTGAATTTCATCAAACTTTTTGATACTTATCAACCTGATATGTAAATTTTTAAAACTCAGCATATGTTCTAATTACACTGTTCTTGTTATAAAAAAGGTTGACTTTTTTTTTCATATGAAGAAAATCCATTTCTTTTTCTGTTTTGGGGAAATACGTCTTCAAATACTTTGTCCATTTTCCTATTAAAGCATTCGACTTCTTATTGATTTGTATAGCTCTTTACCTATATTGGTGAATTTACCCAGTTGTGATATAAATTGAAAATATTTCTTCATAGTTTATTGCTTGTCTTTTTTAGTGTTCTTCTCATGCAGAAAACTTTTTATATCTAAGTTATTGCATTGATCCCATATTTTCCTTTGATAAGTTTTAGGTTTTGTGTTAGTTAGAAAGATATCTGCTTTCTGAAATTATTTTTAAACTCTCATTTTTGTAGTGCTTAATAATTATACAAATATATATATATTTATATTTGATCTGCTTAGCAAATAATCTGTCTTTTCCCCACTTCTTCTAAACACTGCTTTTATTATATACTAAATTTTTGAATAAATTTGTGTCAGTTTATATACTCTATATTCATTTCCTTTGACCTGTGTGGATTCATGCCTCAGTACCATACATTTTTATTTACTATAGCATGATAATATCTTTTAATATCTGGCAGAGCTTCTCTTTTCTCCTGCAGTAGCAGGAGTTGGGTGTCCATGGCGTACAATCTTAAAGGATTTTTAATACAGATTTTCAAATCTATTAGGATAGAGTTTAAAGTGTTATTCTTTATTTTCTTCTTCATCTATAGCTAGATATCTATTCTTAGTCCTAATTTTGAATAGTCACTTGCTTTTCTTGAAGTTTTGCATAGTTTATGGGTTTAATGAAAAAAGCAGCCTCTGGATGAATTATCAATTTTACATTTTTTTTTTACTAATCATTAATTTTTATTTATATCATTATTTTTCCTCCTCTTTTCCTTCATTTTTTTCTCTGTAATATATGTAATTTACTTAATTTATATTTATTTTTCCTTATTTGGTAATAAATACACTTAATGCAATAACTCAGTTTTTGATTGCTGCAGAGGTATTGATACGTAGCCTCCTCATTTTCATTTTTGTAACCATTTAATAATTACTCTTTTGATTTTTTTCTTTTACCCTAGAATTATTTGGGATACTGTTTTTTTTTCCATATTTTCAAGTGGTTGGATTTTTAAAATAAAAATTTTATTTGACTTAAAAAATGAGTCAATGTAGTTTCTATTTTGGAGAGATTTTTAACTAAAATTTTCTTTGTCATCCAATATAGGCCATATATTGGTACCAAAACAGAGTGTAAGCTTTATAGGGCCCAGATTATAATGTAAATGTGTTAAGTCTGTCTTAATAACTGTATTATTTCAGCCTTTTATATTCTTATTATATACCTTCCTCATTTTTGAAGCATTAAAGAAGTATTGACCTCTCTCATTGCTATGCCTTTCATTTCTTTCTATTTAAAAATATATTTTGATGCAATCTTATTTGTTAACAATGCAATTTATTAAATATTCATGCCTTTATGAATTAGACTTCACAACAAAAAATTACAATTTCTTCTTCTCTCTGTTTTACCCATGAAGTCTGCTTTTGCTGATATTGATATCGAAACACCTGCTTTTCTTCATGTTTTTCAGATATATCTTTGTACAACCTTAACTTTAGCATCTCAGCATCTCTTTTAAAAATTATCATTATTCCCTAGCTCTTGGAAGTTTATCTTGTTGTTGTTGCTAGTGTAACAAACCCTCAGTCTTCTTATTTTTTAATGGAGATGATAATAGTAGTACCTGTCTCAAAGGGTTGTTGGAAGGACTAAATAAGATCATGCATGGCAAGTGCTGAGCACAGTCTTGTTATTATTATTAACCCCAGAGTGATAAAAATCATGCATTTTCTCTCTCTCTCTCTCTTTCTCTCTCTCTCTCTCTCAAGTTTTGCCCTTGTCGCCCAGGCTAGAGGGCAATAGTGCCATCTCAGCTCACTGCAACTTCCACCTCCTGGGTTCAAGCGATTCTCCTGCCTCAGCCTCCCGCGTAGCTGGGCTTACAGGTGGCTGCCACCATGCCCAGCTAATTTTTGTATTTTTAGTAGAGATGGGGGTTTCACCATGTTGGCCAGGCTGGTCTCGAACTCCTGACCTCAGGTGACCCACTTGCCTTGGCCTCTCAAAGTGCTGGGATTAAAGGTGTGAGCCACCGCTCCCAGCCCATTGTTTTTTTGTTTTTTTTGTAAATCAAGTTTTCTCCTGTTATACTTTAAACCATAGGTTGCCTTGTTAACTAATAAAGCTTGAATTTAAACAAACAGAAAATATGCAACTATTTGTAAAGTTTGTATGGCCATTCTTGTACTGAACAGGGAATGGGGCAAGATTTCCCTCTCCGACTTTGGGGTTCTAAGCCCACAGTGACCTGCAGTGACAAGGGGCGGCCAGGCATCAGGCATCGTGGTTAAAGCGAGCTCCGCAGCCAGCCCACTGCCTCCAGGGCCCAGCTCCACCCCCGCCTGCTCCCTAGCTGGCCAAGAGAGCTCAGATGAGTTCCTTGACCTCCCCACCTCCACACTCTTATCTGCGAAATGGGGATATTAACAGCAACTTTCTCATAGTTGTGTTGTGAAGATGAAATGAATGCACACATGCAAAGCACTTAAATACCTGGCCAGTAGTGAATGCTAGGTAAACAGGTGAGCTGTTAGCAGCTATTACTCATCCCCTTCTCCGTCAGCACTGTCCAAGCTACTCTTCACTTGTCTACCAATTAGTTTTCATTAATTTGGTTAAGTACAAGAAATATTTTCAGAGTACCTACTGTGTTTCAGACACTGTGCTGCTACTTGTAGGAAGCGCAATATCTATCACAGGAGACAGACGTATAAATATAATAATGATAAGGCAGTGTAAATAGTAATTTAATTAAAACTTCAAACAATAAAATAATAGTAATAAGTCAGTGTAGAGTATAAGTCGGGGGCAGAGGAGGGAAGATAAGTCGGGGGCAGAGGAGGCATAGAGAAGGGACAGTTGCTTCTCTCTGGGGTAGAGGGAGGGAAGGCTCTGAAGAAGAAGGGAGCCCAGGAATGGATCTTGAGCTGGGTCTGAGCTGGAGTCTTAGGTGAGGAAACAGCAGGCAGGAAGGCATGGTGACCTAAAATAACATGGCATTCCCACACCCATCTCTGCATGCGGCCTCTTGTCCTCCACTTGGGAACATCTCCCGATGTTGTTTGCCTCCCTGAAGAAATGTCCCTTCTCCTTCTGAAGTCCTGCTCAAGTCCTACTTTCTCCAAGAGTCCTGTCCCCAGCATCTGACTCACTCTGACTCTCTCTGACTCGCCTGGCTTCCTTCGTGCTGTGACCACACCTCTGTGTCTCCCCTCTCCCTGCTCCCAGGTGGCTGCACAGTGCTGGGCACATGGTAAGTGCATGTTGATGGATAAAATGATTACCAAAACCATTAAATGACTAATGCTTTATCCCAACACCATGGCTGTGAGAGACCATTTCCCACTGAAATTCCCATTGGTCTTTGAAGAGAGGAGATTAGGGTGATTTGTCTTTTCCTAGCTCACACTACATGTCCCTTTTACATGATTCTCTCAGGAATCCCAGGGAACATAAGGGACCTGGCTTGAGATTACAAAATGGCTGAGAAACAAAGAGGAGAGAGGTATAGAAACCTGGTGAATACAGCCCTTGTCGCTGAAATGTCAGACCCACTGAAGTCGAGCCCATTAATCTTGTTTTATTGCAAGATTCAAAATCGCCATGCTATGGCAGCCACAAAACTGATAGATGAGTTTCCCCGCCTTCACCCAGTACCTTGGCTGCCTGGGAAACCAGACCCCAGATGAACAAGGAGAGGAAATTAAAACCGCCATTGGAGGTTTTTCAGTAACTGCTGCTAGAGAAAGACGGGGCATTCACGGTCTCTGGCCACCAAGCTGCTTACGCTTGGGTTTTACTGCGTTTTTTTATAAACAAATCAAAGAAATAGCAATGCTGAAACCATCGCGGTAAATCTTAAGCAGCTTCCTGCTCCAGTGAGGGGCAGGAGTGGACACAACCTGGCTGTCCTTTTGCTTAAGGCCACGGGGCTGTGATCTTGTTTGGCTTTTTGTTAATGACATAGGTGAAAAATAGAAATGCCTGGTTGTTTTAATTTGGGGTTCTTTGATCACTGGGGAGCTGAAACCTTTTTCCATATGTCAGTTTTCTAGTTGGATTCCATCTTTTGTAAATAGCCATTTTCCTTCTGCCACTAATATAATTAATGATTCAGTTCAGCAGTTCCGCATTTATTGTGGGTCTAGCACATTCAGTGATACATGGAGGTGAGTTATGTATGTCCCATTTCCTAACACAGTACAGGGGGAGAGAGAGAGAGTAGGAGGGAGAAAAGGAAACAGAATGTCACTTTGCTGCAATGAGGCTGATAGGGATACTTCCAGAATGTTTTCCCTGGTTTTATTTGCTTTTTTCAAAAAAAATTTTTGGAGAACATAGAGATGTTTCTATTCTTTTAATATTATAAATTACCTGTCTTTTTGTGACTACTTCTATCACTTTTTAAATACTCATTTCTGTTTCATTTTAACTTTCTGTGGTCAATTTTTTTTTAAATCCCAAATCTGGCTGAAATTTATTTCCATGTTAGATTTGTATGAGTTATAGGTGTTCCTTCTTTTTCTGAATTACTTTGATTTTGCAAACTTTATATTGACTAATTCTTCCCTTTTCTGTGTTTTTTTTTGATAGCTCTTTTGTTTGTTATACATAAAATTCCCACACATACACACACAGAGATTATAATATTTGTTTCCTTTGTGCCAATATGCTACTCTTTATTATTGTTGATTTTCAATACATTTCAGTATCTGGCAGAGCTAGCACATCCCAGAATTTTTTTGTAGTCTCTTATTTATTCTTTCTTTTGACTATTAGGGATTTTTTTCCAGTTCCAAGGAAACATCCAGAGAAATTATTTTTGACCTTATATTCAATCTATAGATTTATTTAGGTAAACCAATATGTTTATAATATGATGTTAGGAATAACGCTCAAAATCCTAAGGAAATTGAACACTCGAACAAAGGATTCTTAGCAAAGCACTTTTATTTCTGCACAGAGGGGTGCCTCCTTGGCCAGTCACCATGAAAGCACACCTGAACAAAGGGACACGAGAGCCTTTATTCCTGACACAAGTCCTGCCCCTGTACACTTTCCCCATTGGCCGGGGTCGGGTTGTACAATCTAAACTAATCCTGGTTGGCTAAACATTTGGTATTTTTTAGGTAAGGTGGGCACGTAAAAGAAAGTGGAGAGGAAGGGGAAGAGGTGTCTGTAATGAGCTAGAAAGTTAGTTCTCTTTCCAAATAAGGAAAGGGTGTGAGCTGGTACTGATACTGCCTGGTACTGTGGCATGCCTGGGCATCTAACAAAGGCAAAAAGGAAAAAAGGAGAAAACGGAGAAAAAGGGAGGGGGTACTATGAATTAAAGAATAAAAGATTGATCAGATTATTTGAGGAGAAACCTCATCATATCCCACAATAACATGAATAGCACCATCTAGGAATTAATTATATTTTACTGTTATTCAAATTTCTTGTAATTTGTTCCAAAGTTTGATGCTTTTTTTATAAAGCCACTCACATGAAATATATGTTTAGTATAATAACTTGTACATTTTGCTATAATTGAGATGAGATTTCTTTATATTTTAGTAATGTGCAAGAAAATTATTATTTTATTTATATGTATATCTTCTATCTGGTTAATTTACTACACTTAAAAAATTAATTCCGGAGGTTTTCAGTTGAAACCTGCTTTTGGCGCTGCTCGGCCCAGGGCAGGGACCCCGACATGGCCGGGACCACCCGGCCGGGCCCCCGCCCGCGTCTCCCCGCCCCACCCCGCGCTCTATATCGCGCCCTACACCGCGCCCTACACTGCGCCCTCTCCGCGCCACCCCGCGCCCTGCACCGCGCCCTCTCCGTGCCCCCGCCCGCGCGGCCGGACCGGGCAGCCAGAAAAATCATTTTTCTTCTCTGGGAAGGTGAACATTTGTAGCATTGATTTCCCAGATCTGGTAACATGGCAAAAGATGCCGGTCTAATTGAAGCCAACGGAGAACTCAAGATCTTCATAGACCAGAATCTTAGTCCCGGAAAAGGCGTGGTGTCCCTCGTGGCCGTTCACTCCTCCACTGTCAACCCGCTCGGGGAGCAGCTCTTGGCAAAAACCTTTGAACAGTCCAATGTCAACATTGCCCAGCAAGTGGTAATTGGTGCGCCTCAGAGACGGGCAGCGTCAAACGCCTTGGGGGTAGGAAGCCCACACACCCCCAGCACTCACTTTGCCGCTCAGAACCAGCCTTCCGACTCCTCACCTTGGTCTGCCGGGAAGCGCAACAGAAAAGGAGAGAAGAATGGCAAGGGCCTGCGGCATTTCTCCATGAAGGTCTGCGAGAAGGTGCAGAGGAAAGGGACCGCTTCCTACAACGAAGCGGCAGACGAGCTGGTCGCGGAGTTCAGGGCTGCCGACAACCACATCTTACCAAACGAGTCAGCTTATGACCAGAAGAACATAAGACGGCGCGTCTACGATGCCTTAAACGTGCTGATGGCCGTGAACATCATCTCCAAGGAGAAAAAGGAGGTCAAGTGGATTGGTCTGCCCACCAACTCGGCTTAGGAATGTCAGAACTTAGAGGTGGAAAGACAGAGGAGACTTGAAAGAATAAAACAGAAACAGTCTCAACTTCAAAACTTATTCTACAGCAAATTACCTTCAAGAACCTGGTGCAGAGAAACCGGCACGCGGAGCAGTAGGCCAGCCAGCCGCCGCCAGCCAACTCGGTCATCCACCTGCCCTTCATCATCATCAACACCAGCAAGCAGACGGTCATCGACTGCAGCATCTCCAACGACAAATTCGAGTATCTATTTAATTTTGACAACACATTTGAAATCCACGATGACATAGAAGTGCTGAAGCGGATGGGCATGCCCTACGGGCTGGAGTCCAGGAGCTGCTCTGCTGAAGACTTTAAAATGGCCAGAAGTCTGGTCCCAAAGACTCTGGAGCCGTACGTGACAGAAATGGCTCAGGGAACTGTTGGAGGCGTGTTCATCGCGACGGCAGGTTCCACGTCTAACGGCACGAGGTTCTCTGCCAGTGACCTGACCAATGGTGCAGATGGGATACTGGCCACAAGTTCTAATGGGTCTCAGTACAGCAGCTCCAGGGTGGAGACCCCGGTGTATTACGTCAGGGAGGACGACGAGGAGGATAATGACTTCAACGAGAATGAGGAGGACGACTGACGTCCTCCCCACTTCAAATTCAGCTTCAGGAAAACGTTTAGGGAAAAGATTTTTTTTTTTTTAAATGTGGGTTTTCTGTTTCCTTTTGGCCTACTCCCAAGAAGACACTGGTAAGCTATTGAATTTAGATATGCACCTCTGATAAGCAAGGATTGTTTCCCGTAGGATTAGGATGTGCTGTGGATGTGTGTTTTGATACCAGTGTGCAGATGCAGAGTGTTTATTTACTTTTTAGGATTTTGTGTTTTCATTTTCTATTTTTCTTTAAGTGCAGAGTTCATTTTTGCCCCTAAACAGTTTTTGCTGAGTTTGCCGAAGGAATTGTGTTTCATCCACATCCATGAAAATGAAACGCCCTCCTGTTGTGGATGGTGAGCCCCTGATGCCTTTTATTTGCGGTGAGTTTGGACGGCACCCCGGCTGGCAGATGGCGAGACTCTGCGGAGTTTGTTCAGTGGTATGGTGTCCAAGCAAACAGCAGAATTCAACTTTCTAAACAGCCCCAAGCAAACAGCAGAATTCGACTTTTTTTTTTTTTTATTATTAGTATTATACTTTAAGTTCTGGGATACATGTGTACAACGTGCAGGTTTGTTACATATGTTTTACATATGTATACATGTACCATGTTGGTGTGCTGCACCCATTAACTCGTCATTTACATTAGGTATATCTCCTAATGCTATCCCTCCACACTCCCCCCACCCCACGACAGGCCCCGGTGTGTGACGTTCCACTTCTTGGGTCCAAGTGTTCTCATTGTTCAATTCCCACCTATGAGTGAGAACATGGGGTGTTTGGTTTTTTGTCCTTGCAATAGTTTGCTGAGAATGATGGTTTCCAGCTTCATCCATGTCGCTACAAAGGACATGAACTCATCCTTTTTTATGGCTGCATAGTATTCCATGGTATATATGTGCCACATTTTCTTAATCCAGTCTATCATTGATGGACATTTGGGTTGGTTCCAAGTCTTTGCTATTGTGAGTAGTGCCGCAACAAACATACGCATGCATGTGTCTTTATAGCAGCATGATTTATAATCCTTTGGGTATATACCCAGTAATGGGATGGCTGGGTCAAATGGCATTTCTAGTTCTAGATCCCTGAGGAATCGCCACACTGACTTCCACAAAGGTTGAACTAGTTTACAGTCCCACCAACAGTGTAAAAGTATTCCTATTTCTCCACATCCTCTCCAGCACCTGTTGTTTCCTGACTTTTTAATGATTGCCATTCTAACTGGTGTGAGATGGTATCTCATTGTGGTTTTGATTTGCATTTCTCTGATGGCCAGTGATGATGAGCATTTTTTCATGTGTCTTTTGGCTGCATAAGTGTCTTCTTTTGAGAAGTGTCTGTTCATATCCTTCACCCTCTTTTTGATGGGGTTGTTTGCTTTTTTCTTGTAAATTTGTTAAAGTTCATATGGAACCAAAAAAGAGCCTGCATTGCCAAGTCAATCCTAAACCAAAAGAACAAAGCTGGAGGCATCATGCTACCTGACTTCAAACTATACTACAAGGCTACAGCAACCAGAAACAGCATGGTACTGGTACCAAAACAAAACAGAGACTGAACAAAACCAATGGAACTGAACAGAGCCCTCAGAAATAATGCCACACATCTACAAACATCTGATCTTTGACAAACGTGACAAAATCAAGCAATGGGGAAAGGATTCCCTATTTAATAAATGGTGCTGGGAAAACTGGCTAGCCATATGTAGAAAGCTGAAACTGGATCCCTTCCTTACATCTTATACAAAAATTAATTCAAGATGGATTAAAGACTTAAATGTTAGACCTAAAACCATAAAAACCCTAGAAGAAAACCTAGGGAATACCATTCAGGACATAGGCACAGGCAAGGACTTCATGTCTAAAACACCAAAAGCAATGACAACAAAAGTCAAAATTGACAAATGGGATCTAATTAAACTAAAGAGCTTCTGCACAGCAAAAGAAACTACCATCAGAGTGAACAGAATTCAACTTTCTAAACAGCCCCAAGCAAACAGCAGAATTCGCCTTTCTAAACAATAAACACCATCAACCTTATTGACTTTATTGTCCCTTAAATTATATTGGCTGTTGTGATTCCATCAAGTTTATACACTCTTTTCTCTCTCTATTTTGCAGCAACAAATTGCAAAGTGTTTTGGTTTGTTTTTGTTTGGTTAAAGCTTATTGCCGTGCTGGTGTGGCTATGGAGACTATCTGGAAGGCTTGGAATGGTTTATTGCTTGTGGTAAAATTTGCCTGATTTCTTACAGGCAGTGTTTGGAAACCTTTTATTATGTAGTTGTTTACGTACTTATAATTCTATCACTTAAAGACATGTACTGAAACAAATGTATTTGTTTCATAAGCATCTTCCTGTAATCTATTATAAAATTGAAATTAAATATAGAGAATGTTTTAACAATTTTTAACTCAAAATTTGCCAATAATTTTTAATAGTTCTTTTTTTATAAAAAGAAAAAGGAATTTAAGGACAGGCCATAGTCTCTTTTAAAATTTATTCACAAAACCCATTAACTGCACAGTTGCTATTAGCTGCCTCTTCTAAAATGATAGTCTTTTTATTGAATCACAAACTTTTCTGTAATATTTTATGGAATATAAAGAGACTTTAATTGTTTGACTTGTTTAACTTGGCACTGTTAGTTTTTGTTAATAAAACGTGCATGGGCATTTAAAAAACAAAAACAAAAACAAAAACCCTGCTTTTGTAGATATACAGTCACAGCATCAGCATATAATGGCACTTTGTCTCTTTCTAATTAATCTATATCACTGTTAACTGTCTTTTCTTTCTTATGTTGTTTCAAGACTCTGTAATAAAAATGGTGGTAGACAGCAGTCTTTGTTCCTGAAGAAGTGGAAATTTTTTGGTACAGTGTCACCTTTGAGCATAATCCTGAGGATATTGAGCTAAAGATATTATTTTTATTGTAACAATGCCAGCAGCACAAACACTGATATTGGTGTCTACTGTGTGGTATTGTGTGCCAGACACTGTTCTAGGCTCTTTCTACATACGTGACTTCATATAATCCTCACATGAAACCATTATTTCCATGCTACAGAGGGGTCATGGGGCACAAGGAGGTTGGTAACTGCCCAAGTCAATAACAGAAAGAGGACACGAATCCAGGCATCTGGCTCCAAAGACCATGCATTTAGCCGCTTCTAAAGAACATGCATTTATCCATGTTCCAAAGCATATTTTATTAGAATTGATCAAATTAACTGGAGCAAATAAGATTTTCACATCTATTAAAACGACCACAAGACTTTTCTTCCTTGGTCTGATAGTGACTTCTAATAGATTTCTCCCTACTAAGGCTTCATTCTCTCATTCACAGGATAAGCCTCGTTGGGTCTGTAGAACATTCTTTTATTTATTATGGATTTTCTTTAGTTTGTAGTTTAAGATTTTTTTATATAAATAAGAGTGACTGGTTTAGTTTCTAGTCTTTCTGGTTATGTGATTTCTTTTAAAAAAGTTTCTTTTTTATTATAATTTGTTTATTTTGAGAAATCTACAAAGTGAAGAAAACTGCAAAAAAGTAGTACAACGCCTAGAATTGGAAAGTTGTCAACATCTTGGTATATTTCCTTCAAGGCTTGTTTTATTTTTCCTAAAATATATGAAAATTTCAAGATAAAAAATAAGCTCCCCTTAATTCTACTGCTTGATATATACCCAGAAGAACTAAAAGCAGGGGCTCAAAAGATATTTGCACATCATGCTTATGGCAGCATTACTCACAGGAGCCAAAAGGTGGAAGCAACCCCAGGTGTCCACTGACAGATGAATGGATAAATGAAATGTGGCATATCGATGCCATGGAATATTATTTAGCCTTAAAAAGGAAGCAAATTCTGACACATGCTACAACATGGATGAACCTTGAAAACATTATGCTAAGTGAAGTAAGCCAGTCACAAAAAAATAAATATTTATAATTTCACTCATATAAGCTACCCAGACTGGTCAAATTCACAGAGACGGAAAGAATGAAGGTTGCCGGGGAGTGAGGGAGAGTGAAATGGGAAGTTAGCACTTAATATGTTCGGAGTTTCAGTTTTGCCGGATGAAAGCATTCTAGAGATGGATGGTGGTTGCACAACAACGTATAGGTACTAAATGCCACTGAACTGTGCATGTAGAAGTGATTAAGATGGTAACATTTATGTGTATTTTATCACAGTTAAATAAAAAAAAGTCCCCCTTATTTTACATCCCCAGTGTCATTCTTGTCTCAGGTGTCCAGAGGGAATCATTGTCATGAATTGATTATAGTATCTTCCA
Organism: Pongo pygmaeus; assembly: GCF_028885625.2. Lineage (NCBI taxonomy): Eukaryota > Metazoa > Chordata > Mammalia > Primates > Hominidae > Pongo > Pongo pygmaeus. Next base: position 85,492,602 of record NC_072389.2, on the reverse strand, counting down.
GTCTATCTTTTATGGTTTTACAAACATACGTACGAATCTATGAAAGGTTTATAACATTCTTTTGTGTTTCCTAACATTTCCATTGAAAGTAATATGCTGCATGGAACATTCAACAATTGGACTTTTATCACTACATTTTATTTATGTATTTCTTTATTGTTATTTAAATGCAGTTCATTCTTTTTGCTGTTTTAAACGATCCCATAGTGAGTGTGTCTTTTTACAGAATATGTGCCCAAGATTATCCAAGGTGTAGACCTTAAAATGAATGGCTGGGTCACAGCATGAATGTTTTCAATGATCCTGGATAATGTCAATTTGCTCTGAAAGTTATTATTCAAATTTAAATACCAGACAGCAGAGGATGAGAGTACCCGTTTCCCCCAGCTTCAGCAAGACCAATATTGACAATTAAAATTTATTTTTTGCCAACCTGCTTGATGTGAAATGTTATCTCCTTGTTTAATTTGCCTTTCCTTGAGTACTGGTGAACTTGAATATCTTTTCACATGTTTATGAACCACCAATTTTCTCATCTCAGAATCACCTGGTCATTGTCTTTGCTTTTTTTTTTTTTTTTTTTTTTTTGACACGAAGTCTCACTCTGTCGCCCTGGCTGGAGTGCAGTGGCGCGATCTTGGCTCACTGCAACCTCTGCCTGTCTGGTTCAAGAGATTCTCCTGCCTCAGCCTCCCAAGTAGCTGGGATTACAGGCATGCACTACCACACCCAGCTAATTTTTGTATTTTTAGTAGAGAGGGGGTTTCGCCATGTTGGCCTGGCTGGTCTCGAAATCCTGACCTCAGATTATCTGCCGGCCTTGGCCTCCCAAAGTGTTTTTTTCTTTATTGACTTGAAATTTATTAGATATTTTGGAAATTAATTATTTGTCCCTACAGATATCACAAGTATATTTTCTAGTCTTTTCATTTAACTTTGTTTTTTATCATACTAAAGATTTTAATTTTGATGTAGTCAGATTTAAAAATATTTTTCATTATGATCTATGCTTGTTATCTTTAAGAAATTATCCCCTACCCTCAGCCCATAAACATATTATCAGATATATTCTTCTAATTTATTTCAAACTTTTTTTCTAAGGTAGATTTTAATCAATATGAAATTTGTTTGGGGACCTTATGATCTCTTCAGCAAGTGTGGAAATTTGAAATTAATAGGATGCATTAAATTTTTCTTTATTGGTTAAGAATTAGTGGTATTGGATAAAGATTATGAGTATTCTAAATATTTGGATAGGTTTATCAACAAGTCCATAAGGATCACTGAGAAATTACAATGACATATCCTTGCTTTCTTTTTGCTTTTAGCTCTGCCTGTTTTGGGGGTATATGAATGTGTGCTATGTGATCCTCATGCGTACACCCACACAAACATGTACATGTGCGCACACACACACAGATGTGTAAAGAATATCTATTCTTGAAATTTGTAAATTCTTCATCATATAACTATATGTAATATTGCCACATACCTTACACTTTTCCTTTCCGCTTAGTTGCTAGATTCTCATTCTCCTTTCTAATCGTCTGTTTTATGATTCAGATATTGTTAAAAGGTTGACCAGGAGCTTGTCTGTTTTATTGTTTTGTTTTCCTCTCAAAGTTCTAGTTTTTAGTAACACTACTATTACCACTACTCTTACAACAACAGCCGTGACCACCTTCTGCCTCTCAAGATTTAGTGAGCCCTTATCCGTTATTCACCAGACACTGTGCTGTGAGCTTTACCAGGCATTCAGTTTCATTTAATTTTTACAACAATCTTATATAAAGTTGTTATATTTTACAGATGGGAAACATAAGAAAGTAGGGCACAGAGAAATGAACTAAATGTTCCAAAGTTGCAGAGCTGTGTGTGTTGAAATGGAGCTGCAAACCCAGGTTCACCTGACCTAAGATATAGGGCTTGTAGTCCCTGCATTCCACTGCCTTCTTCTTTTTTTCCCCTTCTCCTTCCATTATTTCTCTTGTTTCCATTTTTTGCTGGTATTATTTCATTTCTTCTATTTTCTCCTGATGGGATTTGTTTTCAGTTCATTCTCATTTCATACTTTCATTGCCTCACTCTCTTGCTCTTGTGTTTTACACACAGTAGTGTGTAGGATGTTATTTTTAGTTTCTATATATTTGAGTTTTTTTTCTTTTTAACATATATTATGAATGTTTAACTCATTGCATTTTGATCTGAAAATATTAGCTGTAAAAATTCTGCCATAAGGTATTCATCAATGTTTTCTTTATGATTTAGCATATGATCATTTTTTGCTTACAGACTGACTACATATACTTTAAAAGAAAAAGTAATCCACATTTTTGCATTACAAGAGTTGAAATAAGTCTATTAGATATACTGTTTTTATAGCGTCATCCATTTTTTTCTAGGTCCTCATTTAGTTTCTAAATAGTTGGGTCTGTAATAGCCTGATAACGGTAAATTATATTCTTACACCCAAGCATGTTTTTGTTTGATTTCTTATGTATTTTTACAGTTTTTGCTTTATACACTTGCAAATCTTATGTAAAGTTTTTACTTTTAAGCACTGTGCTGTCCAGAATTAATCCTGCTGTTCTTTGATTTGAATTCAGCTGGCATATTTGGGCCCAATAATTCATTTTTAAACTTGTATTACCTTTCTGCCACTGAAGCAGAAGCAGATCTTATGGACAACTAAACACTAACTTTTAAAAATTATAATCTTTACATAGCTTGAGACAGGCCACTTACATCCGTTTTCATAACCACCGTGCTGTCACTTCATTTTATGTCTTGTCCTCTGTCGTCTCTTTTGATTTTTGATGTACAGTTCAATAAATGACTATGTTATACTTTGTTTTCTGTCTAAAGATTTTTTTTTTTTTTTTTTTTTTGGAGACCGAGTCATGTTCTGTCGCCCAGGCTGGAGTGCAGTGGTGTGATCTTGGCTCACTTCAACCTCCACCTCCCGGGTTCAAGTGATTCTCCTGCCTCAACCTCCTAAGTAGCTGGGACTACAGGCATGCGCCACCACGCCCAGCTAATTTTTGTATTTTTATTAGAGACAGGGTTTCACCATGTTGACCAGGATGGTCTTGATCTCCTGACCTCGTAATCTGCCCTCCTCGGCCTCCCAAAGTGCTGGGATTACAGGTGTGAGCCACCGCACCTGGCCTGAAGACGTATTTTTAAGAGGTTACTCTCTAATTTTAAAATAAAAATATTTATGATCAATTTATGAGACACTCCACTAACATTCTTAAAGCTATAATCCTCATTTTTAAACTTTCCAGACAAAGACAACTTTTAACCCTCCTTCATAACCGCTGAGAGATATTAGAGGTTTTGCTACTTTTCCTTCTTCCTTCTTTCCCCTCCCATTCTTCATTGATACAATTTGAGTTTTGATCCCACTTTATCTTTTCCCATCCTTTTTTAGTTCTGGTTATTTGTAGCTTGTTTTTGAGCCACAGCTTTAGTTAATAAAATCAATTCTCAACAGTTAATTCTATTTTCTCCTGTTCTATTACTACCTTATCCTTGACATTCTTCTTGCCATTGATGACTTTTTAAAGTGAGCAGATGGTCATATAGGCATCCCCAGGTGTTTTTCCATTTCCAGTTTCTCCTTTTCCTCTTTATTTTTGAGAGTGTTCACCACAGAGTGGGTTCCTGTGAGGTTTATCACTTAAGGGTGGATGGTTGTAAAGTGAAATACTGTAGACCTCACTAAGAAGTAACTGCACCCACAGCCCTCTCAGAGAACATCCTAATTCGTGAAGTATTGTAAAAGCATCACTCTATTTTCTTCTATCATTGCTTTTACATTTGGTAGAGAAAAAATGAAGAAAGAAATGATGACTTCTATTCAGCACTGTTACCGACTGGATCATGTCGCCTTAAAATTCACAGGCTGAATCCCTAACCCTCAATGTAACTGTATTTGGGGATAGGGCCTTAAAGATGTAATAGAGGTGCAGTGAGGTCCTAAGAGTGGGCCCTAATCCAGCATGACTTCTGTCCATATAAGAAGAGGAAGAGACGCCAGGAGTGCGTGTGGACTGAGAAAGACCCACAGCAAGAAGGGCACTGTCTTTTAAGCCAGGAAGAGAGGCTCACCAGAGACCACCCTGCTGTCACCTTGATCTTGGCCTTCCAACCTCCAGAACCAGGAGAAAATAAATTTCTGTTGCTTAAGCCACCCAGTAAGTGATATTTTGCCATGGCAGCCCTAGAAAATGAATTCAAGCACTTACTCTGTGCCAAGAGCTGTACAAAATGTTTAATCCCTGACAACAACCCTATGTGGTATTTTTACTGTAGTGTCATGAATAAGGAAATTGAACTTTGAAGTGGCTTGCTCAGGTCAACAGCTTGTAATTGATGAAGCTACAAATGAAACCAAAATCTTTCTGATTCCAAATCACATGCTTTTCCTTCTTTGTCACTGCCTCCTAGTAAATTCAGATTCTAATTCCTTTAAGTGGAATCTGGTCTTGCTTCTTTGCAAAGTGTGAAACGTTATTTCAGTTGTTCACACTGTTCCTCACATCAGTTGGCATCAATCCTGGAAATCCACTCACTCTGAGCATCCACGGAGCATGAACCCCACCCCTGTGCCTCTGTGTAGATGTTTTCTTTCCCTCCCTCTAGGTCTAGTTGCTGCTAGCTTTCTTCAGATCACATTTTTTGCCCCATCTGTGCAATGGAGTCATTCCTGATTCCCATTATTCTATATTATACTCATAACATTTTGTGTTCCCTTTCTTCCTTCTCCTTCCTTCCTCCCTTCCTTTCACAAGTGGATAATTGTGTGTTCATTTATGTAACTATTTTAATATTGTCTCTCCCACTGATCTGTAAACTCCATGGGAGTATGGGCTCTGTTTTCCTGACCACTGGGAACACACATCCTGACCTGCAGCAGGCATGCATAGACATCTGTAGAATAGAGGAGCAAAGGAACAAATGACTCTAAGGAGCCTCCTTCTCCCAACCAGCCTTATTTGGAAGATATGCCCCAATCTCACTGCAGGAAGGGCCCTCCTCAATTACCCAGAGACAGATCTCCAAGTGTTGCACCTAGAAGGTGGAGGACAAGTACCAAACCTGGAGTCCTGGGCCTCAACTTGAGACATAGCACTCTCTCTTCCCAGCTGGGTGAGAAACTCAAATTCTCTGGCCCTCAGTCTTTCCATGTAGAAAAGAAATGAGTTGGACCAGGTGTTCCCCATGGTTCTAGAGGTCCACACATTCTGTGATTCTGTGCCATCATTGGGCACAGCCCCTCCTGTTACAATGGGGGATTAGGAATTCTAAGAGGACTCATCCCATCTTCAGATAGTTACAGAACACAGATGGTAGACTGGGACCTCTGGGTTCCTCAGAGCACATGGGGCCACTGGGGCAGTAGCTGGGCTTCATTGAGTCAGAAGTCCAGGGAAGGAGGAGCCTGAAGCCTGGGTCAAATCTGTAGGCAAGAGCAGGATTGTGCAACCCACCGTTTGATGTTTATTGGGCCACAGGCTTTCTTTTCTTAATCATCACCTCCCCTGTCCAGGCCAAGTGTGTCCATGGGCTTCAAAGACTATCCTGCTGTGACTCAGCATGCCTGCCACCTTGAAGCATTGGCAAGAGCATGGAGACAGAGGTGTGGCTCCTACAAAATTATGTTGCTCAGGAAGGGAACTTCGTAAATTCTGAAATCTCTGCAAACATGGGATAATTAGGTCATACAATGGCTAATGAATTTAATGCAGATAATTGCAATTTAATGCACATTGACAAAACAATTTAAAGTCCTGATACACATCAATGGCTTCTGATTCCTTGGGAATGGTCTCAAGATGAAGAGGTTTGCTCTGTGCTTTAATACAAAAGGTATTTTATGTCTCAGAGCAAGGGAGTGCGGGGTGGGGTCCTTTAAGGCAGCTACTTGCCAAGAGTGAGTCCACATCCTCCTCTTCCCCTTGCTTTTGCCAAATGCACAAACAAGGCTGTTGGTTGATAATGGGCAAGAGATAATTCACTGGAATGAAGGCTCCACAAATCGATAAGACATATGTTCTAATGCAGTATACACTTAACTTCAGGGACCAGCTTTAAAATACAGCTTGCTAGTTTGTAAAGCCAAAGCTAGTCTTAAAAGGAACAGGAGCCCAGGTCTTAGAGCCTGTAGAGCAGTAATTTGAAACCCTTTGTAGACCATGAGACAAAAAGAGGAATGTGAAGCCCCTAGGACCCCTGTTTCTAAAATCAGGTCTAACTCTTTGGAAATGCGACAATGTGTTATGGGGGTCCCAGGGTCAAGTCACACTTTCCCCCAGAATGGAACTTATCTGAGTAGGTCCTGACTTACCTCTTAGCTACTTAACCAGTCACTGAATATCTAGTAGAAGCAATGCACAGAGCAGACCGGTAAGAGGATTTAAGCTACAGGTCTGTGTTGTTTGACCTGTGCAGGGAAACTTCAAGTGAGAATCCCATTTTCTGTCTATCTTTTTTTTTTTTTAGATGGAGTTTCACTCTTGTCACCCAGGCTGGAGTGCAATGGCGTGATTTCAGCTCATTGTAACCTCCGCGTCCCAGGTTCAAATGATTCTCCAGCTTCAGCGTCCTGATTAGCTGGGATTACAGGCGCACGCCACCAGGCCCACCTACTTTTGTATTTTTAGTAGAGACGGGGTTTCACCATGATGGCCAGGCTGGTCTCTGACTCCTGCCTGACCTCAGGTAATCCGCCTGCCTTGGCTTCCCAAAGTGCTGAGATTACAGGCATGAGCCACCACGCCCAGCCGAGAATCACATTTTCTAGATTCTTTTGAACAGTCAGAGGGTCTAACCACAATTGGCCTGTGTTCTTACATGCCAGTAATCAGGAGGCCCTAAGGAGCTGCTCTCTTTAGATGGGCGGGTGATCTCCTGATCTCTGCATCCCACAACTCTAGGTTGTCTTCTTCCATTTAGGCCGCCTTCTTGGTCCCAGCAGGCATTTAGGTTTGAGTTCTCTAGTCTACCTGTGCAGGTACTGAGCTGGAAGTGAGATCTAAAGATGAAATCTGATGAAGTATGTTGGATACAAATAATCTCTTCATTTACACAACAATCGGTAAGCATCTATTCTGTGCCAGGCTGTGTGCTGGTGCTGAGAATATGAAGATGGAAAGTCCTCATTGTGTGTTCTTAAGAGCTTACCATCTCTAGAGGGAGATAGACATGTACACAGATGGACTGAAATACAAAGTGATTGCTATAGTTACCCAGAGAACATGGATATGAAATGGTTAAACCTTAGTGTCCTGACCACTCTAGTCTGAAGAATGGTTAATGGTGTTCTATAGGTAGGCCTTGGGCTGAGCAATTGGGAATCAATGTTAGTGCTGACCGTAAGCAAGAAATGACTTTTCCTACTAAGGGGCTGAAACAGCCTTCTCATTGGTTTAGCAGGCTATTAAAACAGCTGCAAAAGGTTGCCTGGTCACGGAGAATGCGTGCTGCAGCATTATGTAGCTGTTTTAGGACTTTATAAAGAAAGATGTGAGATACTGTTTGCATTTGGAGCAAAGCATGAATACAGACTAAGGCTTAAATATGCTTCTTTATGCTTTTAAAACTCTTTTGAGCTGTTATAAGAGATAGTCCTTTTAATGTTACTATGCTACATGATAGCCAATGGTGAGGGAATGGAAGTCTCTCCAGAAGAGACTGAGGAAAGGCCGGGAACCAGGGTTTTTGAGAAGTCTGCCCCCATTTATTTTTAGTAAGTATCAAGAGGTAGCCTAAGCCTAGTTAGAGTTAAACCTGTCTTTGGATAAAGAAGTCTTACTACTGAAATACTGGATTTTTAATATACTAGTTCATTATTTGGTATTCTGTATACCCCTTCAAGCAGTTGTTTCCCACTCACAACAAACTATATACAATTCTGGATGCTAAAACTTAGGGATTTTCTCTTTGCATAAATTTTGGCTCCATTCTGTCCATAACAATCTAATTGATCAAAACTGGGAGTTCTCAAGGGATTGCAAAAGGAGCGGGCCATAACTTTATATGTTAGAGAGACCATCAGAAACTTGAGATCTTTTGGCCTATGATAATACCATTTATTTTTTGCATTGCTTAACAGTTTGCCACGTGTTTTTACATCATCTCATTTGATCTGAAACAGCTTGACAGAGCAACTGCTATTGAAATATTACACATGGGAAGAATGAGCCTCAGGGAAGTTAAATGACTTGACCAAGATCTGCTCATAGTCACGAGTATTTTTTTTTCAGAGGTTGTAATGTCTCATATTTAGTCCTTTGCCATCTATGTTGATTTGCTTTTGTCTGTTTCCTCATTATTGAAGTATATACTTTAAATATATACTTTAAGGTATCAAAATATCATAGAGAAACATTTGAACCATATTCAGGAAATATGTTTAAAGATATTTATATACTGCCATACAAAACTTAACATTTAAAACCAATAATATCTGTAATGACATCAGAATGAAAGAAAAAAAGTTGTACAGTGTATATTCCTTTGTTTTGCATCCAAATCTTTTTCGTAGGTAATGGCAGATGCCTTAATGTGAAGCTTATTTATAATAGTAATAAACCTAACTGGATTTGGGTGAAGAAGTCTTAATACTGGAAAAAAAAATCAGAGTTCTAAGGCAAGAATCAGAAGCATGAGTGCAGGTGAGATCGCATGGGAGCCGAACACTGAGGGGCTCACAAGAGAATCAGACTGGCCTGGTCTAGGGATGTCTCCAGCTAAGCTGACTCTGGGCTCCCACCATAACCAAGTCAGACTGAGCATCTGATCCCTGTTTGTAAACCATGGGAATAGCAGCATAATGCTACAGGTCACACTCTCTAACAGACCATCCTTAGCAGCTTTGTTCCTCTGTTTTAATATCTATGCTATGCCTATTTTTTTGTAGGATGTTCACACATTTTGTTGTCTTTCTCATTAAGTTCTGACTGTAAAACACTACCCAAATGGTGTTGTAAACAGATGGCTTGCCTGAACATACACTTATAATTAAGATTGTGGTACTGGTGGAAAAAGAAAGCAAGAGTTAAGGCTCACCATTGCAAGATACTATCATGTTGCCATTTGCTTCCATTTGTATCTGGGCAGGTTACATGGTGTGCCACAATGGATCTGGGGGTGAAGTGTGTGATAGCCCAGAGGAAGGAATATCTGAATTTTCCTGAGAGAGTCAGGGTGGGGTCTCACCAAGGAAGGAACCCTGGGGCCAACACTTGAAGGAGAAAAAAACCTGTGGGATAGATAAATGCTACTGGGACAGGTAAAGGAGGGGGGTAGTCTTTGAATTTGGCCTTGAAGGGTGTAAACACTTTGACCACGCAAAAATGAGGAGGAAAGGACATCCCAGTGGGGAGGAAAAGCATGCAAAAATTGGAGTAGGCGTGAAATAGTGGAGGTTTACGGGAAATCAGCACTAAGACCCTGAATAGCAGATTAATGCCAGGCCAGTGCCATGGAAAATCGGAAGGTGTTCATTGAGGAGTATGGTGCTATGAAATGAGTGGTTTGATGAACAGAACTCTGTCTTAGAAACATATGCCCATCAGTGGAGTTCAAGGTGAGTTTATGGAGGAGAAACTGGCAACAGTGATCTTTAGCTACCTCCTTCCTCTCTGAGGTTCAGCTCTATAATTTGAGAAACACAGGATTTTGGTGGCAGGGTCATTGTCAAGATTGTCAAAAATGTGTATAATGCACACTGCAAGGTGCCCAGCACCTGGCATATAGTAGCTGCTCAGCAAACAGCCTCTCCCTCTCCTCTCTGTTCCCATGAGCCACGTGTCAAACTGGATCCTGGCTGTCCCAGCTCCCAGGTTATGCAGGGTCACAGGCAAGCTTCATTTTAGCTGCTAAAAGGTAGTGATGGGCTGAGGTGCCAATAATGTTTTTTTTTAATGCTAAAGAGTACACATGTATGAATGATCCTTCTCACATTCTGACACGTTGATGACATCTCATTTATTTATAGCTTTAGCTAATTAACAGTTACCAAATGTCAGCGTGCATACAACTAAAATATTCTATTATTTCGGTGTCTCTTTTCAGATTACTATGCTGTGTGGATAATTTTTCATTTGTGGGCAAGATAAAAATGAAACAAACTTTACAAGAAGATCCTTAGGGAACCTGGCTGGTAGCTGGGATTATGGCATTCTCCATTTCTCATCTCTGGCCACGGTGAAATTAGTTGTGCTCTATTGTTCTTGGCTTCCTGATCTTAAAAGTCACTTAAGCCCTGTGAGCTTCTAGATCTTTAAAGGATAATTTTCTCCCTTTCTGTAAGAGAGTTGTGAAGATAAAGAAAGAATGTTTGTGCAAGTTTGGGAAAATGTAGAATCATAGGAAAGCTTATGCATAGCTGATACAGTCAATTTTTCATAAATTATTTTCAGAAAGTTATGGCAATTTTCGCTAGAGACGCACGAAGCTTTTAGACTGCTTCTCCATCAGAGTCAAGCAATAGCTATTAAGTGGGTTTTAAAAAACTAACAAAAAGAGTGAAATTAGTTGATTTCTTGGTCTGTTGAATTGATTGAGTCACCCTTCAAGGCCAGAATAGACAACATTTTTTTTTCACAAATATTTGCTTCAAAGAGGGGGTGGTGGCCAAAGTGGGCAGAGGTTGGGGCTGCTTCTGCTTTTTCCTGTGGCCTGTGAGGGGCCCACGCAGGGGCAACGGAAGAGCCAGCTCCAGGGTGATGCAGGAGGCAGAGGCAATCTTACGTTTGTGATTGCTTCCTCTGCCCAGTTCCAGAAAGTTCACAGGCATCTCGTCCTTAGCCATTCCCCACTACCACACATTATTTCCAGAACTTTGATGGGAAGCAAAAGAAGTGACATCATGCCCTGCTGAGGGTGTGGTCTCCTGCTTAATACTCCAATGTGAATACCCCCCCAACTCCCAAAATTTAATTTCCTCCTTTGATGTTTCTCGGTCTCAGCATGTATTGGTTTTGGTGAGGGAAGATGGGGGAAAAGTCTCTTATTGGCTTTCCTCAGGCCTGCTCCCCTTATCAGTACAGCCATACAGTGCCTGTTATGGGCTGACTCTAGGTGTCCCCACAAAATTCATTTGTTGAAATCTTAACCTACAAGGTGATGGTATTAGAAGGCGGGGCCTTCTGTAAGTGATTACATCATGAGGGGGAACCCTCATGAGTGGGAGTAGTGCCCCTATAAAAGAGGACCCAGAGAGCTTACCCCTTTCACCGTGTGAGGACATGGCTAGAAGGCACCACCCATGGACCAGGAAGGCACACCCTCATCAGACACCTAATCTGTTGGTGCCTTAGTCTTAGACTTCCTGCCCCACAACTGTGAGAAATCAGCATGTGCTGTTTAAGCCATCCAGTCCATGGTATATTTGTTATAGCAGCCCAAGCAGACTAAGGTAGGGCCCAAGGCTAAACTTCCCCACTCAATTTTCAGTATAAATCTGGTTACAAGTTGGGTACTGTAGAGGCAAACTCTGAAACAAAATTTGAGGTACAAACTCATATTAGGCAGAACACCTATGAAAGGAAGGATATGAAGCCTGGATGGGGAGAGGGAGAAACTGAACCCACTGCAGGCTCAGCAATGCCTGGCCAACCCAGAAGGGAGCTGTGAGTGGAAGGGGGTCCATCAGAGTTGTGCCCTGCTGGGCAGAAATGGCCAGGCCTGTTGACTCTCACCACACCTGGTCCCCAGATGTGGATTGTTTTGGGAAAGACAAGACACGTTCCACAGCTGGGGAAAACCCTGAAGATGCTGGGGGCAGGAGGCTGTCTGCCCACCATTCTCCCTACGATTGGCAGGCAGCCCTTTTTTGAAGGGGGTCTGGGCAGTGCACCCCCATGTCCACCAGCCTACTCCTTGTGCTTCTCAGGACCCCTGCTCCATACTCACTCAGGAAGTGGCTTGTCCAGGATTCTGGTGGCCTCTCTTGCTCAGAAACCTAGAAGAGGCAAGTGAGCAGGATAAGATACAGCCCCAGCCTCTGCAGTTGGGCTCCAGGCCACAAGTGATACGCAGCTTCCCTTCTCCACTGTACAATCTAGAATCCCCTCACCTTCACTTACCCTCGCTACTGGTCTTGGTGGCTTTCCTGGTGGTGGAACTAGACCCTCATCCCCAAAGAGTCTGCGTTCCCTAGTCACATGCTCTCCAGCTGCAGTTGTTGCACTTGTATGTGTACAATCATAATGATGAAGAGGGACCCAGTGGATCACCTGGGTTCCACACTCACTCCTCATGCCCTCATTTTTAATACCAGCCTCATTTTTAATACCTCCTAATGATCAGGGTCATCTAACCCTGCCAACAAGGTGACTGTTCTTCTTGCCTACTGGTTTCTCAACAAAGAAATGAAAGTGCCCAGGTAGCAACCACGTTATATTATTCAATGGGACTTCTACGGTGTCTCCCCGAGAAAGCATGCACCCTCTGGGAACCAGGACCTCTAGCCCTGCAGGGCCCAGAGTTGTAGGGGTGGGACGTACAGAGTCCACTAGTGTGTCATTAGGAGTCAGTGGTAAGTGGGGCCACTCCTGCTTTCACACGTTGGTTCCTGTATTCGTCCTCTTGAGGACACAGCTCCATATAATAACATTTGATTTGTGCATATATTACACTCTGGAGGACAGTACACTATCCTTGCAGAGTATTGCACTCAGCGGGGCTCAGCAGGTCATTCCAGTTCTCTATTAGCTGGCAACTTCATGGTGGCAAGGTACATAGAACCAGGGCGTCTCATGGTCATGGGTCCACTCCCCTGACTTATTTGCAGAATAGAACCTAAAGAAACCTATCAGGTGTCAGGTTTCTGTTTTCACAATGGGAGGTACAAGTTACAATAATCCATTCACTTTGGAGGAAATGTCCCAGCATACCTCTGTCCACTGGGCCCTAAAAATAGTAAGAGCATGGCAGCCCCTGTGTCTTTGTATTGTTCATCTCTAGTCCTCTGGAGTGTATGTGTGGTTGGCCGCCTCTTCCTTATCTGTCCCAATGTAACACCACTGATGTAATGAGAACCAGGGTGATATTATATAGGATGTCCAGATGGTTCAGGTCTCTTCCGATTATGTCATGACAGGTTGGGAGAGTTAACATATCTCTGGGACAAAATTGTAAATGGATATTGTTGTCTATTCCATGTTAATGCAAACTATTTATGATCCTCTTTTCTGAGAGGGATAGAAAGAACACATTTGCCAAATAAATGACCACGTACCATATACATGAAGCTGTCTTCATATGTTCTAACAAAGAAACGACAGCTACAGTCAGGGTTGTAACTGGGCTGAGCCTGCAGTAGTCTCTAGTCTGCTCTAGGAGCCAAGTGCTTTCTGCAGGGGCTATCCCCTTGAGTTACATGGAGACATGAAAGGGACCACCTCTGCCTCCTTCACAACCCTGAGGGCAGCAGTTATCTTTGCTATCTTTCCAGGGATGCATTAGTATTTTCGATTTACTGTCTAAGCTGGAGTGAGGTAATTGCAGAGGATTCCATTTGGCCTTTCCACAAATGGCCTTTCCATTTGGCTGTCACTCCACAAGCCAAGGACCCAATGGGGCTGCTACATGTACTGCCAAGCGTGTCGATCCCAATCATACACTTGGGCACTGGGGAAATGGTCACAGTGTGGGTCTATGGATCCAGTGGACCTGCTGTAAGCTGGACCTGGTTCAGAGAACCTCTTATTTCATAACCCCCTTTCTCCCCATTCTAACAGCAGAGCCTTGATGGTGTTTTGGGTCTCTGGGTATCAATGTCAGCTGTGACTAACAATCCTGGAACTCTCTGGTCCTTCCCCTTCCTTTATACAGCCACCACAGTAAATGTCTATAAATCCTTTTGTGAAAGAACTGGATGATTCTTGGGTGTGTACACTTGCCAGAATGTTGTAAGGTCCTTCCTTTTGGGGACCTAGCCACCTGTTCAGTCAATGAATTTTCAGTCTGAAATTTGACTTGGGTCCAGAAACTAAGCAAAGGGCTATGACATTTTATTGGGGCAACTTCTATCAGCCTACTGGTCACCTAGTCTCAATTTCTGCTGCTGCTATAAGCTGGGCAGTGCCCTTATCGACTGCCCATCTATTAGATCCCTCAGAACTCCACAGTCTGTTATGGGTCATAGTCCCTTAGCTGCCACTCTGTCCCTGCTGGTCATTACAATAATTGCAATTCCTTGGCTTTGGGCAGTCTTGCCCCACTTCCTCTATTGTTTCAGGATCTAATCATCCCCATTGCAGTCAGCAAGCCAAGTTCTGTAGCAGCCTCTTCTGCCATCACCTCCAGCCTGCAGATGGACTTAGTGAAGTGGGGCATAATCCTTATGGATTTGGTAAATGCTGTGTTCACTTGGTCTTCCTATGGAATCTAATCCTCTGCTGGGTGTTCCAGTCAAATGGGGGCAGAAGGAGAGATAAAATTGTAATGCAGCCCCAAAAAAATTTTGCCAATCTTATGGGGTGCTCTGGAGCAAGTAGTGGCTATTAGAGTTGCATCCTTTTGGACCAGAAAGGCCAGGCCTTTGTACCCCCACTCACTTAGTCACCAGGTGAGAGCTTCACAGGAAAGCATGTCTTGGGTCAGGGGGTACTCTGCAGCAGAGGCAGACCCTGAAGGAGCTGATCATGCAGGCTGTGTGCTGACCACTCTCCTTGAAGGTGGGTAGATCCTTCCTGGAATGGGGAGCTGAGCAGTGCATCTCTGTGTCTCCTAGTCTTTGTCCTCGATGATGTTTCGCAAGCCCCCTGGGATATGCTAATAATGCCTATGTTAGCCATTCCCCTAGAATTGTCATTGTGCTAGAAATGTACAGAATGCCCAGGGCCTCAAAGGTTTCAGAGTCATGGTTGGGGAAATTACAGACATTTCAGGACTTTGTGTTCTTGGAGATAAACCTGGAAAACTCTCCCTTTCGCTGGTCTGGCATGAAAACTTGAGCCTTGGGATTGGAGCAGAAACCAAAGAGTAAGGACATAGTAAGGGTCAGGAGTTTAGGCAGTGATCTGTGGGCACGATGGAGCCACTGAAGGGTTTGGAAATCTGGAGTGACATGTCTGGAAGTGTGTTATGAGAAGGGTTTTTCAGCAGCTCGTGTGGAAGATGGAATAGAGGAGGTAGGTATCAGGGGACCAATTAGGACACCATTGCCATGGTTCATGTGAGAGATGAGCACCTGGACTAAGACAGTGATGGGGTGGGTGGAGAAGAGGGAATGATTTGAAAAACATCCAGGTGGTAGAATGCCAGGACATGCCTACATGGAATGTCACATGACAGGGAGGGATGAGTCATGAATTCTCCAGTTTCTGCATCTGGGCACATTATTTTAACAGGCTCATTTCCCAAAGCATAACAGTGCAGTCAAATTAGAGAAAGGATTTGAAATGTTTCTATTTCAAAGTAATAGGAATCAAAGCAAGGAGGATTGGCAAACTGTTGGAATTTTCCTAGGCTGTTTTCATGTTAACTGTGACTAACAATTCTTCATCCCATCTGCTCTTCTCATCCTGGGATTTCCTGTCTACCAGGCCCCTGCTGTCTTATGTGCCCTTTCTCTGAAGCTTGGGTTTCTCCTACATTCTGGGGTCCACACAGCTGACAGAGGGGGCAGGGGTCAAATACACACTCCAGGTCTTCTGATGGTCATGTTCAGTCCTAACTCCAGTTGTCTTATTCTTACCCATCCCACACCACCCTACTCTAGCAATGTGACATGACATAGACTCATGGTTCATACCTGCTTAGATGTTTCTCCAGGATTTAGGATTCTGACCAAAAGCCCCTTGGTTTGGGCCCCAAGCTTTAGAGGACCCCACTCTGGCTCTCATCTGGCTATACCTCTTTGCAAAGGGCAATGAAACTGAGTCCCCTTCCTAGATCATGGTCTAAATATTCAGGGCCTCGGAGTCTGCATCTAGGGACTGTGCAGTTCTTTCCTGGTTCTGTCCTCCTGATCTGTGTACCCCTAAGTTTTTGGGGGGCATGAACAGGTTACATGTGCAGACAGGGTGTGCACACATGTGTGTGCAAGGCTTATTTCAGTGTGGAAAGAAGCCAAGGGTAGAGGTAGAGGAGGGTGAGCATGAGCCCAGGACCTCCATTAGTGTGCTTGTTCTGGACCTTGCAAATGTTAAGGATAGGCATGCCCTAGAGCAGGGCTTCTCCTCTTTGGCAATATTGACATTTGGGGCTGAATAATCCCTTATTGTAAGAGGCTCTCCTGTGCATTGTAGAATGATTAGCATCATCCCTGGCGTCTACCCACCAGATGCCAGTAACGCTGCCCACCCCAATCACAACAATTTAAAATGTTTCCAGACATTTTCAAATGTCCTCTGGACTGGGGAGTCAGAGGAGGCAAAATAACTACCAGTTGAGAACCACTGCCCTAGAGTGATTAGTTGGGTATAGCTGGTTCGACCTAAAATTTCTAATTCAAAAGACATTTAGGACTTGAAAAAAAAAGTGGATTACAAAAAAAAAAAAAAATTTAAATGTGTACACAACTTATTAATTTCCTTTGGAATATGTAAGCAAGATATAGTAGTGGCAATCATGTGCATTGGTTAGGAATTGCTGTCAGTGCTGTGGGTACCAGGAGAGGTGGCCAATTATTCCGTCCTGGCCTTGGTTCAGGACATCGTCTGTCTGATTGAACTCCTGTGAACCACTGTGTTGCGTTGTCCCTGGTTGCACCTTCTCGGGTTCCACTCTCATCCTGTTGTACCCGCCACAACATATGGGACCCTTTAGTCTCCTGCTGCATTTCTATCCTAACTTGACTTGGACCCCAATGATTTTTCTCTTCTCAATCATAGACCAGAGTGACTTTGCTTCTCTTTCTCTAAGAATTGCACAAAACCATGGGGTGCCAAAGCCCCTCCCAGATCAGATTGCGGAGCCAAGGATTGCCTGAACTGAGCTATTTACCAGACTTTTTTTTTTTTTTTTTTTTTTTTTTTTTTTAATCTTAGGAGCTTTTGGGCTCCTGGTGAAAGGCCTAACAGAAAAGCTCTTTCCCTGCACCACAAACCTTTTTATTTAAGATGTTTTATGGTCTTTCCTGTGAGCATTCTTATAGCAATGATGGAGCTGGATCAAAGGGTTTATACTTCCCCAGACGGGGACTGCCCCTTTATTGCTTTTTTATCCTTAGGAAATACTTGTAAGTGGTGCTTTTCTGGGAGGACCAGAAAGTGGTCCTTCTTCCTTCTGGTCCTCCCAGAAATAAGCCACTTATAAGAATCTCCTCGTCATGGCTTGTTGCCCCCACCCTGGGATTACTATTGTCCTGACTGGAATCATGAACATCTCCCTGGTGGAGCTTCCTCTTGCTAATGACCCCTTGGGCCTGCTCTTCTGAGCTTTGGGTGGCATCACCTCGGGGAGACAATGTCTGTCTTCCTCAGTGGTAACAGTCTCTGCCCCCACCCGCCCCCAGCCACCCAGGACCTATCTATGCTACTTGAAAAGTGGACACCTACTCATTCTTTATAAGCTCCAGGAAAGCAGAGACTGTGTATGTCCTGCTGTAGACACGACTTTGGTGCCTGGCACACAGCAGGCTCATGGTAGACTCTGATGAGTAAATTTACTAATATGGTGAATCCTTGGAAGTCTTATCTAGAATAATGCCTTAACAAATAATACTGGATAGAATCACTTTGGGTTTTAGGCCCTGCTTCTAGGCTCTTATAATAGACTCTGCAAGATTCAAACCAATTTGGCTGAATTTTAAGACAGTAATGATGTAGTAGGGAAAATATCATTTATTGAACACTTAACTGTATATAGGCTGTATTCTAGGTGCTTTACATACCCTGCTGGGTTCAATCCTCATAGCAATCCTACAAGCAAGTATTCTCATCTGCATCTTAGAGATGAGACAAAGGAGACTCAACAAAAGTTAGAAACACAGTCATTGTCACAGTATAAGAGGCAGAGTTGAGATTTGAACCCAGGACCATCTGAGCAGCCTGTGTGCTTTTCCATCTATACTGCTGTTTCCATGACTAAGCAGAGGGAGCCACTGGGGGCAGACATGGGGCCCATGATCAGAATGTTCCCCTGTCATATTCAGTGAGGAAGAGGTGTCTGCTGCCTATGGTCCACCGTATCCAAGTAAACTGTAGCTGTTCCCTCTATGTAGATAATGAAGAAAAAGAGAATGCTATAAAATAAACAAAACTGAAATTGAAGCCACACTGGTGGGCAAGGCCTACGCCAGGAAGATGCGGAGGAAGGTGAACCCTATGAGTGAGTTGGAGGAAAGCAGGTACAACCAAGCTGCATAGATCCACTCTCCTCGGCTACTTGTAATAAAAGATAGAAAGCTGGAATTCGTCGTCATTTAAAGTGGCTTAGATGGTCCTTGGTTTAAATATACATAAAAACAATGCCAGGAAAAGAATGCAAGTAAACAAGTGTACGGCTCCAACCTAGATCAGCTTGTCATCCCGTGATCATCTTGTGCATTTAAAAACCTTACTTCCAGCCAGATGCGGTGGCTCACACCTGTAATGACAGCACTTTGGGAGGCCGAGGCAGGTGGATCATGAGGTCAGGAGTTCAAGACCAGCCTGGCCAAGACGGTGAAACCCTGTCTCTACTAAAAGTACAAAAATTACAGCGTGCCTGTAATCCCAGCTACTTGGGAGGCTGAGGCAGGAGAATCGCTTGAACCTGGGGGGCGGAGGTTGCAGTGAGCCGAGATCGTGCCACTGCACTCCAGCCTGGGTGACAGAGTGAGACTCCATCTCAAAAAAAAAAAAAAAAAATTCTTACTTCCAAGTCTTTTTAATCTCATGTTATTAAAGGAGATATCTTGTAATTAGCATCCCCTCAAAAGCACATCAGCTTTCTCATCCTTGAAGAAAGGTTATTTAATTAATTTGAACATACTGAGAATCAAGTTGTTAGAAGTACAAGAAAGCAATGCCACAAATGGGAGATCTACATGGTAGGAACTCCTTCAGTGTAACAGCAAACTTACTCTTTGATAAAACTTACTCTTTGATATTCTAAATGAGGAGCCCCAATTTGTGAAGACCGTTTCTGGATGGCCCACTGAGTGCTAGCTCTTTCCACATCCTTTAAATTAGCTGTCTCATTTCATCCTCACGACAGCCCTTGCGTGGAGGCATTATTTTCCCCATTTCACACAAGAGAAAACTGTGACTCAGGAATTTGCTTAAAGCTGTGGAATTGGTATATAAAGAAAAAATCTAGGATACTACTACAGTCTATCTAGTTCCAAAGCCTAGATGATCCCAATCCTTGCTGTATTCAACAGCTTGCCTCAAATTCGAAGTCTAGAGACCTTAAGTGGATATGTGATTTGCATAAATTGCTTAACTCCTTGGGGCCAGCTTCCCCAAAATGTAAATTGGAATCCTGGTCTCTCCCTTCCATGGAAGTTCTGAAAATTAAAAAGTGGGAGATAGATATAGATGCATTTTGAAAAATTATAAGCCTACATTATAAGCATAAAGAGGTACTTTCATTTAACAATCAAAGGGAATTACATTTCTCTCCATTCCATCTAAATTTTTAAGTATTACCAAGGCTTTTCAATGTATCTATATTCTTCCTATTTCATTGACCTGGAAAAATTTTCCCCAAATCTACCTTTCTATCTGGCAAATCTCAGTTTTTTAAGTCTCCATTCTCAGGCACTGCCTCCTTCAGGAAGCCTTCTCTGACTTCCCCACCCCTGGCCACAGTCATAGCGCTTGCTACACTGTGTTGTGTCTGCCTTTTCACACATTAACTAGACCTAGAGATCTCCCAGGGCAGGGTGCATGGCCTAATCTCTTCTGTCCTGACAAAGAATAAGACATATATTGCAATGTTTCAAGGACATCTATGGAACTGAACTACATTGTATGAAACCTTCAAGTCTGAGTTCCTGAGGCAAACTTTAAACCTAAACCCAAGAAACAATTATGCTGCATCAGGGAAAACCACGTTGAACTGAAATAAGGCCAGTGAAAGCAGCAGCTCAGCTCTGCTCCATTCAGCGAGGTGCTCCCACTTAGATCATTTCAGGTGGGGTGGGCCCCCATCCCAGGGGCATTCCTGTGAAGCAGGACTTTCCGTTTAAAAACTTGTCCGTTTCAAGCTTACCATCCCTGAACATTCAGTACCAAAACTTTCAGTGTCACCTGGGACAAGTTGTGCACCCAAACCCCAGGTCCAAAGACAACTCGTCTGGGAGTCCAACTGCTCTGGCAGTCAGTTTGTCTGTCTGCCAAACCAGGACACAGGAAGCCTCAGTCTCACTACTACAGGATGACATGGGTATCAGAAACAGGGGCTGCAGCTGTCAGAGCTGGGGACAGAGAGCCTGCAGCCTGGAATTCCATTGCTCATACTTGGAGTGCAGCTCAAGGCAGCTCTCTGGAACATCAGCTTTATGGGGACGATCAGCTCCAGAGCTGTTGGTTCAAGGCTGGGAAGGTTTCTGAGATGCCACTTTGCTCTGGGATTTCGCAACAAGGAAAGACCTGTTCTGGGGTTGATGAGCTCACAGCAGAGGCTTGGAAAGCTCAAAGAGTGGGGAAATTCTGGGTGCAAAAGGAAGAAAGGTGGGCAGAAGTTGGAAAAAGAATTTTGAAATGTAACTTGGATTTGGGGAAGGGATGTTGAGAGGTAAATTCTGAGAACAGAGCAATCAAAGGAACTGGGGAGTGGAGAAGAGAATTCTGACAGTAACAGGGTTGAAGAGCGGAAAGAGGTATTGTCTAGAGCTTAATTAGCAAAACTGGTAGTCTGCGAAGAGCAGAGTCAGGGTTGAAAAAGCGAAGTCAGAATTCCAGGGGAGGCTGTCTGAGGGTCTAGCTCATTCTATTGCCAGCAGAAATGTCTCTTTAGACCAGGATCGCTCAACCTCAGCACTATTGGCATTCGGGGTCAGATAATTCTCTGTTTGGGGGAGCTGTCCTGTGCATTAGCAGCGTCCATGGCCTCTACCCACTAGATGCCAGTGGAACACCCTCATACCAGTTGTGATGATCGAAAACTTCTCCAGACATGGCAACTATCTCCCTGGGAGCAAAATCACCCCCAGCTGAGGATCAGTCTTAGATTGATCGTAGCCACCTTTACCTTCTCAAACTCTGTGTGAGCTTTGAGTATATCACTTTCCAGCTCTGAGGAGCAGGGCAGGACATGGGCAGCCTCTTGGAAAATGTCTTTAATAAAAGCTAATCATTGGGGCTTTCTGGCTCCTGTGCTGCACTGAGGTAATTAGGGAATGGCCTGGTGAGCAAAGCTGCAGCGTTTCCCTGTTGGGAAGATGGTGCCATGCAGATCTGCTTAGATGCTTGCTATTCTGAGAAGGGCTTGGTTCAGCCAAGGCTCTATTTACATCTTCAGGTCCCTGGTGAGGCTTTGCTAGAGAGCAGATGGGGGCTGTTCTCCTGGAGGTAGCGAGTGTCTCAGAATAAGAGTGGAGACCACATGGGTGGAATAGAGCAGCTGGCTGGCTCGCAGTTGCATTCTACCACAGGGCTAATGAATGCAAGCCTCTTATTCCTTATGGCTCAGGATGGAGAACACTTTGACCATTGTGGGCCTTTTTCCTGATTGTTTTGTCGCATCTTCTTCAGACCATCTTGGTGGGCAAATGCTAGATAATGCAGAACAGAGGACAGGAGGCAGAAACAAGGGGAGCAAAAGACCCCCGTAGTGAGGATTTCTTACCCCGCATCAAAATCTGTGCTAAAGTCAGCAAGATACACTAGAGCATAAAGGATCAAGCATGTGCCCTGTTGGGAAGATAGGGAATGAGATGGGAACAGCGGCTGTCAGAGCCCCACCCGTGTCTCCTCAGCTTTTGCCACTGTGGTTCACTGCAGCTGGCTTCCCACTGGCAACATCTGCATTGCTCTGCCTGAGGGTGGCAGGGCCCATGGCAAGGCACAAGTCCTGGGGAATTAGCATCTGCCTCCAGGAGCCCTTACCTACTGACTCAAGTCAGTTGGGGTATAAATACCTCAGCTCTCTTGCCCCTTTGGTGGCATAACTCTAACAGTAGTCTATACTGGCTTCTGTGGTTCTTCATTAGCATTATGCTCCAATTATCCACAGTAGTGTTTTGCTTGAGAACACACTCTTTATTGGCTGCCTTTTCTTCCCCTTGTTTCAGTTCCCACTCTCTTAGTGGCATTTCCTGGAATCACTTCTTAAATTAACTGTCTGTAGTCAAACCCTCAATTTAAGGTCTGATTTTGAGGAAACCCAAACAAACACATGGAGAGAATGCTAGCTATTACATGACACCCTGGTGCTTACTTGTTCCGTGGATGTGTCATGCACATAGACGGATGCACAATACAATGTCAAGTACATCACTGGCACACAACACATGTTGAACTATCACAGTCATTGCATGGCCATCTTACCGGTCTCATGGAAAATTTAATTTCCTTGAGTTTGATTTTGAGATTGGTTGGCCTGATTTCTCATAGCTAATGTAAATATAGGCTCTAGATTATAAGGAATTTCTGTAGATCTGTGCATCCTCATTTGGATTGGCCTTATATTTTAAAACAAATTTTAAATGTGTTCATTTCAATTTATACTGGCATAAAATTCTTGCTGCTGCAGTGAAGATTGACATAATGGAGCTAATACAATCTCTTGTTTTAGGGTTGACACAAACAGAAGGGCTGACTTTGGGCTAAATCTTTATCTAGATCCCTGCTTTTTTGAGAAGTGCTTGGATTTATCAGCAGCAGAACCCTAATATTTATATCTTAGAAAATTGAGATTATTAAAGCTTTGAGTAACATTTATTAACTCTATTTCTCTTTATTAGCCAAAAAACCCCTATAATGCATCCTCTGCAATACACAAGGGTTAAGGTTTTTTAATGATTCAACTTTTTAAAAAAATTTTATTTTATTTGTTATATATATTTAAGCTGTATAACATGTTTTAATATACATAATGAAATAATTACTGTAGTCAATAAAATTAACATATTCATGCCTTTACCTAGTTACTTTGTGTATGTGTGTGGTTAAAAACACCTGAAATCTACTCTTTTGGCAATTTTCCAGTACACAGTACCATGTTATTAGCTCTAGTCACCACACTGTACACTAGTACTCTAGTTATTCATAGTACATAACTGTAGCTTTGTACCTTTTGACCAACATCTCCCCAATTCCTTACTTCTCCTCACCCCTGGTAACCACCTTTCTGTTCTTTGTTTCCATGTATTTGACTTTTTTAGATTCCACATATAAGTGAGATATGATATACAGTATTTTTCTTTCTGTATCTGGCTTATTTCACTTAGCATAACATCCTTCACCTTCATCCATGTTGTCATAAATGGCAGAATCACCTTTTTTAAGGCTCTACAATATTCCATTATGTATTCCACAATTCCTTTATTCATTTAACCCTCGATGGACACAGATTATTTGCCTTTCTTGGCTATTGTGAATAATCCTGCAATGGATATAGAAGTGCAGAGATCTCCATGTGGTATTTCTAATTTCCTTTCCTTTGGGTATATACCAAGATAGAGAGATTGCTGAATCATATGATTGTTCTATTTTTAATTTTTTGAGGAACCTCCATACTGCTTTCCATAATGGCTGTACCAATTTACATTGGCACCAGCAGTGTACAATGGTTTTTCTCCACATCTTTCCCAACACGTTATCTCTTGTCTCTGATAATAGTCATCCTAACAAGTGTGAGATGATAATATCTCATTTGATTTTTTTTTTTTTTTTGAGATGGAGTCTCACTCTGTCACCCAGGCTGGAGTGCAATGGCATGATCTTGGCTCACTGTGACCTCCGACTCCAGGGTTCAAGCGATTCTCCTCCCTCAGCCTCCTGAGTAGCTGGGGTTACAGGCACGTGCCACTACACCTGGCTAATTTTTGTATTTTTAGTAGAGACGGGGTTTCACCATGTTGATAAGGCCGGTCTCAGACTCGTGACCTTGTGATCCATCCACCTTGGCCTCCCAAAGTGCTGGGATTACAGGCATGAGCCACCGTGCCTGGCCGATAGATATCTCATTTGATTTTAATTTGCATTTCCCTGACATTTAATGATGTTGACCACCTTTTCATATACCTATTATCCATTTTCATGTCTCCTTTGGAGAAATATTTTCAGGTCCTTTGCCCATTTTTAATCGGGTTATTTGTTTTCTCATTATTGAATTGTGTGCATTCCTTATATAATATATTTAAATATTAATCCCTATCAGGTATATGATCCACAAATATTTTCTCCCAATCTATTGGTTGCCTTTTCATTTTGTTGCCTGTTTCTTTTGTTGTGCAGAAGCTTTTTAGTTTGATACAGTCCCACTTGTTTATTTTTGCTTTTGTTACCTGATTTTGGTGTGATATCCAAAAAATCTTTAATGATTCCCTTGCGTAACTTCAGGCCAAACCCAAGAAGAAATCATCAGAATACTCTACCTCTACTTATCGACCTTACTTCAGCTACCTCATTATTGGCAGATATGGCTGGAATTTTTTAAGCAACCATAATATTTGCTAATTAGTTTCCAATTTTAAAAAATGCATGCTTGTTGTAGATGTAACCTAGATCTTAGTTGAGAATGCTGAGATTTAGGGAAAATTAGCTCAACCCTCTTATCCTGTATTTGTGGGAATTCCAATGAGCTTCTTCAGATTTCTGAACATTCCCAGGGACATAAATTCTCATCACTTCTGGCTGTATATTAGTAATGTACTTTAGCTGAACTTTTGTTCTCATGAGCTTCTTAACCTCCCGTGGCTGGCATCTTCCCTGCTCTGCATAGATCCGGATAGGAAATCTATCTCCTGTCCCTTATTTCCAACAAAAACTCACACAAGGCCATTTTTGTGTGTGGTGGACTTTATCAGATGTTTGGGAAACAGAAGGGGTTCATGTTACAGCAAAGTAAACAAGTTTAAAATGAGGATAAGTCACTAGAGTGTTTGCAGGAGAAAAAAAAAATGAGGATGCCTTTTCTTCTGGTGACTCCACACTGGGGAGTTTTCATTGGCCGCTTTTCTCCCACAATCCTAGTTTCCCATCTCCTGCCATGATGCTCTGCTCCTTCTTAGTTCACTAGATGTTTGTCTCCTTACTCTTGGAATAGGTTAGATTATTGTTTGTCAAATAATCTGTTTCCCTTTCTGTAGGGAGGTGCCTCTTCCTACAGGAGGTTGGAATATCCCCATTCTGATGAACTCAGGAGTAGCTATGTGACATGTTTTGGCCCATGACACATGGCTGCAGGTGATGTGGGTAACATCTGGGCAAAAGCTTGCAGAGCCAGGGCACGGGTCATCGGCTCTTCCTCCTCACCCTGGTGACTGTCAGGGTTCCAGAGAGAAGCAGCTCTGGGAATCTAGGTCCGGAGTGCAGATAGCGGGGAGCTTATGTGCTACGTTCACTGATTAATTCTAGTAAGATGTCTGGTGTTCTTTTGGATTTTCTTATGTGATCATGTCATCTGTGACTAAAGACAAGTTTTTTCATTCCATTCTAATTCCTTTATCTTCTTGCTTTAGTGACTATTTAGAAGTGATTTAGAAGCTCCAGGGCAGTGTCGAATAACAATACTGGTAGCAGGCAACTCTAATGCATTCCCAATCTCAGGGGAGAGAACCATTAAGCCTTCTGTAAGCTTTTTGTAGATTCCTTTTATCAGATTAAGAAAGTTCTCTTCTATTCTTAGTTTTCTAAATACTTTTAAACATAAATATAATAAATTTCATCAAATGGCTTTTCTGTATATATTGAAATATTATCTTTATTCTTTATTAAATTGGTAAATTATAATAATTGATTTTTGAATGTAAAATTAACCATGCATTGCTGAAAAAAAGTATTATTCTTATACATCACTGGATTCTTATACATCCACTGGATTTGGACTACCATATTTTACTAAGATTTTTGCATTTATATTCATAAAGATATTGGCTGATATTTGGTCTATCTTGCAATGCCCTTCTTGGTTTCTTATCACATTTTTCTTGGCCTTATAAAAGAAGTTGGAATTCTTTACACCTGGTCTTGGAATTTTCTTTCTGCAAGTCTTTTATTTTCTTTGGGTCAGGTTTAGTCAATTGTGTTTTTCTAGAAATTTGTCCATTCCTAATTTTTAAATCTATTGCCATAAATTCTTCAACTAACTTTTACAATTTTGTTAACGTTTGTGGGATCTTCCGTGATGGCTCCCTTTTAATTCCTGATTCTGGTCTTGTGCCTTCTCTCTTTTTTCCTTAATCAGCTTTTCTTTGGGGGTGGAGAGTATATTAGTAATCTCTTGCAGCATAAAAATTACCCTAAAACTCAGTGGCTTAAAACAATAATCTTGCAAAGCTTCCATGTGAGGGAATAGATTCTAGAAATGGATTAGCTAGGTGGTTCTGGCTCAAGGTCTCTCATGAGGTTGCAGTCAAGATGTCATCTGAGGCTACGTTCAAGTGAAGTCTTAACTCAGGCTGAAGGATCTACTTCCAAAGTAGCTCACTCACATACCTGGCAAGTTAACTGAAATTTGCTGGCATATTGCTAGAGGCCTCTTTTCTTTACCGTGTGAAACTCTCTATAGGATTGCTTGAGTATCTTCACAACAGGGCAGCTGGCTTCCCCCTACAAGGGATACTGGGAGGTTGGGCAAATAGCCATTTGTTTTTCTGGTAGATTCTTACGAACTGGGTTCTTTATGAGGGTTCAAATCTCTGCATTAATATGCATTTCCTCTCCCTCTGCTTATCTGGTCCCAATTCTAGGGCTGCCACATCCACAGTTGCCTCTGAAAGGCAAATGCCCACAGGGATGTGCAAGGACAGCCCCTCCAGAGGGTTTGAAGCCAGATGTGAATGTCATTGGCCAGAAGAAGTGGTCCCTGGCAATGCTGGTCTCAGAATACCACCTGCTGTGTGGCTTCTCAGAGAGGGAGAACTGGTTTTTCCAAGTCAGGCTCTGACTAAGAGAGGCCTCAGTGACAAAGGCCACCACTTATTATGTACCAACACTGTACCAGACACAGGCTCACCTCCTGCATTCTCACCACAACATGTGAAAAGAAGTGAGCATCCTAGCCCCCATTTATAGATGAGAAAAGTAAGGCTGGAAGAGGTCAAGGAGCATGTCTAAAGTCGCATGGCTGGTAAATGACAAAGTCTAGACTTCAATGCAGGTCTGGGTGAGGCACCACCTGTTACAGGTACAGATGAAGAAGATGGACAGAGATCAGCACATGCTCTGCCTCACCCTGGTGCCTGAGCCCTAGCAGAGCAAGACAGCATCCATGGCCTTAAACTTCCCCCATATGATCCAGGGCGAGGGTCTTAGGAGAGAAAAGGGCACTGCCTTCCCAAGCCCACTGTCTACTACCCCACAGCAGGTCCCTGGGGGCCCAGGAGAAAGCCAGGTCTATGGCAGGGAACCATTAGGCCAATGAATGACTCTTGCCCATTGGCAGACCCTTGTTTAGGGACATAATTGTTCTTCGAGGGAACACCAGTCATCCCAGGTGTTACAGACTGAATTGTGTCCCTCTCGCAAAAGATATTGAGACCCTAAACTCCACTACCTGTGAAGGTCACCTTATTTGGAAGTAGTGTCTTTGCAAATGATCAAGTTAAGATGAGGTCATTAGAGTGGGCCCTAATCCAATATGGCTGTGTCCTTTTATAAAAAGGAGAAATTTAGACACAGGGGTAGATACAAATAGGGAGACACCCACACACAGGGAGAGCGCCACGGGAAGATGGAGGCTGAGATCATGCTGATGCAGCCATAAGCCAAGGAACGCTGAAGATTGCCGGCAAGCTACTAGAAGTTAGGAGCAAGGGCTGGAACAGAGCCTTGCTCTCAGTCTCAGAAGGAACTAACCTGTCAACAACTTGGTTTCAGATTTCCAGCTTCTCGAATGGTAAGGCAATAAATATCTGTGGTTTAGACCACCCAGATTGGGGCACTTTGTTATGGTAGCCCCAGGAAACTAACAGAGTCCTGGGATGTGTGTCTTCCTCTCAGCCCTTCAGCTGGATCTGACTGAGAGACCCCAGTAGCCCTGGTGCCACTGCCTGACTTGAAGGGACCCAGCATTGCTGTGTGGTGCCAAGGGAGGCCAGAAAGACATGACCCTGCCCCAGGACAGGGTCCTTGCTGTGTTAAGAAGGCATAGTGACTCATCTTCCAAACAGAGGGGTCCTGTCCTGAAGTGCCCACACTGGTGACAAAGAGCCAGATGAAAATCCAATTGCGTTCTTAAGTCTGCTGCAGGAGAGAATGGTGTTTGTGTCCTGTGCTGCTCCAGTGGCAATTAGCGTCAGAAGATTAGGTTTATAATGGCCCATTCATTTTCTCCACTCATCACTGGTATCTGGTGGAGAATTGGAATTTTTAATCCCCCATGCTCTAAGTGAATGCATATTGAACTGTTTTGACAGCTTGGAAATTTTGTTGCAGATTCTTGATGACTTCCCATGTCAGGATCAATTTGCAGCCTTGTTTGTTCAGTTGATTAGGTCCCATCCAATTTTCTTGAGCTAAAATTTCAAAGGATCTGACATCATACATCTGTACCATGGAGGAGTGGAAGATAGGAATGGTCCCTGAAGACTAGGGTTGAGGTCTGACATCCAGAACCACTGAACCTACTGTGAGTCCTCTTATTTTTGCTCAAGGAACAAACAATAAGCTCTCTACTAAAAAAAAAAAAAAAAAATGCCAATATTAACCATAATAAGAAATCTCTAAAAATGCAGCCTTTGCCCAGAGATTGTTTGAAAAGTCAGTGAGAACATATATAGAGCTTCTAGCTTGGGCTGCATGTAGGTAAAGGATAAAGGATAAAGGAACTTAGGATGGTCTCACTGGTTCCATATAGTTCCCAGCCCTACAGTTCCCTATCTATAAGATCTTGGGCCAGTTACTTATACTTCCTAAGTTTCCACATCACTAACATGGAAATAATAGTAATAGAAACCTGATAGAGCTGCTGTGAAGATGAAATAAAATATTACATAGAAAAGTTATTTGATCGGCTGGGTGCGGTGGCTTACGCCTGTAATCCCAGCACTTTGGGAGGCCAAGGCAGACAGATCACGAGGTCAGGAGTTTGAGGCCAGCCTGACCAACATGGCAAAACCCCATCTCTACTAAAAATACAAAAATTACCTGGGTGTGGTGGTGGGCACCTGCAATCCCAGCTACTCAGGAGGCTGAGGCAGGAGAATCGCTTAAACCCAGGAGGCAGAGGTTGCAGTGAGCCAAGATCATGCCATTGTACTCCAGCCTGGGTGACAGAGTGAGACTCCATCTCAAAAAAAAAAAAAAAAAAAAAAAAAGGAAAGTTATTTGATCAGCGTCTGGAGCATAGTAAGCATGAAATGAATGTGAGCTTCGTGGCAAAGTTCCTCATGCAAAAAAAAAAAAAATCCTTTTCCTCTTTCACCTTCTTTCTTCATCTCCTTCCTTCATCTTCTATGTTCTCTGTCCTCTGTCAGAGAAAGTCTATGGTTACTGTCTAATATAAATATAATATGAGTCACATATGGAATTTTAATTTTGTACCAGCTATATTTTAAAAAGTGAAAAGAAGCAGGTAAAGTTAATTTTGGTAATGTGCTTTATGTAAAGCAATATATAGAACCATATGATTGTTTCAACATGTCACTGACATAAACATTAATGGAATAATTACCTTCTATTTTTCCTACTCACTCTTCAAACTCTGGTGTGTATGTTACACTTACAGCACATCTCATTTCAGCCTGGCCACATCTCAAGTGCCCAATTAGCCACATGAGGCCGGTGGCTAGGATGCTGGTTAGCACCACTCTAGATCTCCTGGAGCTTGTAATTTCCCTAGAAATTTCCCACTTGCCGCACCTTGTTCCCTAGCCTCCTACCCAGTCCCTCATATCTGTAGCCCAGGAGGTCCCCACCTGCAGGCTCAGGAACATCCAAGCTGGCCTGAGGTCAGAAGGACATTAGCAATCTCACTAGGGGAAGGGAGGAGAGAGTGGGCACTTGGAATGAAGCCAAACTCTCTAGATCCAGAATCGACTGACAAGGCAGGCTGTGACCACTGGGCTCCGGCAATGCCTGCCACCTTACCCACTGCACCATCTTCCAAATTCCTAAGTGGCTAACCAAGCCCAGGCCTGGTGGCCTCCCTGTGAGTACAGTTCTCAGATGGCCCCTGAGTCTATGATTCACCTTTCGCCCCACAGACAGACTTGATCAGAGCACCTATGTGCCCCAGAAATCTTGCTCAGAGGCCCCTCCACCATCCCTCTGGGGAGAAACTTGCCTTGCCTTCCTGCCTTGACCCAGACCCAGAAGGAGATATCTGGGGGAACGCAAGGTCAAAGGCCCCTGAAGTTATTTTGCATAGCTTTGAAGGTTGCTCACAGACAGACTGTGTTGACTTCCATGGATTATGCTCTGTGTCCCACAGAGGCTCTTGGCCTTTCCGAGTGCACATTGGAGATTATGCTGGCCTGCCCATGCCACGGCCCGGCTTCTGCTCAGGTTCCAAACTTAGTTAGGGCTTCTAGAAGGCAGGCCATTTGCATCTCTCTTTGAGATGATCAGGCAGGTCAGTAGGTTAATTCATGGCTACCATTTAGTGGCTATCATCAGTGGCTGGCCTTCTGCCCCACAGGAGAACCCCTTCAGGTGCCAGCCACCTTTCTTCTTGACCAGGACCACCCTCGGATCTGAGAGCCAGGAGTGGGAAGGGAGGAGTGATGGGTGGGCCCGCTCTCCTTGTCATATCCATGTTTCTGGGCAGAACTCCAAGAAATCCAGCAACTCCAAATCTGAGCCTGGCTTCCAGGTATATTGGAAGGTGTACTTGTCAAGGTGGAGGCTAAAACATGCTCTGCTTAGCACTTTGTCATCTGAGTTTATAACTTTTAAACATTTAGGCATACAGAGTGTGGCCTCCATTTGTGTTCTTGCTCTGGGATTCATCCAAGTTAGGGGGCTGGGCTGCTCCTGGCTCTTGAGGACAAACTGCCTCGTGTCATGACCCCTGCTCCTCATACACCCACATCCATATGATGGGAACCCGCTGTCATCTGCCATGATCGGGCAGAGCCACGGTGCTCCATGACAGTGTTTGGCCTGGCCAAGTGGACACTGGAGTTTGTGCCGGCCTGTCCACTCCATGGCCCACCTTCTGCTCAGGTTCCAAACTTAGTTAGGGCTCCTAGAAGGCAGGGCATTTGTATCCCTCTTTGAGATGATCGGGCAGGTCAGTAGGTTAATTCGTGGCTATCACTTAGCTAAACAGCACCAACATGCTCCCTCTCACCACATCTCAATCTCCTGGACTTCTTGTGCAGAGGTGACAAGGAAACATCATGACTCCCTGGTGTGAATAGAGCAGGGGAATCAGGATCTTCACTATGAAGCAGTTGCCAAGGCAGGAAGTGTCGTTCCTGCAGCAGGCTCTGCCTCCCACATCTGCTTTTATGTGCTTGGTTAGGCAGCTCACTCTGCAATCAGATATGGGGATCGAGATGAGTAAGACACCATCCTGGCTCTTAATGAATTCATAGTCTAGTGGGTGGCATATATGTAAAATAATTACCGTCCACTGTAATAAGTGCTGTGATAAAGGTTTGTTCAAAATGCAGAGAAAACTTGGGGAAGGGGTGACATACTCAGGATAAAGTTTAAAAATGTAAGTTTTACATGTAATAATAAATATTATTTACTAATCTCTTGGTTGCTAGAAATAGAAACCTTGAGCCAGCTTAAGGCAAAGGGTGACCTTATTATACTAAGAATTGAGTGGAATCATGCAAATTGAGGGAATCATACATCTCAGGCGAGGATGCAGTCAGCCTTAAAGGGCAGACTGGAGTGGCAGGAAGATCCTGGCTGCTCTTTCTTACGCCTCCTTCTCAGCAGAGCTGCTTCATGCTTTTCTCTTGCTGTAATCCAGCTTTCTTTGTCTTCCAATTCACATGAAGGGAACTGACCACTGGTGATAGTTCCAGAAAGCATCACTTAGACACAGAGAGCAGCCAAGCTAATATTTAAATGTCTTAATTCAAACTTGAAATTCATTAGAAAGGACTTTGACTCAGTGTGAATCAGATACAGCCTGAGATATGTAGCCATACTGCATAATCATGGGTCCTATTGTATACACATGACTCCTCTTTTGGAAACATTAAAGATGGAGGGCTAGGTGCAGTGGCTCACTCCTGTAGAACCAGTGCTTTGGGAAGCTGAGGCAGGAGGATGGCTTGAAATCAGGAATTTGAGACTAGCCTGGGCAACAAAGTGAGAGCTGTCTCTCCAAAACATTTTTTTTTAACTAGCTGGGTGTGGTGATATGAACCTGTAGTCCTAGCTGCTCTGGAGGCTAAGTCAGGAGGATCACTTGAGCCCAGGAGTTCAAGGTTGCAGTGAGCTGTGATCATGCCCCTGTACTCTAGCCCTCTAGCCCTCTAGCCTGGGTGACAGCGAGACCTTGTCTCTAAAAACAACTAAAAAGTTAAAAAATTAAAAGATGGAGGAGAATAAAATCATGCCATCCTCAATTGGAGGCCTGCTTCTGGAAAAACAATAGAAGGTGGGTGAATCAAGTAATAGATGTTCACTACCTTCCACCCCTTGACCGACCAATGCATATGCATACACATGCATGTTCACATGTGTGCAAATACACACAGATCCTTTCCTCCCACACACCCAAAGAGGCCTCTGCTCAATTCTATTCACCAAGATCCTTTTCCCCAGTGGGAGAAAACCTAAGGTCACATCTGGCAATGAATTCCAATGTGACATAAGGGAGTCTCTCTTTTCTAAGTTCACAGTCTTTGGAGATTACCCATTCCTCCACTCTCTTCCTTTTAAAGGTGCTTTGGAAGAATAAAGAGATCAGGGGGAGATCCCCAGAGTTCTCAGACTTCTTTGACTTGTGATCACCATAAACTTCCAGTTTTCTGATCAAGACATGACATTTAGCTTTAACTTTCACTTCAGCTTTATAAAGAGGATTCAGTGGCAAATTTGACTCTTGCAGCTTGGCAAGGAATACAATTATTTAAGCCTCAGCTGACTCAGATTTCTGTTGACATCCATAAAAGGCCTTGTTCAACATAACTACATGCATCCTAGGCCTTGCTCAACACAACTACATGCACCCTATGCTATTCTCTCTCAATTTTTATGATAGCTATCTTGGACTGGAGCTTCTCTCTCTCATCATGTACCATAAGGGCTGTAAGAAGTAACTGAAACATGCTGAAATCATGGATTATTACTAGTGAGTCAAATCCCAAGAGAAGATAAGCAACAGTTTTACTAATTATGTCACTGTGGCATGGCAAGGATTGCCAACTCTTCAGACAAGGACAGAAAGATGAGCAAATCCTTACTTCTCTCCTCTCCTCATCACAACTCATTTTCTCTGACATTCTTGAAATTGAAAATCTCCACTCCTAGCAGCACCTTCTTTATTTGGTAAGTTTCATTTGGTCAGCAATAACAGAAATGGGCCATGGATAACTTAAAAATGACATTTACTAATATAAGCAACTGGATAATGACAGGGAGTCCAAGGAAGAACTCAGCAGCCATGCCCTGAGAAAGGCAGGGACCTGGAAGACCCAGGGCTCTTGGCTGAAGGCATTCATGAGTTTTCACCCTGATGGGCTCTAATATGGCTCAGGCAATGGCATTCTGGTATCGTGTCTGTCAATTCAGGATTCAAATGCTTGGCAGAGATGATCCAGTGAAACAAGCATTAGGCTTCCCTTCTGGAAACTTACATAAGTACCAAAAAGACACTATCAAAAACTAAAACTCCAAAAATAAAACAGCTTTCCAAAATACTGCATGCCAAGGAGTCTAGTCTGAAGACTTCGCCTTTCCCAGTGGCTGTGTGTATAAATGTGTGCATGCATGTCAGAAGAAAGAGAATGGGTGGAAAATTAGCATGGAGGGGTAGCTAGGAGGTGTCAGGAGGGTTTATTGAGGAAAAATGGAAATGAAAGCTGACTTTGGAAATTAGAAAGTATCTCTTGGCAATGCTGAAAGGCTTTGTTGAGTTTGGAGGCCACACATCTGTAATGGTACTAATCTGCATGGTTATGCAATTTTCTCTAGCATTGCTCAGAAGCCAAGGTATTGGATTGGAGGAGGCAGGAAGTTGGGTAGATACAAGTTTGTGTTTTTCTCAGCAGGTATGACAGGGAGGAAAGAGGATGAAAATTGAATGCATTGTCAGGGAAACAGATCTCATGGCACACCATAGTGTCTAGAAGTCAGGGTGGGAAATGGGAAGAGGAGGCTGAAAGTTGAGACAGTCAAGGGTCAAATGCCAGAGGTCCTGGTTAGACTAAAGGTGAGGTTTAGTGGGAGTAAGGGAATCTTACGTAAGGGGTAAAATATTTCAGTAGCCCTAGACATGGACAAAAATAAGTAGACTTGTATTTATTTCTAAAACAGCCCTGATTTCTGTCTCTAACCCTCTAGCCACCCTCTGGCAGACATCTTCAGGCAGACATTCTCAGAATATTCAGCCCACTCTTGAGATTGATCAGTGGGTTCAGGATAATTAACTCACTGGAGTCCAGTTCAAAATTCCATCTCAGGCTCTCCTCTCCTTTCCTCTGGTAGATCCCAGCACCTGGGAGGCTTGTTTGGTCAGAGCTGGTTGTGGTGGTGGAAGCTGTGATGACTGCCTTCTGTATCAGTTTGGGCTGACATCTGTGACCTTCGCAGCTATGGTGACCTCGCCCTTTGTGGTTTTCAGCTCCAGCCCGGCTCCTGGTTGGAGTGGACTGGTAGGAGATAGCACAGCATCTTCCCTTGGCCTTGCCAGCTGTATGCATCTCCTTCAACACCTCCCAAATAGTGAGACTGTATCCTGATTCTTTTATTCTAAAGGTGGGGGGGACAATTTTAAGACACCAAAGACAGAGTTTTCAAGTGCTGTTTCTATCCCTTTACACCCCACTCAAGGCAATGGCAAAGCAGCATTCAGCAGCCACTGGCCCCATTTTCAGCCCTCTATTAAAGGTGGGATCTTTCCATGCATCTGAGCAGTCCTGGACCCCAGGACTTAGCATCAGTCTCATGTACAGAGGGATAGAAACAATTGTGTAGATCCCCAGTTTGCAGCCCGATACTGCATTGTGACACAACTGAAGGACTGCTTAAAGCTGCAGCACAGGGCTGTGTTCTGGCCTCTTGTACTGTTCCCCTGGGGCAGAAACAGTAGATCTTGCTGGTATTCAATCTCAATTCATTTATGTCACTAGAGGCAGGTTTAAGGATTAGGTACAATCCCAACTTTATTATGTCACTCAAAACATGAAGGATAGATTAATCTCCATCATTAACAAAAACATTAACAGCAAGAAAGCATAATGTGAAGACAAAGAGAGACTTCTCATATTATTTTGACAAACATTTTATATACTCATCTCTTCTTGCAATATCTATAATTTACCTTTTGAGAAGGCACATGGAGCCCTTGGTGTAGCTCATACCGTAGTCTCAGCTCATTTATTCCATCCATTTCCCCTGGAGAGAAAATAAATGCATGCAAAAGACTTAAGTTATCTTCATTTTCAGCAAGTTCCAAAGCAAGCAAGCATGTACTGTCAGGGTGATGAGGTACAGTTGTCTTTATGAACATCAGTGAGAATTTAGCCCACAAAGGAGATCACGACCTCTCAAAGTAGCACTGCAGCCCTTTCCTGGGGAGCTCCGGTTACTTAGCCAAGAGGCTCCAGGGCAGCACATGCATTCTTTTTCATTTTCTACCTCCATGGCTCTTCACTCAGGGCCCTGGGAACTTTGGCATCATTTTGCAATGTCTTCAACATCATGGGGAAATGAGAGGGGGTGGTGCTGGGTCACCCTTTCTACTTAGGCACACTGTACTCTTGTTTCTTAATGCCCTAACCATGTGGGACACTCCTGCAATCTTCTGTCTTCAGAAGAAATGAGAGAAGGGATACAAGTATGCTGTCTTCCTAAAGACCCACAGACTTTGAAGGAAATTCTCTCGGGTGCCCCCCACCCTTCCTCTAGGAAACACCTGGAAAAGTAGCATGTTTCCCCTGGCGCTCCTTATGCCAATCTTCAACCTTCCTTTCTCCCGCCCCAACTTGATTGGGTGGGGAGTGAGAAAGGGAGGAAAAAAGTTCTGTCCTCTCATTTGTGTGTGTGAATATTTCAATTCCATAGCCTTTAAAGTTAGTATTCCAGTGGACAACCTCAGTGCACAATCTACCCCTTTGCAAATACCCTGCAACAATTGTTCAGGGGATTGTTCTCAGGCTGTGGAACTGCTCCCTGCTTCTGAGCATCCTCAACCCTAAGACTCTAGCTGATGTGTAATGGGTACGGGAGTTTGGAAGCTCAGCTCTCTTACTTTAGTTAGGAACAAACTCTGAGCCACAGTTTACTCTCCAGAATTTACCTTTGGGATCAGGTTGAGGCTACCCTTCTGATACATGCAATTGCGATTCTGCTTGGCTAGGAAGCACATTCCCTGTTCTGCTTTCTCTATCCCCTTATCAGTTTCTTCTGGGAGTAGGGCAACCAACTCATCCCAGTTTGAGTATGATGGTCCCAGTTTCAAAACTGAAAGTTCTAAATCACTGTAACTACTTTCCTCTATCCTCTGTCCCAGGTATACTGGAATTGTTAGTTACCCTGCCTGGGAGCACTTTCTTAATAAACTACTTGTGCACAAATTTTTGTCTCAGTGTATGCTTCTAAAGGAGCCAACCTATGGCAGTAATTTAGAGTCGGAGCCTTTGCTCCCAATGGCAAGTGTGTTCTCAGCAATCAAAGTACTTTCAGTCCAGCTCTCAGATAGGAGAAGGGCCACCATGAGGCCTGAAGAGAGAGAGAGAAACAACCCACTCAGTGCTTTCTCTGAAGAAACTCATACATGAAAATACCTCGACACATGAATACTCAGAGATGGAGTGCCCCCAGGGATGGCAGAATCAAGGGCATTTCCATTGGAGTGGGTAGGTAAAGTGAAGGTGAAAGTCACTGGAGTTGAAGACAGTAAGGATGATAAGAACTGAGACCCCCCCCCCCAAAAAAAAATTCCCATCAGGATGCCAAATTTTGCCACTTTTTTCAATAAAGGTGGACATTTCAATAGAAGACTGGTAGTTGACAAGAAGAGGGTCTAAGGTAACATCCAACCCAGAGAAAGCATTCAATCAATATTCATTGAATGAATGAATGGCATTGTAAAGGGAGATTGTGAGGTCAAGAAAGTCCTAATGAATAAAAAGCTGCATGGAAAGATAGCAGATTTGTCCATTACTTGAATCTACATATCGTCGTGACATATTGTCTTATTTACCTGTCATCCTGAGAATAGGTGTAGTTGAGGAGTGATCTATTGTTTAAATAAATAAATTTGTTAGCAATTTCTTAGATACAATAAAAGTGTTTGCAACTTTATCTTCTTGGATAAGAAATTTCTGAAATGATAAAGTCATGTTAATGTAAATAATGTCAGTTCTGGGTCCTATTAATTTTGTGGTTGCAGTCAGGTTGCTCTCAAACTTTGCTCCCACTCCCATTCAATATACGGGCACTTGTAAGACCAGATGCTTTGGCTAGCCATGCAGCCTCACTGCATTGATGGCCTTGAAACATTCTACCTGAGTTAGATAGTTCTGTCAAATGAACTTGTCCCCAAGAGAACAACAGGTGGAGGGAATAAGCAAGAACTGTATTTACTTATCTAAATAGAAATTTTGGAATTTGAAGGCTTGACCTGGGCAACCAGACCATTAGAAATAGGCCAGATTCTTCAGTGAACTGATGAGTGAATCTTGATCATAAAGAGCTCACTAAGGGAATATGAAGACCTCAGGGGACTAGAAACAGAGATTACAAACTCTCATAATAAAGATTTTCTATCTCTGCAATCTGGATGTGGATGGTCATTGCATTACATGGGCAAGAAATAGGATAGATAGATTTGAGGGAACCAGAAGGTGAGGTCTGGCGTGGGATGTCACCTGCTCCAATGGCTTGAAGGATTCTGTGTGGCAATAAAATGTCTGAAGATTTTGCTGGATGGTGGGCTCTCTCTTAAGTTACCTCACTCCAGGACCTTATTACAGGGAGGAGTGGATTCTGATTAGTACAGCCTAACCTTCCCTTTCTGCCCTGTAGGGTGGGGAACAAGGAAGTGGGGGAGGTACCATGTACTTGAGAAGATTCCCCTTGGAAAGAGTCAGGTTTCTCAGATAGGAGAAGGGGGCTCACCCTGGAATCATTTAAAAAGGGCATAGAATTCTAAAGGGCACAAGGAAAGCAGTGGGAAACCAGATGAGGGAGAGGCAGCCCAGAGCAGTAAAAGGATGGATGAGACTATGGGGGGACAGACCAGTGGGGAAAATACATTAAGGAAGTGATTAAAGATGAGAGACATAGTGAGGAGGCTGGAAAGATAAACTGGGCTACAGAATTTCCAAAGAGTCAGTCTCAGTAATTCCCTGGTGTGTGGGATGGAGGAGGAGTGGCCACAAACGTGGTAGAAGGTGGGGCACTCACAGCTCTTCAGGAGATGGAAACCATGGCTGAAATTAAGCCTGTTTCTAGAGAAATCAAATGCCTGAAATAGCTGCAGCTCCAGGTGGGCATGGCCCCAGGCCTCGCTGGAAGGAGTCAGCTGCAGCCACGACTACCTTGCTTACTACAGCCCTGTTGATGGTGCAGCCATGATCACTCCCCTGGATTCTGGCATATGGTTGGTTATTATCCATAATGTCCCTGCTGTTGTGAATTTTCTCTTTTTCATCTTTTTTTATGAGTATTTTAATGGGAAGTTGTTGGGGGGTGCATCAGGCTGAATTTGAATATGTGTAATTTTCAGGAATATTCCCTTGAGGTGGGAGTTGTGTTGGAAAAAGCAAGAGCTTTCAATATCTCACAGCAGCCCAGTGAATCAGGAGGCATTGCTCCTGGTTTATAGAATTGGAAACTGAGTCGGAGGGAGGAAAACACTGACAGTGGGAATCAAAAGTCTGACCAGATGGTGGCACAGAAAGGGCAAATGATTTATTTTTTCAAGGTTGCACCACTAGCAAGAGAGAGAATTGACACTAGAACTGAAGTTTACTATTAATAATTTACTCACATCCTGTGTCTATATAACCAGGCCAGCTTCACGGGCATTGACTGTGCAGCAACACAGTTTCCTGTGCCCAAAAGGGCCCCACATTTGGTTTAATGATCATCTGCTGCCATCTTGAAATTCATAATAACTTTTTGGCCAGGGGTCCCAAATTTTCATTTTGCCTGAGGCCCTGCAAATTACATAGCCAGTCCTATATATACTAGCTGTGTACAAGAAAATGTTTAACTTTAATATTTTATTGATCACTTCTACATGTCCGTATGTACACTCTTATGTAGACACATTCACAATAGTGTAGATGTGATTACTTTGGGAGATTTTGTTTCTAAGGTCTCCCAAGACCCAGAATGAGCAGAGAAATTCCTTCTGGCAGCTCACAAAGGCTCTGTTGCCATCCAGATGAGTCCTATGGGTTAGTCCAACAAAATATTTATATTGAACAAGCAAATAGACTAATTTAAAACGTGTTTTTGCATAAATATTGAGGAACTGTACAATAAAGAATTCACCTCAATTAATCATTGCTTGCTTTCTTCTGTTTCCTTTCCACTCCATGTCCAGATACATAAGCAAATTTTTCATACTTTTAATCAGAACATAGGAACAATGTTATATACTCTTCTAGATTTATTTAGTTTTTTCTTCCCCTGGATCCCTCAGACAGGCCTTCTCCCACACTGCAATATTGCTTTCTTAGTTTTTAATTTTAATAACACCATCGTCTCCCACTGAGATGATCTTACATAATTAATTTTAAAATTATCCTCCTGTGAACATATATTTTCATTTATTACTTTCACAAACTGTAGAGCACTGACTCTATGCCATGCCTTATGGAGACTGTGTTAGGGACACAAAGATAAAATGTGACCCTGACTCTCACAATTCTTTAGGAGAAATTAGAGCTCAGTGAGCATCTTGATTTCTATGTTCAGTTTAACTCCTAAGGAGAAATTCCTTGAAGAGAGATTGCTGGATAAAGAAAAAAAAAAAAAAAAAAAGAAGAAGAAGGAGAAGAAAAAAGAAAAGAAAAGAAAAAAGCCAAGCACTTTTAAGGCATACTGTCAAATTGCTTTCCAATTCATAGTCCCTCTAGCAATGCACAAATGTACCTGCTTCACTGAAACCTTGCCAACATTTATCATTTTAAAACCTCCCACTAATTTAATAGGCATAAAATGATACAGAATTGTTTTAATTAGCATGCAGTTCTTTTGAAGCCTCACCCCCAAATCTCAATAATTGCTTATTTTACCCCGGACACTTCACTTTATCTACATAGAGCTCTGACAACCCCAACCCCCTTTTTTTTCTTCCCATAATGGAATCAGGAGACATATATTTGTTTTATTTCACAGAAAATATAGTGTGGCCTAGTAAACTTCTTACAACACGTAAAACTATTATCTTAAAGGGGAATTCTTTTGCTTCCCTAAAAATTCTATCTGTCTAAGGCATTAGTTTCTTCTTATCCTATCCTGAAGTAAGCAGGATCATTTTGAACAGAATCTGCTTTAACAAGCATCTTCAAACATTTAAGTTACTGCAATGCGCACTTTGTGACAGGTCCCCACTGCATATTTATAATTGAAGTCAAATGCAAGCAACACTCTGTTCAATTTCTTTCTGTTGAATCACAAATTCCCCCAACGGACACACGGTGCTACTCCACTTTCCGTAGAACGGAGCCCCGCCCACTACTCAGGCACGTGACACAGCTGAACTAATCATATCCTCACTCCCTGAACAGATGGGCCAATGGGTGGCATGGGGTTCAAGGTGGACCAACTGCAGTCTTTCCCTGAGATTGTTCACACTTTACCCGGCAGAATAGAAGCTGCTTTTCTTCTATAGCTCGTTAAGATGTGAATATGGAACTTCCAGCTGGCAGGCTCTTGCCCCTTTCCCTGCTCCCCAGCCCACCAGTGGGCAGGAGAGAACGCCAGGCTTGGAGTGGTGCACAAAGGGTGGGGCGAATGGGTCCCAGCAGCGCTCCACTGCCAGGTGCAGTGATTTCCATGGGCGGCTCCCACACACCCTTCCCACACCCTTCCTACACCCTTCCTACATTACAACCACATGAATTTTTTTAAAAATAAAAGAATTCTGTGTTTGTTTCCTTTGCTTATTCTAGTTAGTTTTCTTCACCTGCAAGTAAGAGTTGATATTTATTCCGAGTCGCGCAGACTTCCCCTACATCGTGTGGTGTTAGTTGCTCTCAGACAGTGTGAATAAATTTCCATAATTATAAAAATTCAAATTGAACGGTTTGGTATGTAAAGTTATTCATTCAACACATATTATGTGCCTGCTATAAACAATTCTAAGCACAAGTGCTGGAGATGGAAACCCCCATCCAGGCCATCGACCAGCCAAATGATTTTTTAGATTCATAAAATGTCGAAGTGGACGTGAATAATTTCATTTCATCCCCTTAGCCTTTCATTTTACCAATAAAGTGAATCAAGCATAATCAGTTAGCGAGGATCTGGGACTAGAATAGCGAGCCCCTTCTGTAGCATTACGCTGAAATCAGGCCCTGGAAAATGGAGATGCTGTTAGATGTAAACACCTGGGCCAGCAGCCTGGGAGAAAGATAGACGGGAAATAACTTTATTATCTGTGTAGTTCTTGTATCAGGAACAAGCATTTGGTGCTGGGGATATATTTTTAGCAGAGGCATTGGGTTTCACATAAATAGTACATGTCTTTGTCAAAGGCCTCGTTTTCCTATTCTCTGGAGTCATCTGCTACTGTTTCTACACTCCCGCCTTCACACATTATTCAGAAGTGTAAATAACAGCTGCCAGGTTGGAATAGCTTCTTTCTTCCTCCAAGGCAGTGTGAGGTGGGGGCTTTGCCCACTCACTCTCCAGCCCCCCTTCAGAGTTACAGCCAGAGCATGGGGCTGCATCCCCCTGGACAAGCTGGTCCTTTTTATGCTGGAGAGGCAGCATGTATGAGGTGTATGAGCCACCGCACCAGGGCTAAGGTTTGCATATAGCAAAGGAGGAAGGCAGGAAAAGTATTCTTGGAAAGCAAAGCCCCTTAAACCCAGTAATCATTCCCTTCTCTAGGACTGGGCTCTTTCTCTGTTTTGTGAGAAGTCAGGCTCTTCCAGAAGGGCCTCGGGACACTGGGGCAGAGGGTGGCTGACAAGGGGGTGCTCAGACATTATGCCAATTGGATCATTTGTCTCAGTCCTGATTTATTTCCAGGCCTATTCACTGGAGGAAGGTGTTGGCATCAGAATAAAAGAGGGAGTGTGTGGGCTTCAGGCTCAGGAACCCAGATAATTCAGGCCAACTGAGAGGACTTTGTGAAAATGCTAGGACCTTTGTTTTTCTCCACAAGGTGCTCTTTGACTGTGCCTTGTTGTTCCTCAATGAAATGTTTGAAATGAGCGGGGCCTAGGGACTGTTTTGGAGGATGGCGGAGAAGAAAGTTTCAGGGAGACCACAACCAACCCAAGGGAGGATCCAACAATAGGGGAATGGTTAAGTAACCAACACCTTATCAACCTATAGCAATAAGGAAAATGCTGGACAGTGCTAAGAAGAAAGGCATGCTGTAATTTGATTGGGATATTATAGAAAGGAATGATAATAAATGGTTAACTTTGAGTAAGGAGATTCTGGTTTATTCATTTCTGTTTGTTTTGTTCTATTTTCCGAACCATCCCTCTTTCTGTTTGCCAGCCTCGACGAGGGGCTTTGCGCTAGTTCTTGCTTTCCCAAATGTTCTGTCCCCAGTGGTGGCTGGCTTCTCTCATCGTCAAAAGATACCTGCTCAGAGAGCCTTCCGTGAGCACCAATTGACAATATGTCCCCTGCAGTAACTACAGACACTTCCAGTTTAAAACCAAACAAATAAAAAACAAAAAAAGTCAAAAAAATTGGACTAAAATTAATTTTAAAATAGATGTTTAGGAGGAGATATCCTCACTTTCAGCTGGGATAGCCAGCATATACAAGCATACATCAGCATAAGAATGCAGCTTAAGTAGCAGCATGTCTACTCTTGTTTTTTTTTTTTTTACAAGCAGTGGTAATTGTTAGACCAGGGTGATACAGAGAGAGTGGATGTTATTCTTAGGGATGATTGAAATAAAGTATTGTGATTCTATAACTTAATGTGATGTATTGTTACCCAGATGATTTATTTGTTCTCATAATTTTACAACCTGCCACTGGTCTGGACTAATTTATTTACCTATACAGTAATGTGAAATAGGAAACGGATCTTGCCTTCCAGATGGATAAAGCCAAGGTGGTTAGAAATGATGAGTTGTTAATGGTCTGAGGTCCATTCACTCAGTAAATAATTATTGAATGTTTATTCTTGAGTAAACACTATTGATCAGAATGAGAAAATGTTGTACTGGAGAAAAGGAAAGAATCAAGGTTAGTCAATAGAACTGACATTGGTTAAGGTACTAGTGTAAGGAAATAATGTAGAAATGTATGGGATCCTCGAGAGGACACCAACAGAACTGAAGGAAGGTTTCACTCTCTGGACCATAAGAGTAGGAGGCAACACTGGATGTTTGATCAAGTCAAGTTTAGACTTTGGTAAA
Organism: Pongo pygmaeus; assembly: GCF_028885625.2. Lineage (NCBI taxonomy): Eukaryota > Metazoa > Chordata > Mammalia > Primates > Hominidae > Pongo > Pongo pygmaeus. The sequence continues at coordinate 85,448,843 of NC_072389.2, read as the reverse complement.
GGCTGAAATAGGCATATGTTACTCCTAGTAATTACCTGGCAATGGCGTTCTCTCCTCATGCTTATAGGAAGAACACATGGAAATTAAGTAAAGTGTAATAAATGGTGAGATAGTAGGTGGCCTATTTAATTTCACCTCAGGGGGGATATACAGATCGGGGATTTAGGTTACCTGAATAAATCAAGAGCTTCACCTCCACGTTGCCTTTCCTGTTCTAGTTGTTGCCATCATTGTGTGGAGAGAAAGTTGAATGGAGGGACGGTGGAGTCATTCTAGTGGATAAACATAGTAACCTGCTGTTTGGATTGCTTTCTCCTTCACTTGCCGTTCCCCAGAAGGTTTGATTCTTCCCAGAGAATGAGAAAGGGAGTTCAACAGGAAGTCAACAATTACCATATTCCTAGGGACAGCGATGGGTGCTGGGGAGTTGTTGGCGAATGCAGTCCCTACCTCCTGGGAGCTTACAGTCAAGCAGGAGAGACAGATGAGAAAACAGTCCATTTCAGCAGTGTGAGAAGTGGTTCATGAGAGTGGAAGGGGGGTAATGAGGGATCTCACATGAGTGGCCCATATTGAGCTTTCAGGTGGTGAGGAGAGCTTCTTAATTTTAGCTAGGGGTCATTTTAGCTAGGTCCAGAAGGACAGGTGTGATCTGGTGGGTAGAGGAAAAGAGGATAGTCCAGGGAAAATGATCCACATATGCCAAGGTCCCAAGTGAAGAGAAGAGATGTGTGTTTAGGGAACTGGATAGGGGTCAAGTGGTTGGAGCATGATGGGCAAGGAGAGGGGTGAGATGACCCAGGATAAGTAGGCAAGGGCCAGACATTGAAGGGATCCCAACTACATAATTGATGGCAAGGAGTCCGTAGAGAGGGAGAGGCTAGGGTTATGAAAGACAGTGGTATTCAGGAGGGACAGATCCAGAGGATAGGACCTGGAGCAGATGTGCAGGGTTGGACCCACTCAGGGGAGAGAAAGTTCTTCATTGTGACAAGGATGGGCATGGAGGCAGTTAACCTGGAAAGTGGTAGTGCCACGAAGGCTGATGGCACACCTGGCTAATGACTCCTTCCTCTATGAAGTCGGGGGTGATGCGTCCTGCTGAAAGTGAAGTTGGAGGAAGACAGGAGGGTCTGAGAGAAACTCAGCGGTGGGTATGGAATTGGAATCAGAGCTCTTAAGGAAGATAAATGAGGATTCCTGGGCAATTTTGAGTCTCAGTTGTGGCTTATGACTACATACTTGCAGGGGCACAAGTCCATGTGATTATGCAATGTTCTCAAGGAGTAAAGGACAGCAGGGATCCGGGGAACAGATTCAGGGTTGGTGTTTTGATGGGCACACGTGACAGAAAGCCAGGGAACGAAGACATCTTAAACACACACATTTACTGTTGCTCATTTGTGTGTGTGTGTCGGGGTGGGGGGAGTTTAAAAGGACTTTTTAAAAAGCCCAAACCCACAAGCACAAAAGTCATCAGTGACAAAATCCTAAGAGCTGAAAAGCCAATGTAAAGGGGCTAACTGACTTAGCCTTTGATTGCTCCAGCAGAAGACTGGAGGTTCATTTTTTGAAGAGAGTAAAAGGAAGGCATTTGGACTGTGGTGAGACTAGCAGAGCTGAGAGTGAGAGGACCAGACTGGAAGTAGCAAGATCAAGTAAGGCAGAAACTCTCAGACTTCAATTCCTGGGCTCACAAATGCTAGCAGCCTGGCCTTTAGCCTCTAGCCGGGAGTTAGAAGATCAGCTAGGAGGAATGGCATAAAGGTGCTGGCAATGAGGCTGTCCAGTGGAGTAAACCAGCTGGACTGTTATAAGGTGAAACTCATCCCAGCAAAGTGCTTAGAGAGTCAGTCAGCTTATTGCCCCCACTTTTAAATATGAACAGGCAACCATGAGATACCAGATATCCGAGGAAACATGCCAACATAAAATATAGGGACTAAAAGAAACACAGCAGAGGAAGAATGCAAGGAAACTGAAGGAGACAAGATCTGCAAGAGAAAAAAAAAATCTAACATTATCTAGCATTAAGATCTTCAGAGAAGAAGGGAAGATATTGCAGCCGTGAAGTGAGAATAGGAAAGAGGAGAATGCCAAGAGGTAGGAAGGCCTGGTATTCAGGGGCTTGTACTATGGGAGAGAAATGAAGGGATTCCTAGGATGCTGGTGAGGTGTGATCCCAGGGCAATAGCTATGCCCCAGGTGAGGAGGACAATCAGCCCAGAGTCCAGATTATCACAGAGATTTTTTTTTTTCCAACGAGTTTCAATGGATAGACCTGAAGTACCTAAATGTATTGAAATTTTGAAACATTTAGAATTACTTTAGTGAGGAATACAGAAAAACAAAGTTAGGGAGAAAAGTTAAGGATGAATTTCAAGCATATTTTGCAGGAAAGACTCAGTCTGAATAGCACTTACATTCTCATAATTATGTAAACACTAAATGTTGAACTAAGCTAAATTACCATAAAACTAAATTAGAGAGTGGAGAGCCAGAAGGAACACTTGCATGGGGCGGGAGATTAGGAGAGAGAATGAAAATGAAAGAGAGTTAAATTCTCATTTTCCATAGTGGGATGTCCATAGACAAGCCTAAGATGAAAAAATTGAGAGCAAATAAGTGTATTCTATAAAGACACAGGGATAAGTACCAAAAGAATGAGCTAACAGAATTAAAACTGGTTTCTTATCTAAGGAGTGGGGGATTTTGTGGTAAGTGGACAGAAGACTGCTATTTTCATTACTAGTCAAATAACAATCTCGTTCTTTCAATCTATGTGCATCTTACTAAAGGGAAAAACACAAAAAGACAAGGAAGTGTGGGTATCGGGAAGAGGGATGTCAGAGTGACAGATCATGGAGCCTAGGCAGAATAAGAAAATGAAGAAAGAAGACTGAGGGTAAGGAGAAGGGAAGTAGTTCAGAATGAAGAAAAACGGGATTAGGAGAGAGGGCTTGTGAGTGGTTGTCAGACGCAGCTTGGAGAAAAGTCTCAAAGACTTCCTATTTTGCCTAAGTCTATGTTCTTTTTATATTACCATTCTAGATGATTCCATTACTTTAGGAAGTTTTCCAAACAGTGAAATTTAGGGTTACGATGTTAGTAACCAACCTTAGTAGACCAATCACATGAAGGCTGTCAGAGAGTTGGTCTTCTTGATGGGAAAGTCCAAAAAGACCTCTTCTGATGATGTAAAGACTCTTGGAAGTTTGGTCCTCTATGGTGACTTTGTAAGCTATCAACTTGGCGAGGCTGTACTACATTTCCTAGAATTGGCTTTCTTACATATTACTAGCTATGGCGGTCACAAGGGAGATTCTTGAGAGACTTGGGCACAAAAGAAGCAGCAAGCACTTTGTCGTCTGCACACTTGTTGATGAGCTGCAGATTCATGCACAGGTGTGATACAGCAGCTAGGTGTGCAATTGCTCTGCCTTCACTTGGACCCTTTTTCAGCTTCTCCAGCTCCTGGGCCAGGTGTGGGCCCCAGCTTCTGCAGGAACCCATACCCTCAAGGTAAGAGACCATTCTAGTTTGTCCTGGTGGGTTCCAGCTAATGTTCGTGGACTCCGGCCTCCTCATACCTTCCCTTTCTGACTACTTACCCTGTGAGCTTCTCACTTGGGCATCAGATGTGGAAAAAACAACCTTAGAGACACTACTTAACTAGCTCCCTGTTATGGACTTCACATATTGAAGCCCTAACCCCCAATGTGGCTATATTTGGAGAAAGGGCCTTTAAGAAAGTAAGTAAGGTTAAAAAAAGTTGTAAGTGTGGAGCCCTAGTCTGATAGATTTCCAGTACTTATAAGAAGAGACACCAGAGATTGATTTTCTCTCTCTCTGTCTTTCTCTCTCTCTCTCTCCCTTTCTCTCTCTCTCTCTCCATACACACACACAGGAAAGGCCATGTGAGGACACAGCAATAAGGCAGCCATTTACAAGCCACACGAAGGCCCTCACCAAAACCCAAATTTGCCAGCACCTTGATCGAGGATTTCCAGCCTCCAGAACTGTGAGAAATAAACGTCTGTTATTTAAGCCATTCAGTCTGTGGTATTTTGTGATGGCAGCCCAAGCTAATTAATACACTCCCCAATCATGTAAGTCAATACCCTTTAGCAAATCTATCTATCTATCTATCTATCTATCTATCTATCTATCTTATCTATCTATTATATACTTTTTTTTTTTTTTGAGATGGAGTCTCACTCAGTTGCCAGGCTGGAATGCAGTGGTGCGATCTCCATTCACTGCAATCTCTGCCTCCCTAATTCAAGCGATTCTCCTGCCTCAGCCTTCAGAGTAGCTGGGACTACAGGTGTGCGCCACCATGCCCAGCTAATTTTTGTATTTTTAGTAGAGATGAGGTTTCACCATGTTGGCCAGGATGGTCTCAGTCTCTTGACTTCGTGATCCACCCACCTTAGCCTCCCAATGTGCTGGGATTACAGGCTTGAGCCACTGTGCCAGGCCTGAATGATATACTTATATCCTAGTGATTCTGTTACTCTGGTGGAACTCTTACTGATACCACCTTCCTGGTGGAAGAATGTCCTCCAGAGATATCCAGTTCCTAATCTCTGAGCCTGTGAATGTTAAGGGATTCATAAGATGTGATTAAATTAAGGATTGTGAGCTGTGGAGATTATCCTGGATTAGCTGGTGGGCCCTAAATGTAATCACAGGTATTCTTACAAGAATGAGGCCGAGGGAGATTTGGTGACCTAGAAGAAGGTGATGTGACCACTGAAGCCAGAGCCTGTGCTGCTGGCTTTGCAGATGCAGGAAGTGGACAGTAGCGAAGGCATACAAGGAATGCGGCCCTAGAACCTGGAAGAGAGAAGGGAGCTGGTTCTCCCCTAGAGCCTCCAGAAGGAGGGCATCTTGATTTCAGCTTAGTGTAACTGGTTTTGGACTTCTAATCTCCAGAACTGTAAGAGAATAAATGTGTTTTGTTTTAAGCCATCAAATTTGTGATAATTTGTTACAGCAAACTAATAGACAGTAATATATTACAACTCATAATAAGTTATAAAAAAATCAGAAATCCATGAGTTCATTCCAATAGTAGATAAGTAGATAGACAGATGATAGATGCATAATAACGGAATGAAAGAATACATGAATGTCAGGTAGGGGAGAGGGAGGGCTCTTCCTTACAGTAAAAGTTGACTAATTAATGTGGAAGGAATGGTGGAAAATCACCATTTTGTAACCAATCCTTAGGCAAGAATCATCAATGAATGCTAAATTTAGGGGGAAATTGTGAGGATCAAGAGAAATCATAACTGTGCTGTTCAGTTACATCTTTATCAAGTGGTCAAAATTAGTATCACCAACAAGAGCAGATGGACACTGTGGACCTCCAGATGTGATATCCTGAGTAAAACAAATGGTCACTTTTGTAGTCCCATCTGGGGGCACAAGACCTGTATGTAATTATGAGAAAACATCAGACAAAACCAGCTAAAGGAATATATTACAAAATAACTGACTTCAGCTTTTCAAAAATGTCAATGGCATGGAAGACAACAGAAGGTTATGGAACTGAGATTACAGGAGACTAAAGATAAATGATAAGTAAATGCAATATATAATTCTGTCCTGGATCCTGCACTGGAGAAGAAGAGTGCTATTATTAGGGATATAAAATATTAAGAATATTATTGGGACAAAGAAATAATTGGAATATGGATGATAGATTAGGTGAAATTATAACATCAATGTTAAATATCCTGAATTGAATATCAGTGTTGTGGTTACATAAAAGAATAACCTTATTCTTAGGAAATTCTAAAATTGTAAGGGGAAAGGAGGTATGCCTTCAACCTGTGAGAAAACATTTTCAACAAATACTGGGGGAAAGGTTACTATTCTCAAAAATCAATTAAAAAAAACAACCTTATAGAAAAATGATTATGTAATATGTATGACAAATAACAGAAAAATATACGTGATATATACTCAACTCTCTTGTAAGTAAAGAAATACAAATAAAAACAATGAGATGCCATCTGTTACCCAGAGGGTGGCAAAACTGAAAGAGCTTGGAAACATAAAGTGTTAGCACTGAAATGGAAAATGGTGGGACTGCAAGATCATGTAGCTACTTTTAGAGAACAACTCACTGTGGCCCACATGCACAAAGAGGCAAGTACAGAAATGTTCACTGCAGTCATGTTTACAGTTAGAAACTAGAAGCAACATGAACATATGTAGGAATATGGCTAGAAACTCAAGTCTTTCCATTCATTTAAAAAAAAACTTGTAAAATGATATTACATATGCAATTAAAAAGCTAATAACAGGCCAGGTGCAGTGGCTCATGCCTGTAATCCCAGCACTTTGGGAGGCCAAGGCAGGTGGATCAGGAGGTCAGGAGTTCAAGACCAGCCTGGCCAACATAGTGAAACCCCGCCTCTACTAAAAATACAAAAATTAGCCAAGCGTGGTGGTGGGCACCTGTAGTCCCAGCTACTTGAGAGGCTGAGGGAGGAGAATCGCTTGAACCTGGGAGGTGGAGGTTGCAGTGAGCCGAGATCGTGCCACTGCACTCCAGCTTGGGCAACAAAGTGAGACTTAGTCTCAAAAAAAAAAAAAAAAACAGTCAATAACAATAAATATACTACCAAACAACACAGTATGATTTTATGGCTCTATATATCTATATCTAATATTATACAAGAGCAAGGAAGATGATCTTAAACGATATGCATCAAATAAGAACTCAGGGTGGGGATTGCTCAGAGGTGACTTCAGCTTTATCTCTAGTGTTTTTTTTTTTTTTGGTAAAGGGAAATTTATTCGTATATTGCTTGTATAATTAAGGATTACATGTGTAATTAAGGATTTCATATATAATTAAACATTAATTTAAAAATGTGGGCAGGAGTCTTTACCTTCCCAAGACCATTTATAAATCAATTTTCTTTTCTGTCTTCTAATAAATCAGCTACTGTAAGCATCGTGAATGAGGGCCACACACTGCGTAATGGTTCCCTCTGCCACTCTGGCTTCTATTTTTACTCTTCCTTGGAACTTCTGGGCATTTGATTTCAATCTGTAATGTCAAGATTTGGAAATTAAATTTAGGTGAGTTCAAAAGAAGAGTGTCCCTAAATGTAAGCAGCTTGGGTATTTACCTTTTCCCTGTTCAAACGCGTGCACAAGAACCTCTCTTCTGTCTTCAGGTCTGTGAGAAAATTAGTGAGAAACAACATCAGGGAATCACTGGTGGAGTATGCATAATTATATATGTTGGCAGCTCTGTTCTTGGGGGATATTGTGAAATTAGGATATTTCTCTTCCCAAGCCTGATGACTGGAAAATTTGAATCTCACATACAACTACCAAGTCTCCTTAAGAATGTATGTGATGCCCTGTATAATTCTTAATGGACTTAGAATATCCCTAAAAATTCTATTATAGCACTGTGGAGTATGAAAATTTAAAGAGAACATACTCATTCTCAAGTTCAGTCATTTTGAAGAGTTTGTTGTTGATGTTGTTTTTAATGGAGAAACTGAGGCCCAGAGAATGGAAGTGAATTCTCAACATCACAGAACCACTGGGCATGGTTGTGGGCAGATTCCAAGCCTTGATCACCCCCAACAACACAAGCATTGTATTCATGTGATATTACATTTGTGCAAATGTAAATTAGATGCTGGAGTGAATGGAGAAAAGGAAACTTCCCATCTTCTGTTACAACTGCCTGCACAAGTCCTAACACAATGATACAGCCCAGTACAATGTGCATTTCTCCCATGGATATTGCCTGCTTAGGAGCATATGGTCTAGGAGAGAGTTGAGGTAACCAATATTGGTGATCTGTATGAGGATGAAGTGATGGTGAGAGACCCTAAAGAGAATGGGCCACATAAGGCATTACCTTCATTGTCAAGAATAAAAATAAAAGTGTTTTTCTGGTCCTCAATGATAGATACAATTTTGCTCAGTCATCAAGAAATTTGTTCCTTCCCCTCACCAAGGGGCAGAGGAAACACAGAGGGATGGAACTAACACTTCTCGGCTCTCACATGCTAGTGTTTTGCTGCTGTCCTCCTAATTCTGAATGGCAAGTGTGTTAATGCCAAAATTGTAAAAGCTGGTCCAGGTCTGAGGTGTTCAATCTCATGATTAAAAAAAAAACAAAACTGAAGTCCTACAGCCAGATTTGAAAACATTGCTGAACAGGTGTAGGTGAGGAGAATGCAGCTGAGAGGTAGTGCTGTTCACACATTTAACGAGTGGACATTGTGACTGGGCTTCTGAAGACATTCATGTAGTGGAACATGCAGTGTAGTGTGTGTGTGGTTTACGAACAGATAGCCCAGTGTTCTGATATTTACTGATGCAGTCTGACATTTACCCACTGTTCACCCTTGATTCTGTGTTCTATAGAATGGTGACAATATAAGGGTCATTGCCAATCCTTGATGGGTTGAAGGAATGTGACTGGAATAGGAACAGAACCAAAACCTATCTTGCAAGATTCCTTTAGGAATCAAGTAGGATGACTTATTTAAAGTACCTAGTATTTTAAAGTGCTCATTATGCAGTTAGCACAAATTACAGTATAAAACCCAGTAGAAGAGCACAGCCTTAAAATCATGACAATTAGATTTCTACTTATGTCATTTCCTAGTTGTGTCACCTGGAGCAAATTCCTGCCCCTCTCTGAGTTTCCACATTGGAAAATGAGGATTAAAGACAAATCCTGAAGTGTTGTTTGAGGTCTTACTGTGGCTGCATTTAATAAGACATAGTTCAAAACAAGAAAGGAGGTCATCTACCATCCCTGAAAGGATCAGAGAACTTGGAGAAACATCTTCCATTTTTGATACCACACTCTACAAGGGTCACTGCCAAATCTGGGAGGGTTGAAGGAAAATGGCCAGGAGGGAAGGAAAAGAACTGTATTGGCCAGGGTTCTCCAGAGAAACAGAATGAATAGGAGAGCTATATATATATTATAAAGAATTCATTGATGTAGTTATGGAGGCTGAGAAGTCCCAAGATCTGTAGTGTAGTAAGTAAGATGGAGACTCAAGAACTTCGATGGTGCAGTTCCAGTCTGAGTCCAAGGCCTGAGAACCAGGACATCTGGTGGTGCAAGTTCTGGTTCAAAAGGTGGCAGGCGGCCGGGTGTGGTGGTTCATGCCTGTAATCCCAGCACTTTGGGAGGCTGAGGCAGGAGGATCATTTGACCCTGGGAATTTGAGACCAGCTGGGACAACATGGCAAAACCCCATCTCTACAAAAATACAAAAAAATTAGCTGAGTGTGGTCTCAGCTACTCAGGATGCTAAGATGGGAGGATCACTCAAGCCCAGGGGGTCAAGGTTGCAGTGAGCTGCGATTATGCCACTGCACTTCAGCTTGGATGACCGAGGGAGACCCTGTCTCAAAAAAAAAAAAAAAAAAAGGTGGCAGACTCCAAACCCGAGATGAGAATGTGTTTCAGTCTGAGTCTGAAGGCAGGAGAAGGCCAATGTCTCAGTTCGAGGCAGCTGGGCAGGAGGATTCCCTCCTCCTCATGGGAGGATCAGCCTTTTTGTTCCATTCAGGCCCTCAACTGATTGGATGAGGGCCACCCACATTAGAGGGAGGCATCTGCTTTGCTCAGTCTGCAGATTCCAATGTTAATCTCATCCAGAAACACCCTCACAGACACACCCAGAATAATGTGTGACCAAATGTCAGGGCACCCCATGATCCTGTCAAACTGACACATAAAATTAACCATCGCAAGACTCCACATCCATTTCCCTGAGGGATAGCTATCTGTCTCATTTGTCAGCTAGGGGACTTGTTCTGGAGAAAATTATGTCCATATTATGGAACACAGATTCTGATTCAATATAAGAAAGAACTTTCTAGCATTCAGGGTGGCTGAGAATGAAATGAGCTTCTTGGGGAATGCATTCTCTCTTATTGGTAATGCACAAACAGAAGCTAAACAAACCCTTGCATAGGAGTCTGTCAAGGAGAATAAAGCATCAGCTGCAGGCCTTAAACAGCATACTGGACCAGAGGTTTCTTCCAAGCACATGAGTCTATGGTTCTGTGATTTTGTGGAAGTGCTCCATAAATGTAGGTGGTGTTATAATTTGACGTCACACAGGACCAGGCACTTAATATATTTTCTCCAGGCAATAGCATCCTAGTCATTCTCTCCCACTACAGTGCTCATGCGATGACACTCTCACTCAACAATCTTCAAGTGCTCCCCATCACCTAGTGATGACACTCCAACTCATTGGCCTGACATACAAGCCCTTCTTCTAATAACCCCAAACCTGTCTTCACAGCCTGATTCTCTACTACTTTCCCATACAGACACCATGCTGCCACCAAGCACATGCCTTGGATTTTCAAGGCCCCTATGTTCTGTCCCTCAGGAAAGGACATCACTCTGAATCCCTCAATACTGGGTGTATTATTCCATTCTCACCCTGCTATAAAGAAATACCTGAAACTGGATAATTTATAAAGAAAAGAGGTTTAATCAGCTCATGGTCCTGCAGGCTGTACAGGCATCTGTTTCTGGGGAGGCCTCAGGAAACTTACAATCATGATGGAAAGGGAAGCAGGCACATATATTCACATGGCCAGAGAAGGAGAGAGAGAGAAAGGGCAGGTGCTACACACTTTTGAACAACCGGATCTCATGAAAACTCTATCATAAGAACAACAAGGGTTAAGTCCGTCCCCATGATTCAATCACCTCCCACCAGTCCCCTCCTCCAACACTGGGAATTATAATTCGACATGAGATTTGGGTGGGAACACAGAGCCAAACCATTATCACTGGGCTAAGTAACCCTCCTGTGAGTTTCCTAGGCGTAATGCTCTGACTCACATGCCAGCATATGCTATGCTGCTTTGCAATTGTCTGGTCACTTGTGTCTATCACTCAAGTGAACCAAAAGCCCCTCAAGAGGAGAAGCTATGGCATGCTTGCTGTTGTGTCTAAATACCTCAGTGCCTGGCATGTAGTAACTGTCTCACATAACATTTACTGACTTGAAGTGTGTCTTCCATGAACTCCTTTCCATTTGTAATCTTTTCCTCTAAATTCCTGCAGTATTCTAATCATATCTCCACAATGTCATTTGTCCAATAATGTATTCATCCAATTGACATTGTTTAAATGTATTTTAGGTGCCAAGCTCTATGTTGAGTTTTGGGGATATACTGGGGACTAAAATATAATCTTTTCTTTCAGGAGGCTTATATTCTAGCAGGCAATACAGAGAGGAAAATAGGCAATAATAAGACACTCTCCTGCAGGTATCACAATAATCTCTTAAACTGGATAGAGAGCTCCAGGAGGCATGGATCAGCCAAGTTATTTCATCTCTGTTTCTTCAGTGCCTAACCCAGTAAATAGTATGTAATTGCTGAATGGATAAATCATTATAGGTAATCCTGTACTTATGTCAGTAACTTGGTCATGTCTTCCTATCCAGGCAAACCATTGAGATCTTAGGCCATTCCAGAATTTTAGAGCTGCAAGGAATCTCAAAGATTGAGGAGTCCAGTTCTTTCTCTATGATTTTAATTTCTTCTACAATATGCTGACAATCAATTTTATGGAAACAAGCATGAGCTCCTAGGCATGGATGTGTCATACAAAAATAAGATGATGTTGTTTTTGCTGATTTTTAGACGTAGTAGAGATGGAAATTTTAAAAACACAGGTTCCAAGTTAGCCCATGTTCTGTCTATAACTGGCACCTATTGGTGTTGCTCTGGTTCTTCATAAGTACAGATAATGTGACACCCAGGTCCCATCCTGTAACAGCAAGCACTGTGATAACCAGAACTTTTGCCTGATAAACAATTGCTAAGCTCCAGCCCACATCCAACTAATTCCACACACCAGTCATCCTAGCACAATCAAATAAAAGAATTTGGACAGTTTGTTGAAATTCACTATGATCCTATTTGTCTTGGAATTAAAACAACATTAATTGGGTATGTGCAACAATTCATTTTGGTTCCTTTGGATTGGATTGCTGTGCAAATGAGTAGTGAATACAAGGGAAATATTTAACCTAATTGAACATGAATATGCTCAATTCCTGAGTCCTCTTCAAATCACTTTGGCAACTGTGTTATTGAGGATGAGTAATGAAAGTGCTGAACATAAATTTTCATCAATTTTTTTAAAGCACTTGCTAGTTTCTGTAGCACTGATCAATATCATAAGCCAATAGCAGCAGCATCTTGATAAATTAATTTATGTGATATGGTTGAATTTTTTAAAGTATTTAACATTTTCTTGCCACCTCCTGTTCAGGAGAATGTGTGAGGCTTTGCAGCATGAGGACTCAGGTGAGCTTGAGGACCTCTGTGAGCTTATGAAGTCTGTGTTTTAAATGACTTGCAAGATAAGATGAGTTGTTATGCTCCCATCCTAAGGACAAAGCCAAATGATAGGAATTAATGTTAGGGGATTTAGAGAACATCAAAGCATTTTTATGCCCTTGAGAACGAGCTTGTAAACATCTGGTAAGGACATGAATTGAATTGATAGGAACCAGGTTTATCATATTAACTAAGATGCAGATGATTCATGTTGAAGCTTTGGAAATATAAACTTAGGTTCACATTGCAGCTCTGCTTCTGACAAGCTGTGTCACCTCAGCCTACAAACCTCACTTTCTGCAGCCCTGTAAGATCACCCATGAAGGATGATTGGGAGAAGATGAGATAATGCATCCAAAGGAATCAGCATAGTGCCCAAAACATACACTTAGAAATATAATTTTTCTTCCCCTTATGGAGCACTTGAGTCCACATATATGCGTGTGCACAGTCTGTGAAAACAGCAAATTCAAGGATCCAGTTTGGGGGCCCATTAAAAAGGAAGCCTCCACAGAAAAGTTAAGGGAGTGATTGATTAACCACTGCAATTCATTATGAAGGCCAGGAGGGAAGATATTACTGTGACAAATTGCTTGGTTTTCTTTTCTGTTTTCACATTAATGCATTTGTCAGTGCAAGAGGAGGGGAGAAAAATTAAACAAAAGAAGTTCTAGTGTCAGAGAACCTCTTATTGATTGGGTTCTGCATGACATTCTCATTAAGAATGAGAAGAGATGGTTTCTGTCTAAGCGTGAGGGCAGCCCCACCCCGGGACAGGAGAATGGCCAGGGTGGCCTCAGGTCATTGCCCCTCCAGCCCTCAGATTCTGTACTCTTAGTATTCCCCTCCCACCTTTTCTAAAGCAGGGATGGTAGGAAGAAAAAAGAGAGGAGAGAAGGGTAAATGAAAGCAACATTTTATTATTTGACAATGGCTTGACTATGTGATAGTGAAGAGCCTCAAGTCTCAGTTTCTATTTCTATAAAATGGGTATAAAACCACCTACTTTTTAAAGACAGAGTATGTATTAAATGAGACAAATGTCACTTATCACTATCTGATACTATGTTATATATTCATTGTCTCCTTTTTGTATCATGGGCCTCCCCACTAAATTAGGGTAAAAATGTTGTGTGCTTTGTTCACTACCGTATTCTCAGCATCTAGAACCCTGCCTAGCACATAGTCGGTGCTTTATAAAAATCAGTTGAATTAATGAATGAATAATGTATATAAGAGGTTTAACACAGTGTCATTACATACTAAGATCTCAAGATTTGTGGCTTTTGGATGAGATTGGGTGTGTTCAGGGTGGTGTGGCCGTAGACTCAATATTGGTGGCTTTCAAAACCTTCGTGAATAGGTGATGAAAAGCGCATCTTGGGATCTGTGAAAGCAAGTTGGACTTAGCTTTGAATCCAGCCACAGAGTGGGTGGATCAGTGCAAGGGGGTGGCATAACACAATTGGAATCCTCAAATCCCAGGGGCATGAATGAGTCAAAGGTCACTGCCTGTGGGCTGGAGTTACAAGAGGTGAGACTGGGGTCCTGGGTTGGTGTTGGTCTGTTGCCTCCTCCTGAGATGGAGGCTCATTGCAGCTCTGCTCCTGGGAGGTAAGGGGGCAGGGGCATCAGGGCTTTTTCCCTGTGGGCATGGCCTCCCAAAGGCAGGGTGTCTTACACGGGCAGGGTCACCTTGAAGAGCACAAAGGTGGTTCTCACTTCCCAAAAGTGCTTCTTCTTTGAAAGCCCTTGTCACCTACATCACTGCTCCCCCACCAAACCCCAGGGCTAAGTTAGAGCCTTTTGTTATGAGGTCCAAGCACACCTCTCCTCTCCTACACACGAATGTGGGTAATAACCTGCTCAGTGTGTGCCTTTCCTGAGCCTCATATCATGAAGCAGGGATGGCTTCTGAATGTTCCCTGCTTTATTCCCAGCATCTAGCATAGTCCCTGGCCCATTATATGGGTTCGATAAAGTCTGTAGAGTGAATGAATGAATAGATGGATGAGTAAAGTACATCCATTATATAGGTAAACAAGAAAACTCTTGTTTACACCCCCTGCTTCTCTCTCTCTCTAATTCAACCCCTGTCAGTTGTACTTCATTAACCAAAAAAAAAAAAAAAAAATGAGGTTATAACTCTTTGAGCGTCAGGATTTCCTACACAGACTCAAACATGCAGAAAACAGGCACACTTTGGGCCAGGAGACCCCACTGAAGAGTCCCAACTGTGATTGGCAGGCATCTATGTATTCTATGAGAGTTAGCTCCCGCCTAAAGGCGCCCCTTCAGTCCTGCACAGGGATGTCTTTGTACCCAGTAGGCTGGGGCCATGCTAAGGGGTGACCCTGAGCACCAGGCCATGGGGAGCAGAGCCTGAGAGCCTCTGGAAGCCTGTCAAATAGCTCAAGGCCAGCCTGACACTGCGGCCCATGGTGCAAACCATTGATTTATTTCAGAGGGATGCATTTGCATTCCATCTGCTGGCCCAGGGAAGCTTCTCTTTTCCCATTTGCCAAGTGCATGCACTCACACACCCCCTTACATATACTCACACTGTCACACCCACACACACACAACCACCCAGGCACACTCACAGACACATCACATGTACACTCTCACACATATTCACACACATCTTACTTGTGGAAGTAAAAGCCTATTTCCCCAGAGAAAGCCAAGTAATATCTGATTCATAAGCAAAGAACAATTTCCTAGAACTTACCTTTTGTTATCTGTGGAAAATTGCACTAAACCTTGAAATCTTACTAGAGTATGAAATATGGAGCTGCCTTTTGGTTTGAAGAGTTCTTGTAACAGGCCTAAAAGTAATGCAGTCAAAAAGTCGACTTTTCGCCTCAAGTTTTGGTGTTAAAAGGCAACTCTACATAGACTTGCACTCTGAGATTGGACTCCATCAGCCCTTCTAGCAAGGGCACCTTCTAGCAAGTGTAAGTCACACATACACTCACACAGATACACACAAAATCACACACACTTACATGTACTCCCAATCACACACACATACACACCAATTACATATACTCACACACAACACATAATACATACTTTCTCTCTCACATATAAAGTAACGCACACTCATATATACACTCACACATATTCACACTTTACATATACTCACACAGTCACACACTTAAACTCACAAACACACACACAAACACCCTGGCCAAAATAGGAGAAGGGACAAGTGAGACTCTGTAATTCCTAATGGAGGCAATGTCCCGGCCCCTCCCCTGTACCTCTGAGTCTGAGTCCCCCAGTTCCTGGCTGGGGCTCTGAGCCGTTTTGTTAGGCAGAAACTGGGCGCCACAAGCCCCCTGGTCAGCTGTGCCTTGGGCGCCCCTCTCCAGGCCTGCCCCACCCTGCTCCCTGCTGAGTTCCCCACCCCAGCTATTGAGGACCCTCTCTTCCCACCTTCCCTGCCTCTCTCAGCAAATGATAAAATTCCTAGCTTCCCTGTCCCTTCCACCTCCCACATCCTTGGGTCATTCCCCCTCCCTCTGCTTCCCACTTCCCCAGCAGTAAATGGCAGCACGTCATGGAAGAAATCACACAGGCTTTGGAGTCAACAGGCATGGGTCTGCCTCCTGCCTGGTCACTTTCTGGCTGTGTGGATTTGGGAGGCCAGGCACCTTTTCTGGTTCCAAATTTCCTTATCTGTCAAATGAGATCATTCATATTTCAGATAAATAAATAAATGAGATAAGGAATGGAGGAGTGCCAAGACTGGTACTGGGGGCACCAGTCTGTACTCAGTATGCGTTCACTTCTCTCTCTTTCTCCTGCCAAGGTTAATTCCTCCATCTGGGCAGCCCCTCATCCGGGCTGAAGTCCCTCGCCCTTTACCGTATCAGTCAACTTCTCCTTCAAACACTGACCTTCTCTCCATGTGGCTTTGCCCCTTGACCTGCACCCTGACACAATCTTCGCTTCCTAAAGAAAGCCTTGCTTGACAACGCAGTAAATTACTGCAGAATTTACCATATCGATTTTCATTTCCTTCTCCTACTTCCTCCACCCCTGCCTACTGCAATCAGGCTTCTATTCACCCCACCCCCGGTCCCTTTAAATTATACTCCTTGCCTCCTTGCTTCCTTGTGTTCCTCAGCGCCCAATTCAGTCACATCCCCTCAACACCTCCACAGTGCAGATGACATCACTCAATCCCTTCAGCAAGCGGTAGGAGGGTGAGTTGGCCAGAAGCACACAGCCTTACTTCAAATCCTGGCTCAGCCACTCCCCAGCTGTGCAAGCTCAGGCCAGCCACATGCTCTCTGTAAGCCTCAGTTTCATCACCTATAAAATGGGACTACAAGAAGCACCAGCCTTATTGGTTGTTGTGAGGACTACATGAGATAATGCATGTTGTTGAGTGTTGCCCATGTGACAAGTGCTCAATATCATTATTGCTGATTATGACCCTTAGAATCTTCTCCTCAGAAACCTGAGCCTCCAACATCCTCTTGACATCCTTCCCAGCCTTCACACATGGGAGCTCTACAGGGCTCTGTCTTCAGGCTTCAGGGTCTATCCTATAAAATATTATGCTCTTCCACCACTGCCCCTGTCTTCTTCCATGGCTCTACCTCCATGCTTCTGGTCTCAATGTCTCTCCTGTGTCCCACATCTGGACTGTCATGGGACTTTTGCACATCTCTTTCTGGAAGAGACTCTCTCTGCCTGGGTTTAGACTGCCATCCTTGGTCTCACAGCAGGGGAGCAGAATGATCAGGTTATTCTTTAGTGAGAGTACTCCAGCAGAAGAAATAGGGCCTGAAAATAGCAACCCTGATGAGGAGGTAGCTGCCAGCAGGGCAAAGGAAAAGGACACTAACTTTGAGCGCTTGTCTCATTAGATCTCATGTCAGTCCTGCAAGGTAAGCATCAATGATCCTATTTCAAAGATGAAGGGATGGAAATGAATCTAATTCCAAACGCCATGCTCCACTCACTCTGTCACACTATATCTGAAACAGTATCTATTTTAAACACACTCTTCCCTAGACACTGTGCCAGTTACTATACCATTTTAATGCTTCCAGTGACCCTAGAAAGGAGTTATTCCCATTTTACAAATGAGTAAACTGAAGTTCAGTGGCTTTCTCAAGCTGAGGCCAATTTTGAGGTTAGTTCAACTAGTGATAAAACTTACTCTATTTGATACCTAATCTCTGTCCTTGACTCTCTACCTGCCACATTTAATATGTATGCACATACATAACTAAGTTCTGAAGAGAGAATCTTCCAGAGGTGCGTGCCCTTGCTAGAAAGGCTGATGGAGTCCAATCTCAGAGTGTAAGTCTATGTAGAGTTGCCTTTTAACACCAAAACTTGAGGCGAAAAGTCGACTTTTTGACTGCATTACTTTTAGGCCTGTTACAAGAACTCTTCAAACCAAAAGGCAGCTCCGTATTTCATACTCTAGTAAGATTTCAAGGTTTAGTGCAATTTTCCACAGATAACAAAAGGTAAGTTCTAGGAAATTGTTCTTTGCTTATGAATCAGATATTACTTGGCTTTCTCTGGGGAAATAGGCTTTTACTTCCATAAAAACAAGTATAAAGAATGCAATAGCTGATTGAATGAGCCTAAGTTTAGTTATGAGACATGTGAGTGGCTTTCACTATATGATGCTACACTCAGAAATTTCAGATTTGGGTAAATTCGAAGGAAACGTCTGGGTTTTTTTTAAACAACAACAACAACAACAACAAAACACTGTCCCAGAATTGAGAAGCCCAAGGTTAAAGTCTCATCTCTTGAATAGTTAATATATTCACATAGCACAAACATCAAAAAGTGTAAAAAGATATATACTGAGAACTTTGCTACCCACTCTATTTCCCATCCTCCAATTTCTGTCCCTCTGCAAAAGTAATCACTGTTATAATTAGGCTGGTGCAAAAGTAATTGCTCTCCACACAGAGCTGTGTGGAGTCTCAACAGAGCAGCTGCTCAGGCACACACAGAGACCCAGGAGCTTTACAAAATCTTTGGATTGATTATTTAATTGCTTCAAAACAATAGTTTAAAGTCACAAAGATATTATCTCTCACTGTTTCTGAGGAAAGGAAACTTAAGAGTATCTTTGCTGGAAGATTCTGGCTTAGGGTCTGTGATGATGTTGAATTCAACTTGTTGGCCATGGCTGCAGTTATCTGAAGAACTGATAGATGCTAGAGGATCTGCATCAAAACTCTCATATGGCTATTGACAGGAGGCCTCAGTTCCTCTGAAAATGCTCACAACATGGCAACCAGCTTTACCCAGATCAAGGGATCCAAGAGAGAAAGAAAGGAACCAAGATGGATGCTACTATGTTTTTCATAACCTAATCATAGAAGTGACATACCACGACTTATGCCAAATTGTAGTAGTCATCCATACCAAAACTGGTACAGCGTAGAGGGAACTACACAAAGCATGAACATCAAAAGGTGGGGATCACTGGGGATCATCTTAGGTGTTCGTTACCACAACATTGTTAAGGGTCATCATAGGAAAACTGCTGAAACCCAAAGACAAATAGACTATCTCAAAAGCAGCCAGAGAAGAAGGAATAATACATTTGAAAGTGCAACAATAGGACAGAATCAATGGAAGCCAGAAGGCAATGGAATGATATCAAAATGCTTACAAATTAAAAATGATTAAATTAAAATGATGACAACCTAGAATTCTTAACCTGATAAAAATGTCTTTCATAATGAAATTGAAACAAAGAAATTTTAGACAGGCAAAATTTAAGAGAATTCATTAGCAACAGATTTATCTTAAAATAAATACTAAAAGGCATTCTTGAGGCAGAAGGAAATTAATCCCAAATGGAAGTCTGGAGGTACAAGAAAGAATGAAGAGCTATGAGAATGATAAATCTGTAGGCAAACTAAATTACTTACTCTATAAAACAATAATATAATATTTTTCAGTTAAAAATATAAAACAACAATAGTGTAAAAAGGTAGATTAATGGAGTTCAAGCGTTTTAAGATCTTTGCATTGTCAGAGAAGTGGTAAATGTGATAATCTATGTTAGACAGTAAGAAAATAGTGCATGTTTCAGGCCAATTACACATAAATGTTATCACTAAAATAATTTTTTTTTTAAAGAGATAACTATCAACCTAACTGGGATGTTCACATAGCACAATAAAAAAAAAAACTTATTCCAAAAAAAGAAAAGAATAGAAAAAGGATAGCATTTAAGTAGAAAAAAATAGATAGCAATGATAGATATAAACCAAAATCTATAAGTAATCATATTAAAAGTAAATAGAATATACCAAATAAAATAGAATTTCATACTGGATTAAAAATAGTCCTTTGGGAGGCCAAGGTGGGCGGATCACTTGAGGTCAGGAGTTAGAGACCAGCCTGGCCAACATAGTGAAACCCCATCTCTACTAAAAATACAAAAATTAGCCGGGCATGGTGGTGTGCTCCTGTAATCCTAGCTACTCGGGAGGCTGAGGCAGGAGAAACCCTTGAACCCAGGAGGCGGAGGTTGCAGTGAGCCGAGATGGTGCCACTGCTCCCTGGGCGACAGAACGAGATTCCATCTCAAAACAAAAGAAAAAAAAAAGAAAAGGTGAAAAGGGTGGGAAAAAATATATATTATGCAAACATTAAATAAAAGAAAACGGATGTAAGTAGACCAAAATTAGATCAAGTGGATTTTAAGGAAAGAAGAATGAGTAGAAATTAAGGCAAATATTTCTTAATGAAAAAGGGTCAAACCACCAAAAAGTTATAACAAATATAAATGTTTATGCACTTAATGACATAGGTGCAGAGAATATTAAAAAAATGGACAGAAATAAAATTTTAGAAAAGAAATGAAAAAACACAAACACATAATCATAGTAGATTTTAGCATATCTTTTTTTATTAATTATTAAAATAAACATACAAGGACAAAATTCAGTAAGGAAGCAAAAGATTTGAATAGCCTAATTGTTTTAGTTCTGTCAGTTTTTGCTCCAAGAGTTTTCAAGATCTATAGTTAGATGGACACACATTTAGGATTCCTATGAATTTTTGAAGCATTTACTCTTTTATTATTATGAACTACCCTTTGTATTTCTAGTAATATTCTTTGCTCAGAAGTCTTTGATATTAACATAGACATTTCAGCTCCCTTATGACTAGCATTTACAGGGATATCTTTTTCATCTTTTTGCTTGTTATTAACCTGTATCTTTAGATTTAAAATGTGTTTCTTGTAGACATGACAGAGATGAGTCTTACTCTTAGTCTTACTTTTTCATTCATTAGACAATCTCTACCTTTTTTTTTTTCTCTTTTTTTCTGAAATGGAGTTTCACTCTTGTCGCCCAGGCTGGAGTGCGATGGTGCAATCTCAGCTCACTGCAACCTCCGCCTTCCGGGTTCAAGTGATTCTCCTGCCTCAGCCTCCTGAGTAGCTGGGACTATAGGCATGCGCCACCATGCCCGGCTAATTTTGTATTTTTAGTAGAGACGGGGTTTCTCGGTATTGGTCAGGCTGGTCTTGAACTCCCGACCTCAGGTGATCCACCTGCCTCGACCTCCCAAAGTGCTGGGATTACAGGCATCAGCCACTGCGCCCTGCCATCTCTATCTTTTAATTGGAGTGTTTACACTATTTACTATGTCATTATTAATATGTTGGGCTTAAGTCTATCCTTTTTGTTATTTTTTCTTTGTTCCATCTTTTTTGTGTTTTTTCCCCACTTTTCTTACCTTCTTTGGATTAATTGAGCATTTTCATATTCCATATTATCTCCTTTACTAGATTATTAGCTATACTTCTTTGTTTTACTTTATATTGATTTTTCTATTACAGTAAACACATTATCATACATATTCCAATAGTCTAATCCCACTTCATATATAATGTAAAAACTTTGCAGATATATACTTATATTTCTCTCCACCAGAACTTTGTGCTACTTTTGTCAAACAATTTACTTGTACATTTTATAAATCCCAAATATATTGTTGTTAATTTTTTGCTTAAAAAGTGAATAGTATAAGGACTCCTGCTTCTGACCAAAATGGAGTAATAACAAACAGATTGTCCTCCCACATGAAACAACTCAAAAACAAGCAGACAGAATAGATAAAACTGTAGTTTTCAACACACAGGAATCAGGCAAAAAAGGACAGTAATCCTTGAGAGACAGGAAACAAACAAGGAGAGTCATGTGATTGCACCAGTGGAGTAATGAAGAGAAGAGAGTTGCACAGAGAAAGAACTCAGATGTATTCAGAATCTCCCTTGAGCAGCAACACTAGGAAAGAACCATCCAAAATAATTAGAGGGAGCAGTAGTCAGTTCTCAACAGGGCCGGGAATAGTGCTAGTTCCCTAAAAGAATGTTGGAATTTATTTGGAAACAAAAGCCTCTTCTAAATAACTTGTGGGTCAAAAAAAAAAAAAAAATCAAAAGGTAAATTTAAAAGTACTAGGAACTGAACAAAAGTGAAAACAGTGTATCAAAATTTGCAGGGTGCTACGAAAGCAGTACTTAGAGGGAAATTCATAGCACTAAACACCTATATTAGAAAAAAAGAAGACAAATCTCAAATAAATGACCTTAGCTTCCACCTTAAGAAGCAAGAAAAATGAAGAGTAAATAAACTTAAAGTAAGTAGAAGAAAGAAAACAATGAAAATCAGAATGGAAAAAAAATAAAAAGCTGAAAAACAATAGAGAAAATTTTTTTAAAAAACACAAAAACAAAAAGCCAGTTTGTTAAAGAAGATAAATAAAATAGGAAAATCTCTAGCCAGACTGATCAGGAAAAAGAGAGAACACATTACTAATATTAGCAATGAGAGTGGCAATGTCACTACAGAATACAGATATTAAAAGCATAATGAAAAAATATTATGAACAACTTTAAATCCTCTTTAAATCATTGAGCATATTTATAATACCTGATTAAAAGTATTTGCACCTGCTGTTTCCATAATCTCAGTCATTTCAGGTTTATATATATTGGATTTTTAAAATTACGGGTTCAATTTTCTTGCTCACATTTTCCTGCTTCTTTACACATCTATCAAGTTTTTATATATGTTTGACATTGTAAATGTTATATTATTCAGTATCTAGACTGTGTTGATGTACTTTAAAGAGTGCTGGCTGGGCGTCCTGGTGGCTCATGACTGTAATCCCAGCATGTTGGGAGGCTGAGGCAGGTGAGTCACCTGAGGTCAGGAGTTTGAGGTCAACCTGGCCAAAGTGGTGAAACCTCATCTTTACTAATACTACAGAAAATTAGCTGGGCATGATGGCAGGCACCTGTAATCCCAGGTACTCGGGAGGCTGAGAGAGAAGAATCACTTGAACCCGGTTGGAGGTTGCAGTGAGCTGAGATTATGCCACTGCACTCCAGCCTGGGCAACAGAGCAAGACTCCATCTCAAAAAAAAAAAAAAAAAATGTGCTGAAGTCTGCCTTGTCAGGGTAGCTAAGGTACTGTGGAGCAGCTTGGCTTTCTGGAGACTTGTTTAGGACAATTCTAGAGCAGTTTCTCTCTAGGTTTACCTTAGCCCTGTTGCTAAAGCATGACCTTTACGTTGTATCTTCTGAATGTACTGGGAGTTCAGTTATTTCATCCAGTTATGGCTGCTCAGAATTCAAATGTCTCCCATGTCACTGTGAGCTCTGAGAATTGTTCAGTTTACAGTTACCCAGTAGTAGTTCTCTGTCCAGCCTCGTAGAGTATCACTGAAGCATGAGCTATTTAGTATTCGACTGAAGACTCAAGAGGGTGCATATGTAGATTTATGGAGCTTCTTTTATTGAATAGCTCCCTCCCCTCCAGTACCTGGGTCTGATGTCCAGCTGTATAGGTCTCCACAAACTACGATCTCTGTTTCTCAACTCGGCAAGATCACTGTGCTCTGCTGGTCCCCTCCCTGCATCATGGTCCAGAAAGTGCCCTAAACAGATAGCCAGGGGACCTGAGTGATGGCCTCGTTTGTTATTCAGATATCACAGTCCTGTGCTGCCTATTGTATAATGCCTGAAAACAATTATTTCATTTATTTTATATATTTTGTTCAGTTTTCTAAATTTTTACTGTGGGAGAACAAGTCCAGTCATGGCCAGAAGCAGAAGTTGACTCATTTATGTATGCAGGTGTATTTGTCAAAGCTTTCTGTACAATTTCCTTGGTGTCATGCATAGAAAAAGCCTTTATATTCACTTATATTTTCTGCCAGTACCTTAATGGCTTTATATTTATTAATATTAAATTCTTTAGGCCATGTAGAATTTATTTTGGTAAGAGATGTAAGGCATTAGTCTAGCTTTTCACATATGGTTAGCCAATTGTGTTAACCCAATTTTCTAAATAATCTATCCTTTCCTTAGAGGTATAAAATGCCTCCTTTATATACTAAATTTACCTGTAATTGCATCTATAGCTTGACTCTTTATTTTTTTTTCAGATAAATTTTCCATTGCTGAAGCAGTATAGGAAAATTACTCTGAGTTCCGAAATACTGACTTACAGACTAATTGTTAAAGCACACTCCACAGAAAGAAAATGTGCTGAAATGGAAATAATATGGGATGTAGAGGCAAAGAATATTGACTCAACTCTCTGTTCTACTACATAGTCTCTGTGTAACGTTGGTCAAGTCACTCAACCCATGAGCATCAGTTTCTTCAGTAGTAAGATGGGAACAATGACATTCCATTATTTCCACTTCACTTTCAAAGCTCTGTATTCCAGCAGGACAGAACTTCTCTGTATTCCTAAGATACCTTCCTTTTATACGTCTCCATGTCCTGGCCCATATTGTTATCTCTATTTGAAATAGCTTTCTTATTTTCTTTTCTTGGTGGTGAACTCTTATTCACCTTGCAATAAATAGATATGCCATCTCTTCTCTGGTGCTAGATTCTCCAGCTACTTAACCCTCTTACTCCCAACAGCCTGCACCCACATCTCATTGTGCTATAATTATTTATTTACACATCTGTCTCTTGTGGCTGACTTCAAACTCCCTGGCAATAGAAGCTGTGTTTTTCTTAACATTCTCTGATCATCAGAATTAACAAGAGGTGCTCAGTGGGCAATGGTTGAATGAACTGGTGAATGAATGGATACACAGCTGCAGGGCCGAGTGAGTGGTTCAGCAGATTGGCTGTTCCATTCTGCCCTTGGTAAGCACACTCCGGACAAAGTGTTTGCCTTTGTGGCTCAGTTCTCTACAGTCTTTTCTGCTTCCAGATGACAGAACCTGATGTCAGAGCCCTTCTCCCTCTTGTGGGACTCCTGAACCCTTGTGCCAAATCCCTGGAAGCCTGTTTAGAGTTCCTCCAGCCAATGTTCACCTCTTTCCCAGCAGTCCCTTTGCTCCCTGCTTTCTCTGGGGGCTCTGGGCTCCTAATTCAGGGTTTTTGTAACCTCAGGACATTCACATTAAACCCTCAGGTGAGCCACTGAGCAGTCCCAACTGGCCTGCCAGCCTTTGGAACTGCGGCTACCTGGTGGTTCTGACCACTGGCTTCCAACCTGGCCCTTACTTCCTCTCTGTCCTCCTGGGCTGACCAACTGCCTGTCACAGCCCCTTGAATTAGAGGAAGGCAACTAACATTTGCTGAGTGATTATTAAGAGCTGGGTGCTTTGTATATGGATTTACATTTAATCCTCTCAAAAACGTGTGAGTTTAAGGTTATTGTTTCCATTTACAGAAACCCAGAGAGGCTGAAGCTTGCTCAAGCTTAGAAAGTGGCTGATTCAGTAATGAAGCCCGTGTCTGTCTGATTCTAAAGAAAGCGTCCCTTCCACATCTTCCTGTGAACTGTCTGATTTCAGTTTCCTGGGTATTCGTTGTCACATGGCCATCTCTGAGCTGGGATGTGCTGGATTGGGCCAATTTATTTAGACTTCTGGTGTAAACCCATGGGAGTGGTTCTGTCTAGGCTCATGGTGCAGTAGGTCCTCCTCCAGTGCAAACTCCAAGCCAAACACCACTTGGGATTTTGAGGTATAGCACCTGGCCTCACTCAAATCTGAGTCCAAGTCCCAGCTGTGTTGCTTACAGGTTAGAAGATCTGGTGCAAGACTCATGTCTTTGGTTTCTTTGGCCTGAAATAATAATCCCCACTTACTAGGCTAAAGTGGGGAGCTAATGAATAACCCACAGGGAAATGTCTAACAGAAACAAGCACAGATGAATGTGGTCCACGCATCGCACCCCCTCCCAGACACCCGCATACCCACCCCCAGGGCAAAAATGGTTGCAAAGGGCAGATCAACTCTGGAATCGATTGCCTGGCTTTGTATTAACCATGTCTTTTATTTTCTGTATTCTGATGCTTTGATATCTGGGGCCTTCTGACCCTGGATGGACTGCCTCTTCCAGAGTTAGCTAGTTCCTAGTGATAGTGAACAACTCACCTGTGAGTGCACTTTTTAAATGCAAACCAACCAATCCAGAGGCCACACTCCAATCACCCTTTGTATCAGGCTCTTACACTCTAGGCCACTGTTGGCCTGGCCACAACTAGTGACAGCCCATATGAAATTGTTTGAACTGGTCAGTCTTAAGTCTGCTTACCCTACCTTGCCCCTTTCACCCTCAAAAACCACAACAACGGCTCCTGCCACAACTCCCTGTCTCTCTCTGCCTCCTGATCCACTCCAGTACTTCCTATGTGGCCCCCGTGGCATGGTCTGCCCCCTTCTCTTGGAAACTGTATTTTTAATGGCAATCACCTTCCTAGCTATTGGCCTTATATCTTACATTTTCTATTAATATACTATACTTTAAAACAGGCTTTGAATCCAAGATTCAAGACACCAGCTGTGTAATCTCAGGCATACCTCTCTGAGCCTCCATTTTCTCAACTCTAAAATAGGGACAGTCACTGTTTCTCCTCCTCCTCCTTTTTTTTTTTTTTCTTTTTTTTTTTTTTTTTTTTGAGACAGAGTCTCACTCCATCGCCCATGCTGGAGTGCAGTGGCACGATCTCAGCTCACTGCAGCCTCCGCCTCCCGGGTTCAAGTGATTCTCCTGCCTCAGCCTCCCAAGTAGCTGGGATACAGGCATGCACCACCAGGCCCGGCCAATTTTGGTAATTTTTTTTTCAGTAGAGATAGGGTTTCACCATGTTGGCCAAGCTGGTCTCAAACTCCTGACCTCAGGTGACCTGCCCACCTTGGCCTTCCAAAGTGCTGGGATTACAGGAGTGAGGCACCGCACCTGGCCCACCATTTCTATTTCTTAAGATGGTTGTGAGGATTAACTAATGGATCACCTGACACACGCTAAGTGCTCAACCAGGGTTAATGACATTAGTGTGATGATCACTGTTGTGCATTCTGTACTCACCAAGCACCCACCATGGTGCAATGCACAGTCTGGGGTGGACACAGTGCAGCCCTGATTTGGATGAGGACAAGCAGTTAAGACCCCTTCTCTGTGTATTTCCTGACCATCCAAATACAGATTGGGGCCCCTAGTATTCTGAAGAATTATACATCTGTTCAGGAGAGGCTGGGAGTGGGACCTGGCCAGTCTTAGGACCTGAAGGAACAGTTATTCTGACTGGTGAGCAGCAGACCTGCATTGGCCACAGACTGTTGCTTGCCATGTGGATGGCAGGAGGCTGGATGGACAAGCAGATGGCACTGCTAACTTGGTGTCAGAGCAGAGGTCAAGTGAGAACACGGTGAGCCAGGTTGATGGCTAGGAGTCAGGAGAAGGTGATTGGTCAAAGCTAAATTATAGGAGCATCAACCTGTATGCAGAGACCATGTTACCAGGACCATTCTTTTTTTTATTTTTTTATTTTTTTTGAGATGGAGTCTCGCTCTCTTGCCCAGGCTGGAGTGCAGTGGCATGATCTCAGCTCACTGCAAGCTCTGCCTCCCAGGTTCATGCCATTCTCCCGCCTCAGCCTCCCGAGTAGCTGGGACTACAGGCGCCCGCCACCAAGCCTGGCTAAATTTTTTTGTTTGTTTCTGTATTTTTAGTAGAGATGGGGTTTCACAAGACCATTCTTTACCTGGGTGTGCTGCAGCAACTGGACCAGTCTAGCAGGTGGAGCAATGGCTGGGGCGAGGATATATAGACAGAATGGTGACTTCTAGGAACCCAGATACCACTTGATCCTCCCCAAAAGAGAGGTCCCAAGCACATATGGACTGCACCCCTAGAGCTGAGCTAGGTTGGCAAATGTAACCTGCAAGGCTCTACATAATTGTTCCTGTGCGTCAAACTATAGCATAATGTGGTAACAACAGTGATAGGATGTGAATGTGTTAGGGAAATGCTGTTGACCTAGTTGGTGGAGGAAGAGGGTCACAGCCGGTATGTGAGATCAGTGATTCTCAAATTTGAGCATGCCTTAGAATCACCTACAGGGCTGTATAAATCACAAATTACTGGGCCTCCAGCCCCAATCTCCTGCAAGTTTCTGATTCAGGTCTAGGGTAGGGCCTGAGAATTTGCATGCCTAACATGCTCCTACACTAGCCAGCACTATGCTAGTTAATATTTTTCAAAAATAACTGCTTCCCTTCCATACCAGGCACCACGTTCTTAGGACCTTCCTTGAGCAAGGAGTCTATTTCCGTATCTGAAGACATCAGGCTTGGTTTTATGACATGGCTTGGCAATGAAATGCGAACATAGGGATTGTGTGCCAAGAACTATTGTGGACTTCTGCCATGTCTCTTTTCAGCTCTGTCAGGATACCCGCATGTCCCAGATGTAGGGCTGCTCATTCAGCCTGGGTCTTGTAATGAAGAAGACATGAAATCCAGCTGCACCTGACCCATGATGAACATGTGACATGGGAAATAAACCATTTGTCATAAGTAACTGAGATTTGGGGAACTGCTTGTTAGGGAAGCATACCATGGCTTAAAGTGACTGATATAGAAGACTTCCTAGAGAAAATGATGCCAAACAGAGTCTTAAAGGTGAATTATCTAGACAGAGAAGAGGCAAGGCTATGTCAAACTTCATCCTGTAGGGACCTGATAAAAGAAACCTCAAATGTGACATGTCTAAAACAAAGCCTTAGATGCCATTTCGCATCCCCAAATTGTTCCTTCCAAAGTCTTCTCCAAGACATTAAATAGCGCCATCACCTACCCTGTTTCTAAAGGCAAAAAATCAGGAAGCCCTCCTTAATCAACTTGTCTAATTCCCCCACTGCCCTCATCAGCAAGTCCAGCTGGCTGCACCTACAAATACAAGGGCAACTCCAGGGTCTCATCCTAGTTTAAGCCGCCACCATCTCTCCCCTGTGTTATTTGCAACTACCCGCTTACTGGTCTCCCTGTTTCAACCCTTGCTTCTTTACTCCATTCTCCACACTGCAGCCAGAGCAATCTGAATAACATATAAATCAGATTATGGATTAGGTAATTTCACTGCTTGCACTCTCCAAAGGCTTCCAATTATATTTAAAATAAAACCTCACCTCCTTATTGTGGCCTGCAAAGCCCTACATAATCTAGTCCCTGTCTACTTCACTAATCTCTCCTCACACCATGTTCTCTAGTCCAGTTCAGTAAGTTCAAGACACATTGGGCTTCTTCCCAATCTTCATTCCCACCTCAGGACCTTTGCACTGCAAGTTGCCTCTTCCTCAGTTGCTCACATGCCACCTCCTCCTGAAAGCCTGCCTTGGCTACCCTAACTCAAGAAGTTCCTCTGTTGCTCTCCAAGTTGATCTCTCCCAATGTTTCCTTTCCTTTCCTTCATTGCCCTCATTGCTGATTACAGTTATTTATTAGCCTATTTGATTGTTATCTGCACACTCATTAGAATGGAAGTTCCAAGATAGAAGATCAAAGATTTTCATTCATTCATGCATTCACTCCTTCATTCAACAAATATTTATTAAGCATCTAGTATGTACAAGACATTGTCAGTTCTGGGGACATAGCAGGCAATGCTATTTCAGCAATAAACCACTGCCTCACACATTACAGTTGCTCAATAAATATTAGTTGACTAAATAAATAAATGAGTAAACCAAAAGGTAGGAAAAAGGTTGAATCAGAAAGGATATTGATCACATATACATTGCTAACAGTAAAACTCAACTTTAATAACAAAGCAACAAAATTGCTAAATTAGACTGGCTGGGACATCCAGATCAAACAACATTGGTCCAGAGAAAATTAGCTAGGAAAGGCTGCCTCATTAGGATTTCTGAAATTATGCAAGAATCATTAAAATGTAGAACATGACTATGAGTAACCAGCATGAAAATACCAAGTGCATTTCTTCTATTCACAGAATGACTACCCAGTAACTTATTAGGTATAATTTATTGAGGGCTTTCCTTGACAAATGAAAGGAAACCGTATTTGCAAA
Organism: Pongo pygmaeus; assembly: GCF_028885625.2. NCBI lineage: Eukaryota > Metazoa > Chordata > Mammalia > Primates > Hominidae > Pongo > Pongo pygmaeus. Next base: position 85,419,093 of record NC_072389.2, on the reverse strand, counting down.
CTTGTACTGCCAATTTCTATCAATAATTTTGTGTCCAGGATTTACTGAATCTTTCAGGAATTTTTATAAACTGCTACAAGTCAAAGTCAAGAGACAGTGTTTGCAAGAAGCAGTGTTTCAAAGGTTTAAATGCTATACCTGGTTCTGGCCAGAAACTCTGAAGTTCTCTTCTTCTTTTCAGATATTGGAATATTCTTCATGTAATGCAGTATCACTTCCGTGTGAAGTCACGTGTAACTTGTCCCGCTCCTTTCCATCACGAGAACTACTGAAGATATAAACCAAATCCAGGTACAGAAAAATCTCAATAATTCAGGCTATGGAGAAAGCCAGTGGGAGCCATTGCAAGGCCTGAATTCTAGAGCACTAGGGTATGGTGTATGTGTTTTTTTAAAAAAGTACATTCAATAATATAAAGTAAGTCAGCCAAGTATTGACTCTTGCTAGTAGTTGGTGGGGAAGAAGCTAAATTAATGATATATTAAAATGCCTTATAATCACATATTGCATATTGATTTGTCCTCATAAGGAAGATAAACATTTTTTCTATAAGATTACTTATACATTATTTTCTTAATTCACTTTTTCAGAGCACTTTCAATTGAATTTCAGGCAAAATGCAATCTAGGCCTAGTCCAGCTAAATGCAAACTTTGGATATCTGGGTCTAAATTTTTTTATTGTAAAACTTAAAAGCATTCTTATATCCCCCATTGTAGAGTTACTCTAACATTCTTCAAAATGTTATCAGAGACTTCTTGCTGTTTTTAGGTGTCAAGATATTAATTGCTTTTTACAATGTGCTGTGACTCATGCTTAAAGTAATCAATCACTTTTCTTTAATGACTCAAGCAGGGAAACCAGTGACATCTGTGAATAGTAGATGGGATAAAAGGAGCTGGACACACTCTTTCTTCAACATCTGCCATGATATGATTTCACAAGCAAGAAATGTGCCAAGGCTTCTGCCCAAGTAAGCTATTATTCATTGATTTCATTGTTGAGGAATGCCTTAATATGACTAGGATAGAAAAATTATGTTGATATGCTTATACAAGAAAAAAAAAGAACAGACCAAAGGAGAAGAATAAAAAGCCCAGGAAACCACAAAGACTTTCAAGCAGCTTTATGCCAAAGGGGAAAAAAATGATCTTTGTAATGAATGGTGCTGATCAGTGGATATCCAAACAGGCAAATAAACATACCTTCACCCCTTACTTCACACAAGCTACAACTATCAATTCTAGAAGTACAGGTTTAACTATGAAAAATAATAAAGTTTCTAGAAGAAACACAGAGCATCTTCATGACCTTGTAGTAAAGATTTCTTAAATAGATCCCAAACTCCCAATCATATTGGGAAAAATAATAATAAATTTCTATATTAAATTAAGAACTTCTATTTATTAGCCAGATGCAGTGGCTCACAGTAGCCTCCCAACGTGCTGTAATCCCAGCACGTTGAGAGGCCAAGGTGGGTGGATCCCTTGAGCTCAGGAATTCAAGACCAGCCTGGGCAACATAGTGAGACCTTGTCTCTACAAAAAATACAAAACAAACAAACAAACAAACAAATTAGCTGCACAAGGTAGCACACACCTGTAGTCCCAGCTACTTAGGAGGCTGAGGTGGGAGTATGGCTTGAGCCTGGGAGGCAGAAGTTGCAGTGGGCCAAGATCACACCACTGCACTCCAGCCTGAGTGACAAAGTGAGACCCTGTCTCAAAAAAACAAACTAACTAACTAACTAACTTTCATTTATCAAAAAGACACCAACATCAAGAAAGCAAAAACTACAGTTCACAGAATGGAAAGTAATATTTCCAATGTTTATCTAACAGAGAACATATTTCCATAATAAATAAATAAAGAATGTCCACAAATCAGTAAGAAAAAGACACAAATCCAATAGGAAACTGGGAAAAAAACATAAACAAGTACTTCACAAAATAGAATATCCAAATGGCCAATAAACATACTAAAAGATAGCAAATCTCATTAGTCATCCGGGAAATACAAATCAAAAACACAATGAGATAATACCATACAGAGTGAGTGGAATGGCTATAATGAAAGACAGATGATGCCAATTGTTGAGTAGGATGTAAAGAAGCTGGAACCCCCATAAATGCTGCTGTTGAGCATGTATATTGATAGCACCATATTTAAAAAGTTGCTGGCAGTATCTACTAAAGCAGTGTGTAGGCATATCTCATGACCTGGCAGTTTTACTCCTAGGGATATGCATTACAGAAATGCATGCATATGTTCACTAAAAGATATATACAAGAGGCCGGGTGTGGTGGCTCCTGCCTGTAATCCCAGCACTTTGGGAGGCGGAGGCAGGCCGATCACGAGGTCAAGAGATCGAGACCATCTTGGCTAACATGGTGAAACCCTGTCTCTACCAAAAATACAAAAATTACCTGGGCGTAGTGGCATGCACCTGTAGTCCCAGCTGCTCAGGAGGCTGAGGCAGGAGAATCACTTGAACCCAGGAGGTGGAGGTTGCAGTGAGCCAAGATCACGCCACTGCACTCCAGCCGGGGGACAGAGCGAGACTCCTCTGTCTCAAAGAAAAAGATATATACAAGAATATTCATAGCCCAAAGTGGAAGCTACCTGTCCATTCAATGGTAGAATGGAAAAATAAACTGTGGTACGTTCACAATGAGTTAGTGAAATAAGAATGAGAAAACTGCAACCACACATAACAACATGAACATCTCTCACAAACATCCCGCTGAAAGAGTGCAGACAGACACGAAAGAGTAGATACTGCACAATTACTCTTACATAAAGCTCAAAAACAGGCACAACTAATCTGGGGCCTCAGAAGTCATGATGGTGGTTTGTCATTTCAGCATTTTAACTGGAAGGGGCATGAGGGAGGCTTCTGGGATGTTTAAAGTTCTGAGACATTTTTGCTCTAACTGCTGATTACATGTTCAATTTGTGAAATTGTTCAATTTGTGAGAAGTCATCAAGCTGGACACATGATCCTTGCATAAAACTGAACACTTATAATTTATGCATAAAATAAAATCTCACTGCAAGACGTTTTATATTTTTCGGTTTATTTTTGATTATATTTGGAGAGGCCAATTTTACATGATAGCTTCAAACCAACCATTGTACATTAACCAAATTTTACACAAGCCATTTGAAAAAAGATCTAAAAATGTGCTCAGTTGTTGGTATTATATAACATTTATCAAGCACCAAGAGTGTGCTGAGAGCTGTACAGAACAAACATAGAAAAGACACAGTCCCTGCCTTCAAGAATACCCATTCCTTCAGGATCTTGCACATAAACTTTCACCTTACATTCCACACTCTTTTATTCATAAGGCATAAATAAGGAAGTTTGTTGCATTTCTCATTGTTACTTAATAAATATTGAATACCCTTTTCCCCAATTATACCAACAATTACTCGTATCTTTGCCTTTAAATACAAATTTTCATAGTACAATATACAGTATATACTGATGTGGTATTCACACAATTGACCACAATATTCTTGCAGGTTGGTTATAATATGAAGCATGTTGAATTTCAACATTCACAAATTTTTATACCTCTTAACAAAATCTTTTACTGTTGGCAGAGCTTCTTCTGTTTTTTCTATTTCCAAAAAAAAGAAAACAACAACAAATGTGATGCCACTGCTCTTATCTTGATAACTTGTAAACAAAAACAGTACTGCCTTGATTCCAATAAGGGTATCAGAACTATGGCACAGATATTCAGAACAGTGATATTTAGCACATCTATTAAACTAGCCTTGCAGATATCAATCACATAGTTGCATGCCTTAAAATACTAACAATTTATGATCAGCTAGTAATGGATGATGTAAGTATGATTTACTTTACTGTATTTGCAGTTTAATGAAGGGGATACTGATATAAAATGTCTGAAAAATATGAGCGGGGAAATATTTTTTGCTTTTCTGCAAGGCTGTGTTCAAAACAAATTCAGATTAGAAGATGAAATGATTATGAATTTAATAATTGGCTAAGGATATTTACTTTCAAAATAATCTCTTAAATAATAACATTACTTTTAAAATGCAGGAAAAACGAAGTGAATTCTGATAATGTTGTAATTTTAGACTCAGGTACAAGAAATTATCCTTTATATAAAAATGCCAGAGTATGGTGGGAGATGGCACCCAGTACAGTAGAGAGGCCAGTCCATATGTTACCTGTGGGAACTCATTGCAACAGGAGGTGATGGGCAAAGATTAGAGAGATGGATAGATGTTTCCCTCCTAGCCAGACTCTGTCTGTCTTGCTCATTCTGCAAACTGAGGGAATAGAGGAGATAGGGTGAGTCTCAGGGTCAGGGAAGGAAGGCTGGGGTGAGCTTGGGGTCAATGGCAAGAAAGGCTCCAACTGTGAACTTCACCTTCTATCTATCCCAAGACCCCAAGCATCCAATAGCTCCAAGCCATGGTAATGATTCATAACCTCAACATCAGACTTGGTATTATCAGGCTGAGGATGACCCCTTTCCAGAGAAACCCACCTTACTTTTGGCCTCCATTTTGCAATTTCCTGGATTATTACTAGGTCTAGATGTTTCCGTCACGTGACAACAATGTTGCGTTGAATTTTAAAGCTACTTAAAGCTACTCTGGACTCAGAGCAAGACTGAATTTCTCTGACTACCTCTCCAGCTATGGAAAGTATAGAAGAATATTCTATAGAATCCTTTCATTTCCAAGCCTGAGGTGTGACTTACTTATAGTCATGCCCTCCCAAGGTAGCTAGGCACATGCCCAAATGGGGTCTACTAGGAATAGATTCACCAAGGGCAGTGAAAAAAGTGGTTTGGTCCAGCCTCGATGGTCCTACCTTTTAAATGGAAGATTTGGGGTGGATTTGACTAGATTTTTCTTATCCTGGGTAAGTACATCTCCACTCTTCTGCAAATCCAGAGCAAGAGGTTGGGAGCTACCTATCTCTGATGCTCTGGCACTTCATCTGTGATAAAGAGGAGAATAGTGGGGCTAGAATGTGGTGTAGTGTCTGCTGGTTGAGTGGTTAGGTGGAAAGGCAATGCCCAGAGTGGTAACCTAGTAGTCTCTTTGGGGTGAAAGAAACAACCTTATGTAATATGCCCCATTGAAAACAGAGCACCAAAGACTATAATTCTGATGACAGAGAGTAACATATATATTTTTTTCATTTTCAATTATAAATCCTCAGTTTTTCATACTAAGGCTTAATTTTTCGGTTACTGAAATTGAAAATCCATACATAAACATGATAATACAAATAGATAACATGAAGACTTCTAAAAATAAAGGTTCACCACAGATGAAAACATTCATCCCTCACTTGTTAACATAATAAAATTAACTGTCTACCCCTTAATGGTGAACAACAGAATTAGACACAGCAAGCTAAGCATTATTTGGGATTTTTCAGAATGGATGCTAGACTCCTATTGCTTTAAAAATTGAGATGCTCTCAAATCTCTCTTTTAGAAATTTATTATATCATACAGAGTGATTACACTTGCTACCAAAATCTATTTATATCCCACCTTATTATCAAAAAATATATATAAGGTAGTTAGTTTCTGTCAATCCTTTTTTCTTTAACCTGTAACAAGACATTGGAATCAGATGCTGATAAGGATTCTTTCTGTTCCATTATTGTCAGAGCACCATTCGGCAGGTGGAAACAGATCAAATTTGGATGAAATTACAACAGCTTCTTTTACACTAAAGAAACCTTGCTCTCAAGTTATTTAACAGAGAAGACAATAAATGAAAATCAAGTATTTAGATAGACATATAGATAAGTGGTTAAATAGATAATATTTTTTGCACTGCTGACAAGTATTCAAAACTCTGGAGTAGGTGTTGGGGTAACTGAGAAGACCTCAGTGCCTTTATTATTATTATATTATTGAACAAGCTTTCAAAATCTTTTTAAAGTCATTGAAAATGGCAGATATTAGTGGTGCATGAAAACCATGGTTTACAGATAGAATGTCAACGTTTAGCCATTGTCTCTACTCTTCAAGGCACAAGGACAAGTTCCAAACTCTTCAACTCATGTATGAGAGGCAGAGCATCTGGTACCACCAGGAGATAGAAAATCAAGGAATAGACCCACACACCAAAGCAAGAACAGGAGATCCTTTGGAGTGGCCATGATTTTCAAATACTGACCTTACATCGTTAGCAAGCAGCTCCCCTACACTTTGGATTGAGGACGGGAAGGTCTCCTGGCCTGAATACCTTGGCCCATCATGCAGTCTGAGCATACTTCATTCCGCGCCTGACTTGGTAGTCCAGCTCCTTCTTACTCCAAGTGCAAGGAAGAAGGTCCAGAATGTTTCCATGAAGATCTGCAGTGATGCAGATACTCTCTGTCATGTTGATGACAAAAGGGCAAGAATGAAACGTCAGTAGCCCTTGATAAAAGTCGACAGAGAAGTAATACCCTTTAGGGACACACACCCTGTTACTTCACCAGCAATGGTCTAAGAACATTATGGAAAAGAGAACCCACCTCTTTTCTTCTTATGTTGCTATTTCCCTTAGTTTCTTCTAAAGAGGGGTGTATTAAACATCTTCTGTATAACTTATTCCCCACCATGAAACATCATCAAAATGGAAAGAACCCAATTAATCTTCCTTTTTTGGCTTGGAATATTCAATTTGTATTTATTGATAGTCCATGATGTTCTTTTGGTAGGAAAAGATATTGCACTTCTAAAAATGCATCAGAGTGTAATTGAGTCAAAGCTAATAGGTAGGTAGATTTCTCACTAGAATGTATACCTTCTGAAAACCACCTTCATTCAGCATTTGTAGAAATGCCTCCATGATTTCATCTCTATTTCAACAAATTGTTGCCTCACTGCTGCAAGATTCTAAAATACAGACGATGACATCGGTAGTCATAAGTTCTACGTAAGGTTGCATTCTTAGCTCATGATTTCATTGTGCAGATGGGCACAACAATAACGAGGATGACGGTGCATGCCGCAGCAGCGATCAGAGCAGCTATCTTGCAGACCTTGGCTCGTCTGAATTCGGCTTCTTTACGTTTTAGTAATGAATCGTATCCTGGAGTATAAATGTCTTCCATCCAGTACTCTAAATTGTTTGGGTTTAAAGATTCTTGCGTCTAAAAGTGAAGAGAAGATGTTAGAAATACGGTGAATACTTGAAATCAGGTCAAAGACGTCCTGACAGTCATCACTCCTGAAGCACTTAAGTTGTCTGCAGCTGGGAGTTAGAGACTGTGTTGCATAACACTGCCCCACCAGCCCCATGCCTGAGGCAGGCTACTACAGGCTCATCCCACATATCACAGATTGCATGGACCCCTCCCTCACTAAAAATATCATGTCTACAGGCTCAACCCACATATCACAGATTGCATGGACCCCTCCCTCACTAAAAATATCATGTTGGTTTTGACACAGAGAAACCCAAGGGTCTTTTATCTGTAAGCAAGCAAAATGGGGCTGAGACGAGCAAGACTCTAAACTTCAAGGGCATGCAACCAAGAGGCTGGCCCCACTGCAAGGGAAACAAGGAAAGTCACTGAAAAATGCTTTCTTCCAACAGGCTCTAAGAACCGATCTGCTTGAAACAAGGCACTCTTGAGTCTTGAAACATAGCACTCTGAGTCAATTCTTCTTTCTCAGAAAAGCTACTGAAAAATCAAAGGAACCTCCAAGATGAGCAGTTTAAACAAAACATAGACTATTTCAACTTCAACCATTTATCCGCGCAGGTCATGCCACTGCTCAAAGTCAAGGTCTACCAACCCCATGGCAGACTGTTCCCATGCTAGACCTGCCTTGGCAATGGTTCCAGACTCGGTGCAGCTTCCCCAAAGAGAGAGCCCCCACTGACATTTGTCTGCTGATCTCCCCAAGATTAATCAACGGTCATCAGGAGAAATACCATATTTAACCTGTATTTTCCATGAATCCTATTCCACGTTGACAGTTATAATCTATTTCCATGAAGAAAGGCAGTGTTCTCATTTTATGGCAAGCATTTAATAATATGAGTGTCACATAAAAGCAACAACACATTGCAATTCGAAGTGAGATCATTTAAGTCTTTGAAATGCAAACAAAATATCCATTTTTAAGATTTTCTTAGATTGTTTAATGCTCATAAACATGGGCACATTAAAAATTATTCATACACATATACAAACACAGGCTCAAAAAACAAACCTTTCAAAGTTTTAAAAAACTCAGTTGTACCATTTATTGATGGAACAGTGATGATTCTAATCCATGCTAGTAATTCTCTGCCTGACCTTCTAGATTCATTCTCTGTTTGTTTTTTTTTTCATCTTGCTCTGTGCCCCTAGGAATATAACCTACATGGACACATCACGGGGGCTCCCCTGCCCTCAAGCTCCCATAGGGGTTCAGCCAATGAAGATAAGAAGAAAGAGAGATTGAAGTATTTATTCCCCCAGCTCCCTCCTGGCTGGGCTGCAGTTTGGCAGTTGCCCAGCTCCTATTGGACACCTGCTCTCAAAGCTGTGGGTCTCAGTGGGTTTCAGAAACAGCCCCTTTCCCTTGGCCCTTCAGATCCAAGGGTGGCAACAGCTTCCTACTGGTGCTGGTCTCTGTGTGCTTCACCAGCTATTGTGAAGAGTCCCCTCCTTAGCTACCCCTTTGAGCATGCCACCTGTCTGCTGCCAGGACACTGACAACCCGCAGGCCCTGCACCCCTCAGGCTTAACTATCTACCTGTTGCTCATAGTCGTCTAGCACAGGGGTAGACACACTATGGCCTGCAGACCGTATCTGACCTGCCACCTGTCTTTGTACAACCCTTGAACTAAGAGTGATTTTTTTCCATTTTTAAATAGTTGAAAAAAAAATCAAAAGAATATTTTATGACATGAAAATTCTATGAAATGCAAATCTCAGTGTCCAAAAATAAAGATTTATGGGAACACAGCCACTCCTATTTGTTTCCAAATTGTCTATAGCTGCTTTCATGCTACAATGGCAGAGTTGAGCAGTTGTGGGAGATTATAAGGCCCACAATGCCTAAAGGATTTACTATCTGGTCCTTTACAGAGAAAGTTTGCCAGCCCCTGTTCTAGAACATGCTATGCGACACTGTACAATGGAAAGAGAAGGGGATCTAGGCATCACAGAAAATCTTCCCGGTCCCTTCCCTTGCCGAGACATAATGTTTAGAGACTGCTGTTGAATTTCTCAAGTTACATGGAAGGGTGGGAGGTGGTCCTGGATACTCAGGGCACCCAAAATAGAAACCAAGACACTCTCAATGTGGGAAAAGTCCTTATTGTGCAGGGTGCTCTGTCCAACCCTTCAGCCTTTGCAAGAAACTCCTGCATCCTCTGCTAGAGCCCCAGGAGCCTCTTCCCTTAGCTTCCCAGAGCAGTTCCACTGCTGCCAAACCCTGACTGTTGGACCGCCTCTTCCTCCTGCTTGAGCCACCAAAGCTCTGCTTGCCGCAGGCCCTTGGGGCCAGTCTGCTCTCCTTGGCATGAAAACATGAACACCCTTCAGCAGTTAAATAGGCACTAAAGAAAGGACAGATGGACCCAAGATGGGCATATTTTGCTGGAAGACTGGTCTGCAGAAGTGGCTGATGTGCCCCTAAAGGCTGGGTGCTGGTGGGGGGTCAGACCAGCAGCCCTCCCTACCATGGCACCTGGAAGTCAGGCTCAGCACACTATGGGTAAAACAACCTGCTCTTCTTCTCAGTCATCCTAGGGCTGGCCCAGAAGCCAAACAGTGTCTAAATGACACATCAGTTTTGTACTTTATTCCCTCCAGCTCAGACAGAAGGAAATTGGCTTTCTTTCATAGCTATATACACTATTATGGGCTGGGATTCAGTGTGTGAAATAAACTATTTTTAATTAGTTTTTTCAATAACTGTAAGCTGTAATCGCACCAAGTAGAAGAGAGGTAATACTGAGGTTTCAAGGGACACAGGTGAGTGTATGCAGTTATTAATTAGCCCTGGCAAACACTGGAAAGAAGAACAGGGTCTGCACCTTTGCCTACGCCCTCAAGTGGGCACCACTGATGGTGAATGTATATCTCAACACAAAGGAACTCCGGGAAGATTGTCCAGACACCAACACTGCCCTAAGACTCTACTCGAGTCTCTGCAAAGAGATGAAAAGAAAAAAGGTTGTGCTTACTGCCTTCACCAAGCTCTCAAGGTTGGCTCTTTTTTGCTGTAAACACCCTCATACGGCTGTTGAACTCTCTACTTCCTCATATTTTAAGCAACTGGATACCTTCTCCTTTGGATTTTTAAGTAATGTCACCTAAAGCTCTGTAACCCCAATATCTATTTTTAATTTTATCTTTATGCTTATAAACATTGGTGCAGTTAAAGCTCACATATCTGTAGGGGGAAAATCTTCCAGCTCCCTCCCTGCAAACTTTGCAAAGATGTTTCTCAGTCTATGGCTCACTTAATTAATCTAACTCTTTCAAGGTCATCCAGTGATACTGGTGAAATATTCCACCGGGGGGAGAATCAAATCCCTGTCTAGCCTCCTTGCCTGCAGGAAGTTGACAGAAGAGGGATTGACCTGAAGGATCAAGGGGTATGCAGTACAAGTGGGAATGTAACATGCATGAGGTAAGTGGGTGAGGAAGGGCTCAGGGTTGCTCCTGATGCCCCACAACCCTCACTGTCAGGGTCTGGCCAGAGCTGCCCCTTCCCATACTTGCTGTCATTTAAAGCCCAAGATAAACAAATGTCATTGCAATCATTTTCTTTTGTAACATAAAACTCCACTAAACCCTTAACAATAGAAAAATGAAATGGCAAGGAAATTGCAGAAGAGAAAGAACATGAGACTTATTGCCAGATGGTCCAGTATGAATTTAGACTTGTCTGACCTGGGGCAAATTATTGAGCTTCCTGGGGCCTCGATTTCCTCATTTGTAAACTGAAGATGGTCATAGCCATTCCTGCCTCACAGGCCACTGTGCCTGGAACTGAGAGACTGTAAAAAGCACCATGCAAAGTTGATTGATTTCAGCATCACTGACCAGCCCCCAAGGGCCTTCTTTTTCAGTGCCTACTTGATGCCAGGTACTTTAAATATATTAATTCTTACAATGACTCACAAGCTGGATATTATTATGTCCATTTAACAGGTGGAAGGCCTGAACCTCAATCAGATGGAGTGAATGCTTCAGGTCACACAGCGAAGGAGTCCTGGATGAAAACCCAGTGCTACCAGAATGCAGTCTTTTCTCTCCACCACACTGCACCTCCCACAGCCCTCTGTTTTAGAGCAAGGCCATTTCAGGGAAGCCTTGCCATACTGATCACAGGCAGCTCTCACCAACTGTGCTTCAATTGCATGGTCATTCTAGAGCCTGGACGGAACGGGCACTCCTGGGGCTATGGCCTCGCTGCCTACGAAGCTAAGTGCACATGTAGGGACAGGGTGCTTCCTTTGCTCCTGTGGTGATCTGGAGACACAGATCAACCCAGTGTGAATGGAACCAGGCAGAGCTGCCCACCAAAATAAAAGTATGGCCAAAACCCAGCCCTGCCTGTGTGTGAACAAAAGCATGCCCTCCAGCCACAACTGCATTCACAGAGCTTCCGGGGATGGCTCTTACCTGGGGCTGCTCCGTATGGAAACATAATCCATAGCTTGGCTCCCACAAATATGCTTATCCCACGTGCTACATATGGAAGGAGAAATCAGCTTGTATTTCATTAAACAGTTTGGCTCAGGTCTTGTGAGCAAATATTAGAATCTGCACTTGGTACAGAGTCGTAAATGCATTGTTAGCAAATCAGATGGCCGATAAAAAATACATAAATAAATCAAGCACTCCTACTGCTAAATGTTTACAAATACGCAAAACAACGATCCCCTTGTTAAAAGTCTCTTCTGCTCTATGATTTATTAAAGTTCTGAATTCCATGTTGGGGGCCCAGGGAATTGAAGGGTGTGGAAGTGGGCTGGCCGGTCTAAGCCGTCCGTGATCCATTCCTGCATTTGCCAGGGCACAGCTGGGCTTCCCCCCACCCAGGGACAGTGAGAGGCTCACCTGCAGGTCCAGGGCTGTCAGCTTGCCCTTGTCGCCCGCATTCCGTGCATACTCCTCAATGGTCCAAGAAGGTTGGCCCCGCTTCACCTCGGCCAACTCGGTCAGCCGCATGTCTGTGTACAGGGGGTTGCTCTTCATGTGGGCCTTGAGGGAGGCAGGATAGGGGTGAGGGCTGAACACCTGCTCCACCAGGAAGCCATCTTTGGGCTGCTTGGGCAGTCGGTGCTGTGGGGGAATGTCGTACTGCCTGTCTGCCTGCAGAGGGGCACAAAGAAGTCCAGACAAGTGGCACAGATGCCCTTGGATTTCACAGTGCAATTGAGCAGCCAGCAGCTTTCCTGTAGACATTCAGGTAGCAAAGTGCAGTTACTTCCAGGCAAATCGAAAATATGAAAGCATAGCCATATTGGGGGAAATTCTCTAGGAAAAGCTTATGATCATAATGTTACTAATATAAACTAACATTTCTGTGCCAGAAAAAAGTTATTTAATGTAATCTTTACGCCATCACTACCATTGTGAATCCCCATTGTACAGGTAGGAAAATGGAGCCCAGACTCAGTAACTTGCCGCGAGGCACACAGCTAGTAAGGGGTGGAGCTAGGATTTAAACCTGATCATCTGGCTTTAGAGAGTCGTTGTTTAACTACTGATATTAATGCCCCCTCTTTCTTTTACCATTTTGCACGGGGTACAGATGAGTAAAAGATACGGGTCCTTTCCTCAAGGAACTCACTGAAAACCCTGATGCTACACTGCTTCTTTGGAAGGAAGCAGCGGAGTCAGAAAGCACTTGTTGGGAGCCTCTAGTTATTTTCCCAGGCAGCAGATGGGCCCCTGTCAGAGGGGATACGGCCTTCAGGATAAGAGAGAAGTCTGGGCAGCAGTGTGGAGGTAGGAAGGTGCCTAAAACTGGTGGCAATAATTAACATTCTCAGTCCTTGAAATGCCACCAAGGGTGTCTGCTCTCAGTATACCTGTTATAAGACTGGGTCAGTGCTCATTATGTGACCTCTTAGAACTGTGTTCAGACCCTTCAGCCAGCATTTGTGCCTTTGAACTATAGCCGCCTGTTTGCCTGTCTGGCTCCTCCGCTAAACTATGAGTTCCTTAAAGGCCAGGGATCATTTTGTTTACCTTTTAATCCCCTTCTCCAGCAAAATAATACCACCAAGTAGAAGACACTCCATGAATATTCATCAGAGGGTTAGAGGCCAATTATATGAAGTCATGTGTATGGAACAGAGAGCAAAGAAGTTGTGTTATCTCAGTAATAGCAAGAGAAAAAGGAAAAAAGAAGAATATGAGTCAAGGTTTATGTACAGAAGGAAGAGAAGGAGAATGTTTAGGTGTGATGTGAGTTGATGTGCAAGAACGTGGTTGGGCACACGTGGTGTATGTGTGTGACTGTGTGGCTTATACACTTGCATAGGGACTGGAAGCACACCTGGTGTATGTGTGTGAGTGTGTGGATCATATGCTTGCATAGGGGCTGGAAGCACACTTGTATGTGTGTACGTGTGTGAGTGTGTGGGTCATACACTTGCATAGGGGCTGGAAGCACACATGGTGTATGTGTGTACGTGTGTGAGTGTGTGGATCCTGCACCTGCATGGGGACTGGAAACACATCTCCACCTACCAGCAAACCCAACCCATTGGCTGTTACCCAAATAGAGCATAACATTTGGCTATTCCAGACCATCAAGACTGCTGACACTGACACAGAGAACACAGGATAAACCCACACAAGAAAATGAGATTCCCTCTTATTTTCTAACTTATCAAAGCCAAGTATCTTCTAAGACACTTCACCAGTTTTTGCTCATCACTACCACCAAACACTCAGAGAGCTCCTATTGCATGCAGAGTCTGCACCAAGCTGCGAGGAAGGGGAGATGGTGATAATAATAACTACAATGGTAGCCACTGCAGGCATAATTGCAATTAACCAAGGGCTATGTGTCCACCACTCTGCTCAGTGCTAAACAGGCATTGTCTTCATTTCATCTTCTCATTAAAATTCTGAGGTTGTAACTATTATTATCCCTAGTATGGATGTGGAAACTCAGGTCAGAGAGGTTAAGAGACTGACCCAATGTCAGACAGCTGGTAAGTGGCAGAGCCAGGATTTGAAACTGTTTTCACTTCTAAGATGGAAAGTTTCATTGCTGCCCATGCCTGTTCGTATCACTGAGTTTGTGTTCTCACTGGACAGTCAATATATATACATAATACGTATTTTCAATAAAAGTTTGCATCCACTATGTCTGAACAAACAGGATTAAGGGCTGGAGACCAGCAATAAGCCCTAGGAAAGCTTACAGAGACTTATGAAGTAAGGGGCCTTGAGGGGAACATAGGACTTAGATCAGTACAGGGGTGGTGGACCAGAGAGTCTTGGTGGAGGATTCATATAAAGAAGAGTTTGACAGTGAAATAGGGCCTGGCTGTCATAGGTGCTCAATTAGTGTTTACTGAATGGGTGAACAAATGAATGAGCATGGCTATTTTGAGGCAAAACAGGAAGACTCATCAAGGTAGAGCAGGGTCCAGTCAAGGTATGACAGAGCCTTCTAGTTGAGTTGTGAAGGCCTGGCTAAGAAGTTTGCAACTCTTTGCAGAGGCAAAGGAGAGTCAAAGAAGAGTGGGGAATAGGGGGCCCTGCGCAACCACAGAGAGTGGCATTTTAGGAAAGCGAATGCAGCAGTGGCCCATGAGATGAGATGGAAGGTGGAGAATGTGCCCAAGCATCCTCGGTAGGGAAAGAGCCTTGACTCAAGGTAGAGGTGTAAATGGAAAAGAAGGCAGAGTTGCAAAAGACATGACAGAAGGCAAATCCATAGGGTCTGGTAGCTACACTGGACAAAGTGAGCCCAAGAGGAGGGACCAGAGGGGCTTCTTCAGTTTGGAGGATTGCTAGAATGCTGACCCCATCCTCACCCCTCCCAGAATGGAAATAGTGAGAGGGAACACTGGTTTTAAAGGAACAGAAAAGCCTGCTTTGGGAACTGTAGATTTTGACTTGTAGGCAAGACATTTAGGGGAAACTGGCCTTCAGCAGTTTGACATACGCAACCAAAGCTCCAAAGGCGGGCCGGGTCTGGTCACTACCATGGGAATCACCATCCCCAAGGTGGTGAGAGCCACAAGCCAGGAAGGAGAAATGAGGTTGCAGAAGGGGACAAAATAAAGAGAATGCATCCCCAGTGTTAGCAACTTTGTGTTAGGCCTATCGAGCAGATCTGACTCAAGCTTGCATCTGCTCATTCCTGCTGGCTTTGTGAAGCTTTGACATTTGATAGGTGGGAGGCATGGCTGGTTCAGTTTAACCTGATATTTCTACAGAAGCACCTAACCATTTGAGTTCTCTAAATGGCCACTGTTCAATGACATCTGAAACCCAAAGCACCAGAAACCTGGCCAGACCCTGGCAGCTAAGAGACAGTGACAATAGAACCCAAGGGGAGGACTGGATCTGGGCATCTTGTGCCCAGCACATATCAAACTCTGGATCCTCTCCAACACCACATGCGGTAAGCCGCTCCAGAAGCACAGAGCAGTAACCAGCAGACACCAGAGATTTATTTAAAATCAGAAAGAAAAAAAAAAAGCCTTCTTCTACTCCCTCCCCTCTTTGGACCCTGAAAATTTCCTTAAAACCCAGTTTTACAAGCTTTTCCTTCTCAGCACCATTTGAGGAGCTTGGCCTCCTCCCCGGCTTTGAATGTCTGTAGCTCACACCACTGTCACTCTCTGACAACACAGACCTTGGAGACCTCAGGAGCAGGGCCTTGTCTGACCACTGACCTTTTAGAAGCAGGACATGAAATGGAGACAAGCAACAAACTGAAGTTGCATCATCTTGGCCAGAAAGGGGTCACTGTAACCCAGTTAGAATGAACAGGATCGGCCACAGGTCCCATGGAAACAAACCATCCTTACTGCAGGGGGTGAGAGAAAGAAAGGATTCAAGTGTATGTGTGCACAATGATTCTAGGACTGAGGAAGTGAAGTCTGCTATAAACATGCAAAAGCACTGAGCTTACGTGAAAGAGCCTCCAACAAACAACAGTGTAGAGAAAAAAAACTAAAAAGGAAAGGAAGACACCAGATTAAAAGTTGCTGTCTTTGCGTGGTGGAACTATGAATGACTTTCTTATCTTTTTCTTTTTTCTTTTTTTTTGAGACAGAGTCTTGCTCTGTTACCCAGGCTGGAGTGCAGTGCGTGATCTCAGCTCACTGCAACCTCTGCCTCCTGGGTTCAAGCAATTCTCCTGCCTCAGCCTCCCAAGTAGCTGGGACTACAGGCTCGTGTCACCACAACCGGCTAATTTTTTTACATTTTTAGTAGAGATGGGGTTTCAACATATTGGCCAGGCTGGTCTCAAACTCCTGACCTCATGATCCTATTTATCTTCTTTACTTCCTAACCATCAATTTATTTTATAATGAAAAAAAACCTCATACTTAAAAAGGAACATCACACATACAATGAAGTCCATGAAAGGGATGTATCAGCTAGCACCCTTTTCAGTATTTTCCCTTGTGTACCTGGCCTGCATCCTGCTATTTCAGAAAGGACAGGAAGATATCCTTGGTGATGCTTGCCTGCTCTGACATGTTCCCCATTCTATGAAAATCTGTTCTCACACCACCTGTCCAATGAATCCCAACCCTATGTTCTGCTGTCGGCAACATCACAGCATGTGCTCCTCCTAGCTGACGGATAACCTGGCGGAACACACGACCTGCCTATGTTGTCCTCTCTATTCCAAAGCGAAAACCCTTCCAAACCTGGAAGGACGACTGGCACACAGAGGCCAGGCCTCTTGCCTGTTTGACGCCATGTTCAAGGCTTTGAAATACACCAGGGCTATGATGAATCTGGTGCCCAATTACGTGAACTTAAATTTAAATTACCTCTTTAGATTTCCGATGCCAGTCTTTATTATCTCCTGGGCCTGTGTCTTTTATCTCCTCCTCATTGAGGCCCACACGGTTGGTGTAAGTGATGGTGCGCCAGTCTCTGGGCGAGTTGGAAATGCTGGCAATTTTGGACTCTGTGGCACTGTTCTCCTCTGTTAGGGACCTAGAGGATGGCCTGGTGAAGAGGCTTTTTTTTAAGGCCTTGACCCGCAGGCTTTCGCTGTTGCTCCCGCTAGCATCGGAGCAGCACCAGTCAGGATTGTTCTCTAGTTTGTGTCCGTGGGAGCCACTGTGTGCATGGAACATCCGGGGAGAGGCACTGTCATCAGACGGAGCCTCGCTCGTCAAGGAGTTCAGATCTATCTGCATGCTCACCTTCTCAGGCTGTTGCATTTTCTGGTCCAATTTATTTAGTTTGCCCAAGACCTGGGAGATTTCCTCACGGACACCCGACAGGGATTCCAGCTTCCGTTCGATTTCACCGATCCTGAGCACCAGTTTGCACACACTGGTCTTCAGCTCTTCTTCCGAATGGTGGGTGTTTTCAGGCCGGTTGCCCTTGTCTCCCTTGCTGTTGGGGACCCCATTGGCAATTTTGGTTAAGTTGTGCTCAGGGGAACTGTCGCAGTCTGACTTATGGAGCTGAGACAAGGACCCTGTGCTGTTGTAGCAAGACGACTGTATCACTCCCGTGGAGCCACTGATGCTCATGTCATCAAGAAATCGGAAAATGTCACTGATGTCATCGCTGACAATTTCTGAGTCATCGTCTGAGTGCTTCATGGTGTGCCTGTCACTGTACTTGCCCTGACCAGAGGTGCACAGGTCTCTGCATTTCTTGGGCTCCAGCACATGCTCAGTCTGGGTGCCCACGCTACTGGTGTCTGAGCTGAGCTGCCCACTGGTGCAGTTAATGCTCTTGTCTTTAAACTTTTTGACTGGTTCGTGCTTCTCCAGGTCAACAGGGGATGAGATCTCTTTAGATTTGAGCCCGTTTGGTTTTGCCACATAAGCAATGGGGAGAATTGGCTGTTGATCCTTTGGTGCAAGGTAAGTCGGGCGCCTGTCTGGGGCTGGGAAATTGGGAGTCTGGCTACCGGCATTTGGATAGCGTAGCTTCTCCTCGGAGGGATTTCTATTGAAAAAGGACCGTTCAAAGTCAGGAACTTCCTCCGTGTTTAGGCTCCAGCTTTTGGCTGGCCAGGGAGTCTGCTTGTTGGGCCTCCCTGGACAGCGCCTGGCTTCTTGGGTTCCCATCACAGGAGTGGGCCCAAAATATGTAGAGGTTTGAAGGTCGTCTAAGCTTTCGTGCTTTGCTCGCCTTTTGTCAGGAACCGGGGAATACACCGGATTCAGGTACTGGCTGTTATAGGGCATTTCAAAGCTGTGGTTGAACAAGGGTGGCTTGTGGGGTTCCTTTCGACTCTGGAGTTCCCTGTGCTCATTCTCTGCTTTGCTGACGGGGCCAACCAAACTGGGGGACACTGCCATCAAATTGTGAAAATCCTCTTTGAAGATATTCCTTTTCTGGACACAGGACTGGACCACAAATGGCTCCTCATTGGAAATGAAGGTCTCCTTGATGCTCTGGTTGATGGGCAGGGAGTCCTGGTCTGAAATGGACTCGTTTTCGATGTTCATGGGGAAGTAGGTCCTCTGCATCTCACAGGGCTGAGGGCTGGTCACAGAGTACGGAGCCAGGGCCTGCAACCTGTCCAGGGAAGCAGCGCGGTTTTTCACCTCTTTGCTAACTCCCAACAGGAAATTAGGCTCAGAGGCAGGGACAAACTGCGGGCAGTCCTTGCAGTCCATCTTCCGGCACTTGGACGACTGCCTGGTGGGGTAGCCCCGGCTGAAAGACCTCTCACTCAGCTCACAGTTCAGGGGCTCACACTCGGCTGCATTGCAGATCTCTGTGTCCGACCTGCATGATTCAAAGGATGCCTCCTTCTTGCACACCTTCTGGCGGCTCGTAGGCAGCTTCTCCTTGGCAGCCCCGCCATTCATTTGGATCAGGTTGAATATCGTCACAATATCTGCTGCCACCATGATTTTCTTTGATTGCTGGTTATTCACAGTGCATTTCATCTTGTCTTTGAATAGCGTGGCTGGAAAATTGGGATCGAGACAAGCTGTGTAGAAGAGCACACTTCTCAGTTTGGCAAGCTGCGACAGGTCGAACCGGGCACAGAGAGATTTGCACAGGTCCTGATAAGAAACGGTATTTTGCTTGCTGTCCAGCTCCTCCAAGATCTTCACCAAGAAGAGGGAAGTTTCCTGACTGGTCTCCATGATTTATTACTTGAAGAGCTCTCTGACTACACTGAAACTTCAGGTCAGTTCTGTGGTTGCAATATCGAGAAAGGGAGGAGGAAAAGAGGATTATAAACACCAGTGGAGTTTGAAGTCAAGCTTCTTATAAACCATATAAAGAAATACAAAGAAAAACATTTTAATGATTAAAAATGTAGTAAGGACAGTAAAAATATTCATAACATTCAATTTAGTAATTCGCTTCCTGGGAATCTACCTTAATGATCAATAACAATTATGCTTAAAGGTGTTCACTATGATGGCACTTATAATAATGAAAAAGCAAAACATCTTAAATATCCAAATAGGAGAATACATAAACATGTTATGATATACCATAAAGTTTTACAAACATTAAAACTACATTAATGTACATTCTTACAATGGAATACTACTCATCAGCAAAAAAGAACAAACCACTAGTACATGCAAGGACGTGGATGAATCTCAAATGTATTGTGTGTGGGTGGAAGAAGCCAGAGTCAGAAGGTACATCCTCCACTGCATGATTCCATCTTAATGACATTCTGGAAGACAGATCAGTGGTTGCCAAGAGCTGGATGTGAGGAGGAGGGCTGACCTCAAAGGGGCACAGAAAAGTTTTCCTAAATGATATAATTGTCCTACATCCTGGTTGTGGTGGTGGTTACATGACTGTGGGCATTTGTCAAAACTCACAGGATTCTAAACTAGAAAGTGTAAGTTTTACTGTACATAAATAATACCTCAATTTAGAAATTACATAATGAAGACTTTTCATAACAAAACTATGATATAATATTGAGCGAAAAAATATGAAAATAAATCTGTATAAGATCATAATGGTAAAAAATTATGCATTCTTGAAAACAAAAATGAAAGAAAATAATGTGCACTAAGATGCTAATAGTGGTTAAGTTCAAATTGTAAATATGGATTTTTTTCTGAATTAGTAATCTCTCTTCCCTAATACTTTATTATGTAAGTTTTCAAATATACAGCAAAGTTGAAAGAATTTTATAATGAACACTAATATACCCAAGATCTGGATTCTCCATTAATATTTTACTTTATTTGCTTTATTACGTATCTATCCATATATTCATCATCAAGCTTTCTTATTTTTTTGATTCACTTCAGAGTAAATTGCAGACATCTGTACACTTCTTCCAAATACTTCATCATACATATCATTAACCCAATTCAAAAATTGTTCACAGATTTTAATATAAAATGTATGTACAATGAAGTTCACAAATCTTAAGGGTGCATTGGCTGATGTTTCAACAATTATGTATGCCTGTGTAGAAACCGAAGCCCCTATAAAGAACTAGAATGTTCCCATTGCCCCAGAAAGTTTCCTCGTGCCCTTTTCTGTTCAACCACTGTTATTTTTATAGGTTTTTTTTTTTTTATCATTTCCCATCTTTTCTAAAATCCTTACAATGAGCATTTGTTATTTTGTAAGCACCAAACAATAATAAACTTTACTTTGAAATTGAACAAAAACACTACATTAACAGATCTTGGATGGTAAAATTAAAAATACCAAACCAAACATTTAACAAAATTTCATTAGAGAAGGTGAAGCCCTTGGTTGATAAACATAGTTGCAGGTTCTAAGACTTACAGAGACACATCAGATTACACAATGTGTTCATTTCCCTGGTCGCATACTGCTTAGAAAATTTGTATTTTGATAACTGATTTGTTGATTTTAAAGTTAACACAGTTCACATGTATCCGACCCATTTTCTAAGGGAATAGTATATTTTCTTTGGATTAAATTTTAGCAGCTCGAGGTAATGAGCTTTCTCCCCATCCTGAAGGCAGCCACTCCCAATAGGCTTCTATAAACATTAGCCTGGTTTCTCCCATGAATGTCTGGAGGGATATGCAGAGACCAGTGGTTTGCATTTTCTTGCAAGGAAAAGGAAACAAACCCTTGACAGGTTCTGTTCCTGCCCAGAACAAGTCACCGGGAAACCCATTTCTTCCCACCCCGCCCCAGCCTTCCAATCCATCTGATGGATCTGTGTCCAAATGTTCTGGCTTGTTAAAGGTGGGGACAACCTGCCACAAGGGGTCTCAAGTAAACGAATGGGTGTAGATATCAGAGCACAGGACCAGTGAATGTAATTTTGGGAACAGCAACTACAACTCATGCATATATTTTATAGTTTGGGTGACACGAAGCCCTTTCAGGACTTCCAAGCTAATCTCATGTGTGTCCCAGGAAACCCAGGAAAACCCAACACTTTGCTTCTCTGGGAAGATTTCTCAACTTTCTATCCTACTTTGCATGGCAAAGGAAATCCCAGGTCAAAAACCCTACTTGGAAAACCAAGGCCCAGTGTCTCCTGAAGTGAATAAAAGAAGTACAAACAAATATGGTAAGCCTGAGTTATATTTTATCAAAACTGAAATTACGAGGTCTGTGGATGGAAACAGGTACATGTGATGATCAGTTATCATAGAGAAACCGCACCCAGATTTCCTACAATGCACCAACAAGAACCAGAGAGGAAGAGCAAGAGCAGAGATTGAAAAATCGGTTTCCAGGCTCTGCAGCAGTGGAACGGGATCCAGCCTCTAGCATGAAGCCCTCAGCAGTCTACCTTATTTGACCACGCAAACAACTGTGTAGGGCAGGAAGAGTACCCCCATGTCACAGATAAGGAAACTGAGGAACTCAGAGAGGAAGTAACTGTATAATCCAGAGAAGTGACATTAGTTGCTGGGGATGCAGTATGGGGTTAGGGGCCCAAGTGGACTCCAACCCAAGTCTTCTAACGCTATTGAAGGGGCACTAGGCTCAATCGCATGCCAGGAGGACAAGCATCCACCGCCTACTGACAGAAGTGAATGAGGGGTGGAGGAGCCACCCTGGACTGACCACCTACTATGTGCTGAGGCCTTACATGATTTTAAGCAACAGCTCAGAGAGGGGGCACGTTATTCAAGAGAAATGAGGAAAAGGAGGCTAGAGAAACTCCACTGAGAGCATGACGCATCACAGTCTGAAGCCGGATCTGGTCAAAGAGCAAGGCAGAAATAGCCACCTAGAATCTCTGGGGGCTGAGCAAACTGACCTGGGACATATGTGCATGCACCCTCCCACACACACAGCTTCACATTCACACAGACTCACCCATACATTCACACGCAGACACATTCACATAGCTTCACTCAGATTCACCCAGATACACCTACACACACTCACATAGCTTCACACTCACACAGACTCACCCATACACTCACATGCAGACACATTCACAGCTTCGCACTCACAGAGCTTCACACTCAGACTCACCTAGACACACACACACACAGCTTCACACAGACCCACACCCACTCACACTCACCCACAGACACACACACACTCAGTCACCCAGACTCACACCCACACCCACACCCTCACCCACACACCCACACACACTCACACACCCACACACTTACCCAGACACACACACAGACTCACACCCACAGACTCACCCACATACCCACACATGCACATAGCTTCACACTCAGACTCACACCCACACAGAGCTTCACACCCACAAATTCACACCCACACACACACAGACTCACCCACAAACTCAAACAGCTTCACACTTGCATAGCTTCAGTCATGCAGACTCAGAGACATACGCACACCCAGACACACTCACACAGCTTCGGTCATACACTCATCCAGACACACACTTACATCCAGACACTTGCACAGCTTCCCACTCACACAGACCTAAACACACACAAACTCACGCTCACACACACAACCACACATTCATACACACTCTCAAGCACACACAGACACACACATTCACCTACACATATTCACACAGACCTACACTCATACACACCCACACACACTCTGTCGCACTTCCATACACCCATGTGTACACATAATTCACACAAGTACTCAAGCTCCCACACGTCCACAAACACATTCACACCTCTGCACACACACACATTCACAAACACGTATACACCACATACACAGGCTCACTCACAATCTCCACAGTCTTCCTCGCCTAGGTGTCTCTTAGCTCTGTTCTCTCCTAAGTGTCTCTTAGCTCTGTCCTCAGAGTTTAAACTTTCTTAACATCTCAGCACATCTCCATGCATATTTTGGGGGCTAAGCAGCCAACAAATCCACCCTCTCTGGCGTTTGGGAAGCTGACCCCATGATGCCGCACATTGCCTGCCAAGACGACCTGCAAACACAACCACTGCAGCACCCTGTCACCCCCATCCCCATGTGGAAAAGCTCCGCGAAGACTCTGAGAGGCCAATCACAGGACTTCCATCCCACCTGGCTTCAGAGCTCCTTGCTGAGGAACAGCCATGCCCAGCGCGGCAGGGAAGCTGGCAGGAGGAGCCGGTGAGCAGCAGAGATCCGAAAATCATGAGGCCAGACTGGGGATTGCCTGCAGCACATCAGGCCCCCATCTGGACCAACTGACTGCCCAAGCCAACACCGCAGCCCAGGCCTCCCCTCCTCTGTGTCTCCCGCAGACCCGTCTGCTTGGAGTCCTGCTGCCTCGGCTGCCCACATCCTCCCGCAGTCCTGCTCACCCACGCCGGCTACTGGAACAGCCCTTCTGCCCCAGCCCCTCGCCAGGTCCCAGAGTCTCCTCTAACTGTTCCCTCCGTGGTGCTCGACAGCCCTCCGCCTGTGTCTTGGCTAAAGCGCTTATCACGCAGGAGTTTTCAACCAGGTAAGATTCACCTGGGATGGTTTTAAAACATTGAGACCTGGCCTCCCCTACCCTAGACCAATTAAATCAGAATTCCTGGGAGGGGTCCAGGTCTTTAGGAGTTTTAAAAGTCACTCCAAATTTCTGAACCATGGGCCTCCAGATTTTGGGACCGAGAAGCTCTATTTAGTAAGTCGGAGGGATGAGGTTTGTGAAAGGCATTGAAGCCTAATGTTGAGAGGAGCGACAGGGGCCCATAGACCTGGGCTCAGACTCCAGTCCTGCCCACTATGTGACATTGGATAGGTTACTTACAGCTCCCACACCCTGCCTCAGTTTTTTCATCTGTAACAATGGGTTTAATTAACAAGCATATGTAAAGCACTTAATAATAAAGAGCGTCCCATGTGACAGCCATTCAACAAATAACAGCTGTCACTCATGGAACAGCTGTAGCAATGGGAATACTAGCAGTCTCAGTGGCTTTATGCCTCACAGCACCCTCTGCAGGTTATAAAAAAGGAGTATTTTTGAAAAATGACTCCATTCTGTACAAAGAGCAAGAGACGCCTGCCTAAAGCGGGATTCTGGCCTCTCAAGTTTTACATTTTCAACTTAAAGACTTTTAGTTTCTCATTATAAAAAGCTTCATCCTCAACCACACGCTCCCGCGGACCTTCAGTAGACCGACGATTTACTGCCTCTGTCTAGGCTGCACATGACCTCAGAGGGGAATAACAAATTGGCTGTGGGGTTCATTATTCAGCCTTTTTTTTTTTTTTAATGGGAAGACAGTTCATAAACTGATTCCATGAAAAGTTCTGAAAGCCAGAGGTTGAAATTGCTCACTCAGAATAAATGGGGGTGCTCTCGTCACCCGCCAATCCAAACTATGGCACACCCTCCTCACTATGTGGCTCTTTGTGCATCTGCCTCATGTGTCCTTGAAGATTCTGTAGGTGTCCAGACCCCGCTAAAACTTGTTTCTGAGCACCCAGAATGTGCATGAGACTGGGCTAGGCAAAGCCGAGAAAGGTAAAGGGAAGAAAACACTCTTCAGAGAGGGCTGGATGGGACCACAGTGAACTCCAGCCTAACCTTTCATTTTATGGTCAAGAAAACTGGGGTCCAGAGAGTAACATGACTTTTCAAAGGCACATGTACAGCTAGTGGCAGAACTGTCCCCAGCACCCAGTTCCTGACACCTAGGCTGTTTCATAAATGTCTGCAAGAATGCCAGTTCTGACTGTCAAGTGCCAGAGGAGCATAAACATAGAGGTGGGAACCTGATTAAGGGGGAGATGAATTCCAGCCATGGGGAAAAGGTAAAGCTGGCTTCACAGGGAAGGTGCCATCTGCAATGGCCTCAAAGGCTAAAGAGGAGGAGAGTGTTTGATGGTCTGGAGGAAAGGGAAAGAGTAGGTACTCTAGGCAGAGGGCAGAAGGCATGATGGTACACGGCAGCAGGGAAGAGTCTGTATGTCTGGTAGGGATGGAGAGAAGGAGGTGGAGCTGGACAAACAAAATTTAAATAGGGAGTGCTATGGTTTGATTGTGTCCCTTCAAGATTCAGGTGTTGCCAATGTGATAGGTTTAAGAAGTGGGACCTTTAAGACCCCTTCCCAGGAATTCTGATATAACTGGTCTAGGGTAGGGGAGGCCAGGTCTCAATAGGTTTTAAAAACCATCCCAGGTGATTGTGATTAGGCCATAAGAACTCCTCCCTAATGAATGGGTTTCATGCCCTTATAAAATGAGGCTTTGTGCAGCATTCTGCTAGCTTGCCCTTTCGCCATTTTGCTATGTGAAGATGCAGCAAAAATGCCCTCACCAGATACATCAGAAACTGGCACCTTGATCTTGGACTTCCCAGCCTCCAGAACTATGAGAAGTAAATTTCTGTTCCTTATAAATTACCTAGTCTCATGTATTCTGTTATAGCAGCACAAACATACTAAGATAGGGCGGTACACTAAACTCTGGGCTGGGAGTCTGAACTCAATTCTGTAGTAAATGAGAACTGGGAACTGACAAAGTGGGTGTTACAGCAGAGCAAGCCTGCGGTTAAGATGAGCACTGCAACCTACAGGATACACTGATGGGGATCCATATTGTCTTAGCCCCTTTCAAAACCTCCTACCCGTACACAGCGAAGGGAAGAACTCCAGGCTCCTCTAATTCCTAACCCATAGGTATTTCCACTAGGTAATAGTCTGTAGCTTTGGGAAAGGCCAGAACAAGATGCCTGATTTTTCTTCCCGTTACCCTGTGGCACCTTGTTCATTTCTCATGCCACATTCTGGGCATGATAAATGTTGCTGTCCAGTCTACAGAGCTAAAATGAATACCCACCCTTCCACAACCTTATGCATATTCAACTGCTCACACTCTTGGCATCTAATGTTAATCAAAGCAGAGCAAAAAGAGAGAGAGATGATTTAGGGATATAGTTTGTAGTATTGCTGCTTGAATCTTTGGACAAAAGACAAGCTCTCTGAATTTCATTTCCGCCAACTCCATTAGAAATCTAATCTTCCCTTCTGCTACCAACAGCCCCAAAATGAATGACATATACCTTGAACTGGATTAGCAAAACTCAGTTATAAAGTATACTTATCAAACCTTTCCAATACGCCAAAATATATTGATC
Source organism: Pongo pygmaeus (assembly GCF_028885625.2). Classification (NCBI taxonomy): domain Eukaryota; kingdom Metazoa; phylum Chordata; class Mammalia; order Primates; family Hominidae; genus Pongo; species Pongo pygmaeus. The sequence goes on along the minus strand of NC_072389.2, from coordinate 85,392,450 downwards.
TTTCAAAAACTGAAATAAAGTGCAGAGATGTAACAGCCACAATGTTCTCATTTCACGCTCACGAAAGCACACTGCAAGAGAATTCATCTGCAGTATTCATGTAATTCCTGCACTGGTGTTGGCCTGCTTGTTTTGAATTTCGTCTTGCTTTTGTTTTAGGATGGTGGTTGCTACTGTGATTTGGTGAAACTATAAAAGGAAGCTATCAATTTAGGAATATAAAATTTGTAATTAAGAATTTCTACATTGTTTGTGTCACCTCTAATAAAATTTCAAACTTAAGAGGGAACACTTTCTCTCCCAGAGATAGCCATCTTCCACAAAAAAATTGCTAAAGAGGGCAGCAAGGAGTTGGGAAGGGGTTACACTTCTGTCTCTCAAGACATATACCTGCAGAGCTCAACCCTAGTGAAAAGCCCTTGGTTAAGAAGTCAAGTGATTATGAAGCAATTTCCGGATCTGGCAAGAAAGTAAGCTTAGAGAATGTGAAAAACTCTGATTATGAACACCTCAAAATGCTGGATAAAATGCAAATTTTTTTCTTAATGGGCATAACTAAACTTGCGAGAGCAAGCTAAATGCCCAGATTCCAGAAATAGAGAAGAGACTGAAAATCACAGAGGTAGACAGAAGACCTGGCACTGTGGCTGCCCTAAGAGTAAAGGGGATGGTCCTTCTAAGGTAGAGTAGGATAGGCCTTCCATGAGATGGAGGGTAGAAACACAGATGTCTGCATAAAGCTGGGACCCTTGAAGGACTATTCTCTAGCTTTATGTGACAGGATGAAAAAAATCTGGTGTACAGTAAACAAGGACACTTGTCAGCTTCTGCCTGGGCTCTGGGTTAAATAAAGTAAAAAATTACCCCTTAGAAATGGAAAACAAGGCCAATGTCTTAAATATTTTGGGGCCCAAATTTATGTTGTCACAGTGTGCAAGAACTCTTGAGCTAAGAAATTAATGTAAAAAATCAGTTCCATACTGATCATGTCCATGGGTGCAAGCAGAAACAAGAGCAGAAGTACTCAAGACAATCAAAGGTGCATAGGAGCACCACAGAGAAAAGAATCCACCCTAAGGTTGAATTATATTTTTAAAAATTACAACACACAAGAGAAAATACTACTCAATGAGTAAGAATCAGCAGACACAAAATCACCAGCAGGATTAGAACTTCAAGAACTTAAAAAAATGAATACACAATCTTAAAGAAGATATAAATATACTTAAAATAAGTAAAGGCATAAGATTAATAGAAAATCCAAATAAAAGACACTATGAAAAAAAGCACATACAGATCTGGAAAAGAACTAAGTATACTAATAGAAAAAGAATCATTAAAATACAAAGCACAGTGGCATTAAATAGCATATTAGATCTAAATAAAGAGAAAGTCTATGAACTGGAAGATAGGTCTAAGGGAATTTAGCTGAATGCAGCACAAAGAGATACAAAGATGAAAGACACGAAACTGGCCGGGGGCAGTGGCTCACACCTGTAATCCCAGAGCTTTGGGAGGCTGAGGTGGGTGGATCATTAGAGGTCAGGAGTTCAAGACCAGCCTGGCCAACATGGTGAAACCCTGTCTCTACTAAAAATACAAAAAGTTAGCTGGGCATGGTGGCATGCACCTGTAATCCCAGCTACTCAGGAGGCTGAGGCATGAGAAGCTCTTGAACCCAGGAGGCAAAGGTTGTAGTGAGCTGAGACTGCATCACAGCACTCTAGCCTGAGTGACAGAGTGAGACTCTGTCTCAAAAAACAAAACAGCAACAATGACAACAACAACAAAAACCATTAAATCAAGCTTAAGAGACATGAGCGTAGAAGGATAAGTTTCAGCAGACATCTATTTGGAATTCTAGGAGAGAGAAAAGAGAATGGCAGAAAGATGATAAAAGTGATAATATATAAGAATGTTTCAGAATTGAAAGCATGAATCTTTTAACTCAAGGAGTGATATAAATACTAAATAAGACATATAAATAATGAATTCACCCTTAGATACCTAAACACATCATATTGAAACTAAAGAATACCAGAAATGAAAATAAAAACTTGCCTAAAAAATTGAATTACCTAAAATAGAATAAACTTAAAAGCAGATTTTTAAGACTACAATTGTAGACTAAAAAATAGAAATAAAATCATTAAAATACTGAAAAAAATAATATACAGATAATTTTATTACCATGTAAACTATTATTCAGAAGTAAAGATAAAGAAATAGTTTCAGAGTTTATAACTTATATTCCTTATTGTAAAAACTATAAAGAAGCTCCTTCAGAAGGAAAGAAAGTGAATCCAGAGGAAATAAGGTGATAAACATATAGTTCATTCTAATCATGTATCAACTCTATAAAATTATTAATGAATAATTTAATAGGAGAGGGAGTGATCAGAATTAAAACTTTTAAAGTATTATATTATCTGGAAGAAGAAAGAGATGTTAAATAAATTTAAATTTTAAGTCAAATATGCATATTAGAAAAAAGTTATGAGTAATTATTAAAAGAGCAAGAAGAATTTGTACAACTTAATGCAGGACTTCTAAACCAGTGTAGAAAAAACAAGGGAACAAATAAAACCCAGTCAATTAAGAGAAGGTAGGAAATAAGAGAAATAAAGAAGTATAACTAATTAATATCACAAATAAAATGACAGAAATATTTCAAAATACATCATATTACAATAAATGTAAATAGCTTAAACTTACCAGTTAAAAGACTATGACTCTCAAGCTGGATTTTTAAAAATTAAAATAAAATGCAAAGACTACCTATAGGAGATATACCTAAAAATACTGTCACAGGCTGGGCACAGTGGCTCACGCCTGTAATCCCAGCACTTTGGGAGGCCAAGGTGGGTGGATCACCTGAGGTTGGGAGTTCAAGACCAGCCTGACCAACATGGAGAAACCCTGTCTCTACTAAAAATACAAAATTAGCCAGGGGTGGTGGTACATGCCTGTAATCCCAGCTACTTGGGAGGCTGAGGCAGGAGAACCACTTGAACCTGGGAGGTGGAGGTTGCGGTGAGCTGAGATCATGCCACTGCACACTCCAGCCTGGGCAACAAGAGCAAAACTCCATCTCAAAACAAAAACAAAAGCAAAAACAAAAAACTGTCACAGAAAGATTGAAAGTATAAGGATGAAATAAGATTTATCAATCAAAACTAAATCAGAGTATTGTTAGTGTTTGTTACAGGCAAAATGGCATCACAGTTAAAGATTCTAAACTCTGGAGCCAAATTGCCCAAATTTAAATACAAGCTGTTCTACTTATAAGCTATGTGATTTATTAGTTATTAGTTGGAGCACTTATTAGTTATTACCCTGGGGCCCATTATAGGTCTCTCTGTACTTTAGTTTCCTTATCTGCAAAATGGGGATGATAATAGTATCTACTTTATATGATTTGTTTTATGTAATAGTCCCTTGCATACAATAAGCACTCTAATAAGTGTGAGCTATAACATTATTATTATATTAACATAAATAAGAAAGATATTAAGGTTAAAAATCATTAGGGATACAAATAATTATTGCAAAATGATAAATAAAAACAACTCACCAGGAAAATAATCCTGAACACATGGACACTCAATAATATAGCCTTAAAAATACATGAAGCAAAAATTAACAAAATTTCTAGGAAACATATGAAATTCACAATAATGCATAGAGATGTTAACATATCTTTCTCAAGAAACTGAGTGATCAAAGAAAATAATACATTTGATATAAAAATACTAAAACAACACAATTAACAAACTTGATCTATACATATAGAGAACCTGGACCCAAGAATACACATTCTCTTCAAGTAATGCTGGCCACGTATTATGATACAAATTTTTTAAAAAATGAATTTATATCCTGCAGTGATTTTTTTTACAATAAAGTAATAAAATTAACAAATATATACCCAAAGATATCACCTAAACACATGGAAATTTAAACATATAGGTCTCAATAAGCCATAGGTCAAAAAATTAATCATAGTAAAAATTAGAATATGATTGTAATTAAATGTAATGAAAATACTACATATCAAAGCTGTAAACTATAGCTAAAGCTATCATTAGAGGAAAGTTTATAGTAATAAATACAAATAGTGGAATAAAAGGTTGAAAATCAATGAGCTAAGCATCCTACTCTAGAAGTGGGAAAAAAATCAGTATAGTAAATACAAAGGAAAATGGAAGAAGCAACTAATGTTATGAGAAAAATTAGTGAAGTAGAAAACAAACATTACCATCAACGAAACCTAAATGATTTCTTTGAAATAACAAATAAAATTGGAAATCTCTGGCAAGAATGATAAAGAAGAAAAGAAAAGAGACATGAATAAATAATGGAACAACATTAACATAAGTAACATTTATGGAGAACTTTACTATGTGCCAGAAAGGTTCTAAACACTTTATAATGATTAACTTATTTAATCCTCAAAATCACCTTACAAAACAAGAACTAATATGATCCTAATTTTATGGCTGAATTTTCTCCAGCACACAGCAGGTCAGTAACTTGTCAAAGGCCACACAGCCTAAGGCATGTGTGAACCTGGGCCTTAACTATACACTGTAAGTCTAGAGCTCACGTTACACATCACATTATACAGCACTTCACAAAATTAGGGATGAAAACAGGGATAGAGCCACAAATTCAATAGACAATTTTTTGAAAGTTTTATTTAATATAACACCAAGGATTGCTGAATATGCAGGCAAACAGTTTTTATATGCTACTGGTGGGGATGAATATTGGGAGAATCACTTTAGAGGGCAATTTGGTAATATAGTTGAAGCTCAAGATAATCAAAACCTATTGCCCCCCAGATCTACCTTGAGGTACCCTAGATAAGCATGCACATAGGTTCACAAGGAGACAAAACTGTTATCACTTTTGAATAGTAAAATAATGTGGGGGAATAAATGAGTTTATCCACATAGTTTATATTATACAACAGCTAATATGAATGAATTTACTTACAATAAATTTGAAGATAAACCTCAAAAACTTAAGAATGCATGGAAAAAGTTGCGAATGGATCTATCATATCATTGATGTAATTGGAAAAAAAAAACCTCAAATAGATTATTTAGGGATGTATACATAAAAAGGAGAATGCAAAAATCTATATGGAAATGAAATATACCAGGTTTGGGATAGCGGTTTCTGGGAGGGGCAGGAAAGATGTGGTGTAGGGCCTACATTTAAGGCCCAATATGATGTGCTGCCCTGACACCTGGTGAAACCAGGAGGACTTTGAATGGCCAAACTGCAAGTTTCTCTACTCCTGCAAATAAGGTACCCTAGCCAAACCACTCTTCTTATCAAGGGACCAGGCACAGATTCTACTTACCCCGAGTGGCAGCTTCTGGTTCCCTGCCAGCCCTCAGAAATATTCAAACAAGCCAATCACATCTTCTTGTGGGAATCAGGGGTCACCTCACCATTTTGTTATAGCAAAGGCTGCCTCCCACAGCCAGTTTGTTCCCTCTGTTTCTAAGTGCAGCCCCCGTGTGGCCCTGTGTGGCCTGTGGTGTCCTCCCCCTGCCCTCCTGTGAGTACAGGCAATTAATAAATCACTGTCCATCTCATTTGCTCAGTGTTGGTGTCAAGTGTTCAGTCATCTCGGTAACCTTAGAGTGGAAATCCTCTCTCACCAATGCGGGGAGTAGCAGGTGATTAAAACAAAAGAAGTGGTAGGTGGGACTTGAACTATATCATATTCTTTTCTTTAAAAACAAACAAAAAACAAACACTGAAGCAAAAATGACAAAACATTAACATCCGTTTAATTTCATTGGTATATGGATGTCTACTGGGTTATTTTATGTACTTTTCTTAATTTTTTAAAATAAGTACTAATTTTAAAATAAGGTAAAAACACTAGATAAACAAGTCCCAACTTATCTGCTTTTACCGAGACCTGCCAAAAAGAGAGCTAAAAGGAAATTTATATAAGTAAGGCTCTAAATGGGCAGTAACCACAAAGAAAATTCACAAGGCAGTTTTTTTGCTATTGTTTATGTTTTGTTGGAAGTTTTTTTTTTATTATTATTATACTTTAAGTTTTAGGGTACATGTGCACAATGTGCAGGTTAGTTACATATGTATACATGTGCCATGCTGGTGTGCTGCACCCATTAACTCGCCATTTAGCATTAGGTATATCTCCTAATGCTATCCCTCCCCCCTCCCCCCACCCCACAACCGTCCCCAGAGTGTGATGTTCCCCTTCCTGTGTCCAAGTGTTCTCATTGTTCAATTCCCATCTATGAGTGAGAACATGCGGTATTTGGTTTTTTGTCCTTGCGATAGTTTACTGAGAATGATGGTTTCCAGTTTCATCCATGTCCCTACAAAGGACATGAACTCATCATTTTTTATGGCTGCATATTATGGGGCAAGGCCATGCATGTTAAAGGTAACACTAAGTAATTATTCGCTTTAATTATCTAAGAATTCTGGTCAAAATAAAAATCTATTTGGATAGCCAAATATGAAAACTTACTACAAAGCTCCTATTATTATACTTTGACAGATAAATCAATGGAACAGAATAGAAAGACAAGTAGCAGACCCAAATATAGATAAACAGTCAATATATTTTAAAGGTGGCCTTTCAACTCAATGAGAAAATAATGGTTTATTCAATAAACATAAATGTGTTACTTTGTTATTTAAATACTACTGGAATGATTGGTAAATCAACTGGTAAAAGGGTAGCCCCACTTCTTGCCATTTACAAAAGTAAATTACAGATGAAATATAAAGCAGAAAATTTGAGTCAAGATTTAGATAATTTGAGGTTGTGAAAGGGTTTTCCACACAAGATCCCAAAAGCTGAAATAATTAAGACGAAGACTGATAGGTTTGGATAGATAAAAATTGCTTACCATGTCAGTAAACATAAAAAAAAAACAGTAAAAAAAAAAAACAAGTGAAAAAACAATGCAGAAAATTCTTGCATCTCACTGAAAGCTCTTAAAAATGAATAAGAAATAATGAACAATTCAAAGAAGCAAATGGTTAATTTACAAAGGAAGGCAAAGAAAAATGTGCAACATCATAATAAATAAAGCAAAGTAAAACAGCAATTTGACTACTTAATTATTTATAAATCTAAAGAAAATAAAAATGTTTTCTTTCTAAGTGGAAAAGTACTAAAGACTAAGGGTTTTGACTATTATTAAGGGTTTTTGATATTATTTATAATCAGTGTATAGTATATTTGTTATGGTATCTATAATCAATATACTCATACCACTGTGGGGAGAATGAGGGAAAATAGGCACTCACATGTATTGCTGGAGAAGTATGTGACTTATAGGAAGTAATCAACAATAAAACTTGAAAAATACACATACCCTTGAAATGAAGCAAATCCACACTTCTAAGTATTTATCTAAAGAAAATAATCAGATATGATTATATTTATGAATATATTCTCTTTAATGTTGCTTAAAATAAGAAAAAATTAGCAATAATCTTTGTAGTCAACAATGGGTTCTATAAATTGCAGTGCATCCGTATGATAGAATACCATGTAGCCATTAATAAGTCATGGTGCAGAAATATATTTATTGGCATGTTTAATTTTTAATGATGTATTCTTAAGTGAAAAAGTATACCACTAAATGGTTGGTTGTATTATGACATAAAATTTTATAGACACTCGCCCTTTGTATATATTAATACTAAAATGTTAATAATAATTGTCTCTGGGTGGTTTTCTCTTCCTTTCATTTCAGGCCTGTTTTATTTAAATGTTCTAGATATGTGATTTTATAATAAAAAATAAAGAAGAAAGGATTTGCAAACAAATCCTGGCAAGGGGAATTTGAGGAAGTAAATTATCATCTCTAATCTTTGATTTTCTTATCTATAAAATCAAGATATCAATTCCTCCTCCTGGGGTTACTAACACGGTCAAATGAGACATCCATATTATTCATTCAAAAATGTTTCTTTTGTAACTGGCACGTGTCAGGCACTGTCTTAGCTGGTGGCAATACAGCAGGGTGTAAGGCAGACAATGAACAAAACAAAAACCCTGCCCTCATGAGCTTATAATCTAGTGGGGGAGACAGATAATAAGCAAAATAGAAAAAGTAAAATTTAGAGTGTATTAGACAGTAGAAAGTGCTATGGAGAAAAGCAGAAAAAGGGGTTAGAAAGAACAAGGGGAGGTATTACAACTGCAAACAAGATGGTCAGAGGAGGCATAGGGGAAAGATACCTTTGAATGTAGTCCTGAAGGAGGCAATGGAGCAAACCACGTGCCTGCCTGGGTGGTGGGGAGGAGCGGGGAAAGGGGGAGGCAAAGCCCAGGCAGAGGGAACCGGAAAGGAGATTTTATGAAGTACTTCTATGACCAACCAAACATGCCAGTCCTGCTTCCAGCCCAGGGCCTTTGCTCTTGCCTGCCTGGGCATGATGGCTCCTAAGACAGGGAACACTCACAATTTCCCAAGGCAGCCTCTTCCACGGTTGCACCCACTGGTCCTCATCCTGCCCCAGGGACATGCAGAAGCCAAATCCGCTTTCGAAGGGCAGTTCTTCGAGTATTTAAGGATGGGTCTTACATCCCATTTCTCCCATTTGCTTCAGGACCTGGCTGCAGCTCCCTGCATCTTTTGGGTTGATGGAGAGAAGGCTACCAGGTGCAGTCTCTGACTCAAAAACTCAAGTCAAACCCCAGATCTTCTCCTTATGCGGGAAACTCACAACAGCCTTGTAAAATACGGGGGATAAATCAAGTCTCTGGCCTCACCCCAGAGATTCTGACTCAGCAGATGAGGCCTGGAAATATGCATTTATAAGTTCCCCTAGAGGTTCTGGTATAGTGGATGCAGTGATGGCTAACTGGGAAATTCTGGACTAGATATACCTTGGGGCTAATCATCCATAGTTCTTTAAATAATTTCCAGTTGGCTCATGCACTTCTCACATTGTGTCTCCTTCCCTTGAAGTGCAGAAAAGAACAGGAGTCCCATTCCTCATTCTAGACACCATAATTTCAGCTAAGGATCTTTTTGGTGGCCATACTATACTGTTGACTCAGGCTGAGGTTATGGAAAACTAAATAATCTAATGCTTTTTCCTTCCTGCTGTGACTACAGAGTCAGGCCTCTCCCATCCCTGCTGAGCGTCTTCAGAATCACCTTGTTCTGTCTTTCACCCAATAGCTCTAGGGAACACCCAACCTGAGCCAGACACTGTGCTCCTCACCAGGACAAAAATATAAATGAGACCCTGGCCATGCCTGCAGGGGCAACAGGCTAGACGAAGGGGAGCACCAGTAAACCATCTGTCATAGCGCTCCGATGGCATTGGCACAGTGAGAGCCCACAGCCAACCACCCAGCCCACAGACTACCTACCTTAACCCACATCCGACACTACCCACGTCTCAGTCTCACACAACACAGAGAACATTCCCTGACTCACTGCCATCATATCCCACATACTCATGGCCTACTCCACCCACATCTCATCACTACCCACTCACACCCACACACACACAGCCTACCCCACCCACATCTCACTACCCGCCCATACCCACACACACACTGCCTACCCCACCCACATCTCATCACTACCCACTCACACCCACACACACACTGCCTACCCCACCCACATCTCATCACTACCCACTCACACCCACACACACACTGCCTACCCCACCCACATCTCATCACTACCCACACACACCCACACACACACTGCCTACCCCACCCACATCTCATCACTACCCACTCACACCCACACACACACTGCCTACCCCACCCACATCTCATCACTACCCACACACACCCACACACACAGTGCTTACCCCACCCACATCTCATCACTACCCACTCACACCCACACACACACTGCCTACCCCACCCACATCTCATCACTACCCACACACACCCACACACACACTGCTTACCCTACCCATATCTCATCACTACCCACCTACACTCACACACACTACCTACCCCAACCACATCTCACTACCCACACACATCCACACCAACACTGCTTACCCCACCCACATCTCACTACCCACACACACTGCCTACCCCAACCACATCTCATCACTACCCACACACACCCCCAAACACACTGCCTACCCCAACTACACCCCACACACTCACTACCCACACACACTGCCTACCCCAACCACACCCCACACACTACCTACCCCACCCACACCCACACTCACTACCCACCCCACCCATATCCCACACACTACCTACACACACCCACACCAACACACTCACTACCCACCCCACCCACACCCCACACGCTCACTATCCACCTCACCCACACCCCACACACTCACTATCCACCCCACACCCCACACACTCACTATCCACCCCACACCCCACACACTCACTACCCACCCCACACCCCACACACTACCCACCCCACCCACACCCCACACACTACCTACACACACCCACACCCCACACACTCACTACCCCTTCCACACCCACACACTCACTACCCACCCCACCCACACACCACACACTCACCACCTACACACACCCCACTCACTACCCACCCCACCCACACCCCACACACTCACTATCCACCCCACCCACACCCCACACACTATCTACACACACCCACACCCCACACACTCGCTACACACCCCATACCCCAGACACTCACTCTCTACACACACCCACAACCCACACACTCACTACCCCACACCCACACACTACCCACCCCACCCATACCCCACACACTACCTACACTACCCACACACTCACTACCCCACACCCACACACTACCTACACAACCACACCCCACACACTCACTACCCACCCCACACTCCACACACTCACTACCCACCCACACCCCACACACTCACTACCCACCCACACACCTACAACCCACACACTCTACCCACCCCACACCAACACTCCACACACTGGCTACCCACCCACACCACACACACTCGCTACCCACCTCACCCACACCCCACACACTCACTACCCACCCCACCCACACCCCACTCACTACCCACCCACACCCCACACACTCATTACCCACCCCACCCATACCCCACACACTACCTACACACAACCACACCCCACACACTCGCTACCCACCTCACCCACACCCCACACACTCACTACCTACACACACCCACACCCCACACACTCACTACCCACCCCACCCACACCCCACACACTCACTACCCAACCACACCCACACCCACACATTCACTACCCACCCACACCCACACCCCACACACTCACTACCCACCCACACCCCACACACTACCCACCCCATACACACCCCACACACTCACTACCCACCCACACCCACACCCCACACACTACCCACACACACCCACCCCACACACACTACCTACACACCCACACCCCACACTCACTACCCACCCCACACCCCACACACACACTCCCTACCCACACCCACACCCCACACACTCACTACCCACACCATCCACACCCCACACACTCACTACCTACACACAACCACACCCCACACACTACCCACACACACCCCACACACTCACTACCTACACACCCACACCCCACACACTCACTACCCACCCCACACCCCACACACTCACTACCCACCCCACACCCCACACTCACACTCCCTACCCACACCCACACCCCACACACTCACTACCCACCCCACACCCCACACACTACCTATACCATCCACACCCCACACACTCACTACCTACACACACCCACACCCCACACACTCACTACCCACACCATCCACACCCCACACACTCACTACCCACACCATCCATACCCCACACACTCATTACCTACCCCACCCACATTTCATCACCACCCATACACACCCCACACACTCACTACCCACCCCACACCCCACACACTCACTACCTACCCCACCCAAAATCCACACTCACTACCAACTCACACCTACACTCACTCATTACCTCTCCACATTCACATGCACTCACTACCCATCCACACCCACACCAACTCACTACCCACCCCACCCACATTCACTCATTACCTATCCACACCTCTACCCACTCACAATCTATCCCACTCATACCTACTCACTACCCACCCACACCCACTCAGCAACCACTTATACTCATACTCACTCACTACCCACCCAAGTTCACACCCAGTCACTATCCACCCACACCCACACCCAATCACTGCCCACATCCACTCACTACCTATCCCACCCACACTCAATCAATCACTACTCACTCACATCCAATCACTACCCACCCATACCCACACCTACTCACTCCTCCCCATTCTGCACTCATGTAGCCAAAAGACTTTCATCTTCTTCAATTTCCATGCCTGAGACAGGCCTCCTTTTGTTGTTTCCCAAGTTTTGCCTCCTTACCACTGTTCAGTCTTTTAGGCTGCCAGGATATGCTAAAGCTTTCAGTTCCTAGTGACTGGTTGATCTTTGTTTGTTTGTTTTCTTAGTTACTTGAAGCCTCCTCTAGTAACCCTAAAACTTGCATGTTTAGCTTCCTGAATAAAACTTTTTCTCCTCAAGATCCCAGTGTTATTGAAGAGGGATCAATGGGGTAATCACATGAGCCACTGAAGGTCAAAATTGTTCACTAGGACACAAAGTAAATGGCAGGAAGAAAGAGTGCAGGGAATTGGACACACATTGAGTAAGACACTGAAGTTGGGGACAGTGGAGGGCTCACTGGCTGAGAGTTTTTGCAGTGTGAAGTTCTCACAGGCCACGTCAGTAGAAAACTCTGTCATGTGAGCTCCCATTGGCTAAGGGCATGGAACAATGATCAGAGCATCAGAAAAATCATACAGTTGTGTTCGATAAATCATGCTTTAAGGACAATATTAAATGACATGCACGCATTTGCATGGAGTCTATAGAGCAGGTAGTTCTCTAACTTGGACAATGAAGGATATATTGGCATGTCACAGTCCTACGACACAGTCATTCAATTCATTCCACTAACTCCCCTGGCTTTCATTCTTGGCTCACAAAGCACCTTCTGTTTATTATCTGGCTTTTAATGGACAATTCTGTCCAATCACTGAACACATTTATCAGATTCACTTGCTTCTCGCTAAACTATGACATCAGCATATTATAGCTAGTGCATCAGGCTTTCGGTTTTCATGTTCCTTCTCTAAAAGACTAACCTGAGTATATTACCAAATAAGCTCTCCAGCCAGGCAAAATGGCAGTCACATGCCACGATGTGGTGCTCATACACAGGTCCTGATCCCCACGAAGCCCTGTCTCAGCAAGGACTGGCCTTCCTGGATAACACTGCTATCCTGATCAGCAGCCAGTATGATCCTAGGTTCTTTACATGTTGCATCAGTCACATATGCTAGGTTACACTGCAGCAACAAATAATCCCCAGATTTCAATTTGTTTATTATCAATGCTACATGTCCATTATGCGTCAGCAAGAAGCTCTGCTCCACATCATCCTCAATCCCAGACCCAGGCTGAGGGAGGAGCAGCCACTTTCTGGAGACTTAACTACCACTGAAACAGAGGAAAAGGGAGAACATGGTGAGGCACCTGCTGACTCTTAAAGGTTCATGTACTTTCTGGCCAAACAAGTCACATGGCCATACCTAATTTCAAATTAACAGGAAAATGCAATCTTACCATGTGTCCAGAAGCAGAGACAGCCAAAATCTTTAAGAACAAAATTAATAGCCACCATATGTATGCTTCTATCCCCTCTTGGGGCAATCCATTCCCGGTATTAACTTTAATTATTTTAAAGGACTTCCTACAATAAGTCAAAATCTGCCCATGCCAGGCACTTGAGATATAGCAACAAATAAATCAAAGTCCCTGCTCTCCTAAGATTTCCACCATAGTATATCATCCACCAGTCTTTGGTCTGCCAGAATAACTTTACTCCCTCTTCATTTCTTAATCCATTCAATAAGCATTTACTAAGCACCTACTTACATGCCAGGCACTGTGTTAGACTCAGAAGGTCCAGGGCTGAAAAAGTTATGGTCCTCCCAGAGCTGACATTGTAGGGGTTTAGCTAGCCATCCAGGAGGATCAGTTACAGGTACATGACAATTTATTTATAACACTGAACTAGGTGACCACAACATTTCATTGGAAACACTCAGAGAGGGAATATGCCATATTGCAGAGAGAAGCTTCCAGTGATTCTCAAACTGAATTCTGAAGAGCCTGTAGGGGTTCCAAAGGGTGCTTCAGGCACCACACTGAGAGTGAACTGGCTGCTATGCCCCTCCCTTGCTCTTAAATCTGTTTTGCATACTTAACTTTTTTTTTTTTTTTTTTTGAGACGGATTTTTGTTCTTGTTGCCCAGGCTGGAGTGCAATGGTATGATCTCGGCTCACCGCAACCTCTGCCTCCCAGGTTCAAGAGATTCTCCTACCTCAGCCTCCCGAGTAGCTGGGATTACAGGCATGCACCGCCACACCTGGCTAATTTTTTGTATTTTTAGTAAAGACGGGGTTTCTCCATGTTGGTCAGGCTGGTCTTGAACTCCCGACCTCAGGTGATCCACCCGCTTCGGCCTCTCAAAGTGCTGGGATTACAGGCGAGGGCCACTGCTCCCAGCTACTTAACTTTTATAAAAGATTTAATTTAAAGGGTTCTACTCTTAGAGAAGGGGAAAAAGAGGGAAACAAATCCATGATCTAGTCTGATACTCTCTCATTTTACACATGTGAAAACAAGCATGCATTAAAGTTAAATAATTTACCAAGGTCATATAGTGAGTTTGAAGCATGCCTAGGTAGGAAGCCAACTGTCTCTCCCTGTCTTAAGCTTCATAGCCTTCTTTTCCTTTTTTTGAAATTTACACCAAGTCTGCAGAGGAAGCCCCAAAAACAAAGATTTGAATGTCTGTCAGTGGGAAAAGCTAATCAGTGGGATTCAGCAACATATTCACAGAGGAATCTAGAACCTTTTCCTAGCTAGTTTGAGAATGCATATTACCACCTGGCTGGAGCAGAGAGCAGGGCCTTCCCCTGCCTTCTCCTGGCCATTGAATCCCTGCCCAGCAGGCACAGAGCCATCACTGCAACAATGGCTTCTGCTGCACGTTTGTCAAGATTTGAGAAAGGGATCATTTTGGGAATCCTGAGTGAGAAAATTCCCAGATCAGTTCTGTGCGTCTGCTGTGAATAGAGGCAGGAGAGATATTTCAACCTCACAGGACCGCGTCTGTTTCAGACAGAGTATCAGAGAGTTCATAAATATGATGGGTTTTAGAAACTGGAAAGACATCAATTTTGCCTGGAACATTGGCCAGAAAAAAAAATGGCATTATGTATCTAAAATTCAAAAGGAACATAACACCAACAACAAAACCTTTTGTCTGCCTTCCAAATGTTAAGTGCTATACACTTCCTCACCAAACTCATCAGAAATGCAAATAAACTGTTTGATCTATTCTTTCTCTGGCAACTGACATTTATTTTCACATACTCCCTGATCTATGCAAGTCTCTCAGACACGCACGCAATAAAAAATCAGACTTTATTTACCAGACATTTAAGGTTTTCCCTCCAGGCTCCAGTAGCCTGAGAAAATCTCTAAGTTTGCTCTCTGCAGACTCACCACCGTCTCCTACTCTACCCTCCTCTGATACACAAGAGGAAAACCCATTAAGGGGTGTTGTACAACTCCAGGCATCCTACTCTCTGTAATCCACTTCTCTTATTTCAACAATACCCAAAATATTGCCGCCAGGCTCTCAATGAGGGTCACTTCAAAAGACATCCTGTGGCCACAGCAGTGGGCTAGCTTCCACCTGCAGGGCGGGCCCAGTGATGCTGGTGTCTGAGAAATGACAAGGAAGGGCCATTTACCGTCCCTCTCCATCAGAGAGAGAAGTAGCAGTGGCAGCTCGTTTGCTGGAATAAAGGGTGCATAACTGGCCACATAAGCTGCTGCCACACTCCTCCTAGCAACTCTTCATGCCACGCATAATATCACAGAGCATAAAATTGCAGAGCCCAGCAATGAGGCCTCCAACCACAGCCGCAGGGGTGGCGGCATGGCTCCATCCACAACAGAAATGGGTGAGAAGCCTTTAAGACAGATATATATTGTTTATAGCAGAAACTCTGGATTTTTCCTCTCCTTAGGTCTTCACCAAGCATAACTTAATTCCCACTGAATTAAGAGCACCTGAACACAATCTTACCTTCCCTGCTGCTTAACACAGGCTACCAGCCGCTTAACACAGTAACAGTAACAATCTTCCAGCAAAACAATGCTGGAGTGCGCGCTGTGAGAGTTAGGCTACTCAAATGTTACGCTCCCCGCACCGCCGGCGAGGGGACAAATGATTACTCTGATGGATTCGGTAGCCCAGGGAAATTATCGCTTTCGGAGGGATGGCGGCAGAGCAGGTCGGGCATGCTGCATTTGCCTGAGTTGGACGGCGTGTGAGCGAGCTTACGCTCCCCGCGGGCCAGGCCCGGCTCCTGTGTTTTCTGACAGGTGAAGTTGAGCATCCTTATCAAACCCTTGGGAAGAACAACGATCCCATTCCACGTTAACGCGACTGGAAATCTCAATTTAAGAATTGGATGCACCGGTCGGTCCGTCTGGGGCTTGTCCAGCTTTCCATCTTACTTCGCGCCTGATGTGTCAGGATTTTGCACAGATAGCTCACATATTTAACCCTCAAAACACCGTTTCCTGAAGCGATTTTCAACCAGGAAAACTTGCCCCAAACTGCATGATCTTCTTCCGTGGCTTCTCTTCCCGAATCCCTGCTCTGTCCACCAGGTGCGGCCCAGCCCCGCATCCGCACACACCTTTTCCGCCGCTGCCCTGAGCGCAGCGACAAGGGCCCCCACACCTCCGTGGCCCGCAATGCTCCGGAGCCAAGCAGAGGTAGGGAGGCGCTCCCGCAGCTCCTGACTTTACAACCCGCGCGCGTGTGCACCGAGCCGCGGGCACACCGCGAACACACACACACACACACACACTCGTGCGCTCCCGCCCTCCGCCGGGCCCGGGCTCTCCCAACTTACCTCCGAGGCGACCCGGGCGCAGGGCCCGCGCTTCTCTGCGGGTCTCCAGCGGCTGTTCGGCAGTGGTCCGCACGGCCTCCGATGCCGCGCCTCCAGTAGGCTCCAGAGTCAGCTGGTCACTGTCACCTGGCAGCCCGGATTCCGCGCCTAGGGTTGCACCCCGGGGATGGAGCGACTTTCGCCTCCGCCGCCCGGGTCCAGGTCTG
Organism: Pongo pygmaeus; assembly: GCF_028885625.2. Taxonomy (NCBI): domain Eukaryota; kingdom Metazoa; phylum Chordata; class Mammalia; order Primates; family Hominidae; genus Pongo; species Pongo pygmaeus. Next base: position 85,375,217 of record NC_072389.2, on the reverse strand, counting down.
CGCTCACACGCGCGGCGCCCACCTGGCTGCAGCCCCGGCCAGGGCCAGCGCGCCGCGGCTGAGGCGGGCGCTCGGACTCCTCTGGGGCGGCGCGCAGCCGGGACAGGCTCGCATGACGCCCGCGCTCCAGCGGCCCCGGGACGCGGCCTCACCCTCAACCCCTGGCGGTCTCAGCCTCGGTCTTTGTGTCTCGGTCGACGTCGCCACGTCATGGGCTTGCAGGCTGGGAGCAGCGCGGGCCGGGAACGCGGCTGGGGAGAGCTGGGCTGGGCTTCTCCACCGCCGCCCGCCCGGGGCGCTCAAGCTGGCTGGGCGCACGGGCAGCAACTGCGCGCACCCTGGGGGACCGAGGGGGCGGTCCCGGGGAGGGGCGCGGCGTCGCGCCAAGGGGTGCCCTGCCAGAGGCTGCGGCGGAGGAAAGTGGGAGTCGGAGCGCCGCCGGAGCCCCGGGAAGGCGGTGTCCGTTAGGTCCCAGGTCGCGGCTGCAGCGCCGAGGAGAAAGAGAGCCGAAGCTGCGCGCTGGAGGGAGCCCAGAACCCGGAGCCACCTGCGGGGTTCGCGTCTCCCCACTCCCCTATGCTGAAGGTGACTGCGGCCCCCAGTGGCAAGCAGGGGCGAAGAGTGTCCTCGGCTCTCCTCTTCCCAGGGAGCACTCGGCTCACCCTGCTAGGGCTTCGGACTCTGCAGTGCTTTGCAAGGCCAGGGCCAAGTGGTCACTTCACTCGTTGATTTCTTCTTTTGGCTGGTGTCGGCTTAATTGGGATCCAGATTGGAAAGACTGTCACGTGACCACCCCTCCCTGTTGCGCCCCCAACACACACACACACTCATTCACACACCCCCAAACCCCACGAAACTGGGATGGGTTTCCAAAAGTCTTACTGGATACATGGATCAGAAATGGAGGCCTTCCGTGTCACCGTGTGTGCTGCAGTGGAGCCGAAACACAGCAGCTGCCTCTGGTGGCCCCATCTAGACAGATCCTGTCCCTGTGGCTGGGGAAGCTCACGTTGACAGCACTTTGCATCCCCAAGGCAAGAACAACACAAACAAAAAGGGTGAGGGAGGGAATCATAGTTTCGGGGCCATGGAATCTCATTTCAAAAGGAAAGCAACACCCCCACCCCCACCACCCCATCTCCTTCCCTGCCACCGAGTTACCGAACAGAGCTGCTAAGGAGCATACCTCCCCAGGGACAGAGCCCTTTCCGGCGGCTGTGGCGGCTTTTCCCTGGCCAGCTCCTCGCTGACATTTGCTATCTGTGATCGGAGCACAGGCCCTGGAGGGACACAGATCTCCGTCTCAGCCTCCCTCAGCTGTCTGGATGTGGGTGGCAACAACGCTTTAAAAGTGAACTTGCAGCTAGTCCCAAGATTCATCATCTGATTCTATTTTTTGGTGCATGTTCAAATTTTACCTAATAAAAAGTTTTTAAAAAACAAAACAAAACAAAAGTGAACTTGCTAATAAATGGATACTTTAAATAACGCCCTATCAGGGTGATACGTGTTGACAACTAGATTTTCCCAGAGCTCCTCTCTGCCCAAGTTTTTAAAATCCATTTGCCTTTATTACCTTATTGTGAGGCAAGTTCAAACCTATTCTAGTAAGGGCAAACGGATTTGAAAATGTAAAGTAGGAGTGAAGTTTGTTTGATTCACTGTACCTTGCCTAGTGATTTTAAATTTGTAAGTAGTGCTGGCTCTGTCTTTGGGTCCCAATATTGTTTGTGGCAAAAGAATAAGCTTAAGGAGTAAAGGGGGTCCCCAGGGTAAGAAGCCTGTTTGGTAATAGCTAAAGACTGTTTGGGGGCCTCATTGCCCTTTGAGTTCAGGGGCAGATTATTTGAGACCTGAACAAGTATATATTTCTCCCAAAACCAAGAACAGTTGAATCTACACGGAACAATTAGGACAGGAAGCTGTGCGGGATCTGCCTTTTCTTTTGCTTTGAGTTCTTCTTTCTTGTTTTTTCTCTTATTTCTTCATGAAATACCACCACAGAGACCACATTCTGGAAGGAAAAACCATCGCTTCCTGAAACTCACATTCAGTAAAAATCTGCTTTTCCCTCCCTTAGTTCAGCTGAGGTCGGCTAGAGGGTTATTTAATTTCTTTCTGAAATAACCCTTTTGGAAAACGACTTTTAAAATTTGAAACAGCATAAAAGGAAAATGCAGATTAGAGCTTTCTGATCCTACAGTTACTCAGTTCCAGCCGGAGTTGGCTAGTGGTGTTTACAGACACAAAGGATTCAAGTGGTCGCCCTTTTCCCGTCCCGGCTGCTGATTTCTGTAAGCCTGCCCCAGAAGCCCTCATTCAAGCCTTGGGAGGTATTCCTCTCACTTGTGGCCGCTCACCCCTCCCCAAGTGGACACAGATACAGTAACACCTCAGCCAGGTGCTCTTTCCTGTGCCCCGCTCTCTGGGAAGAGGCTGGAACTGGGACTCCCTCTCCCGTTGCGCACACACACAGTGGACATCTTTATGCACACCCCATCTTCCCCACCTGGGGAAAAGTGAAGGTTATTTGTCTGCACTACTCACTGCACCAGAGTGATACTAAATTATATTCACCATTTATCTATGGACCCAAGGCATTGAGTTTGCAGGGGCTGGGGGATGATGCAAATTCATGGCACCAGACTCCCAGGATAAGTAGTTTAAAAAAATGTTTTGGTCTGGGCAATAGAAAGAGACTGACGATGAGATGGGAGACCGTGCACCAGATAGACAAGAAGACAAGAATCAAATCAGCATCCAGAAACTATCCAGCCTCCACGTTTTCCTCTGTTTCTAGTGGTGTCCCACTCAGATCCGAAATTTCACTTCATAATATCATTGGCAATGGTGTGAAAACCCAATGTGGTGTAAAAGAAACAGCTTTGAATTTGGAATGTGAAGACATGGTTTTAGACATTTGAAAAGTGATATAAACCACCTGTGTGAACTTGGACAAATCACTTGACCTGGTTTTGGTCCTCTAGCACTTTAAATGGAGGGTGCTACTTAAATTTAATATTTGAACCCAGAAACATGGACGGTTTCCATCTTACAGGATCGGAGGTTGATTATGAAACCTAATAAATTGATGAGGTCCATGTGATCCAGTCTCAATAAGTGTCCTATTCAATGAAACATAGTCCAGCAGCCAAGAGAAATGTATCATTGATCAAATCCTTCATTTGAACTTCTTAGAGACTAACATCCTCCTCTCTCTCTAAGCCCGTCTTATCTCAGCTGCTTTAAAGCTCCTCTTTCTCCAGTGCCCCCCAAATTCTCTCTAAATACATAACACACATCTTTCTTCATCTCTCCTTTCTTACCTCCTCTCTACTTTTCTGTATTGTGTAGAGCTATGCATTTTCTCTCTCCTGTCTTTAGGGGAGGGAAGGGGAAAGGAAAACTGTGGGCAAAATCAGAATTCTCTTTAGTGATAGAGGTAGGGGAGAAGACTGTGACCACTGACACATTAATACTTTTTAATCCATCATAATTAGATCTCCTGTGGTACATTTTAGATGTATTGAACTATTAGAAAAGGGCACTGGATATAGCATCATTATATAAAGATTTTGTCTCCAGCTCACCTACTATCTAGGTAAACTTGAGATAGTTTCTTAACCTCTCTTGAGCTTCAGTTTTATCATCTATAAAAGTGTAATAAGAGATTTCATAGAGTTTTTGGGAAGATGAGATAAATGCAAAGTGGAAGCCTCATAACAGGTATTCAGCAAAAGTTTGTGACTGAAAATGGCAGGCTGAGAGAAAAAACAAAAGGAAGGAAGAAAAGGGGGGAGGGAGGGAGGGAAGGAGGAAGGAAGGAGGGAGGGGGAAGAAAGGAAGGAAAGAGGGAGGGAAGGTGGGAGGGAGGAAAGGGGAAGAAAGGAAGGAAAGAAGGAAGGAAGGAGGGAGGGAGGGAGAGAGGGAGAGGAGGGAGGGAAGGGGAAGAAAGAAGAAAAGAAGGAGGCTAGGAGGGATGGGGGAGGGAGATGAGGGAGGGAGGAAGGAAGGGAGAGAAGGAAGGAAGAAAGGAAGGAAGGAGGGAGGGAGGGAGAGAGGGAGAAGAAAGGAAGGAAAGAAGAAAGGAAGGAGGGAAGAAGGGAAGGAGAGGAGGGAGGGAGAGGGAATAAAGGAAGGAAAGAAGAGAAGAAGGGAAGGAGGGGAGGGAGGGAGGAAGGAAGGAGGGAGAGAAGGAAGGAAGGAAGGAAGGAAGAACTTTTGGCATCTAGGCATAAGCTTGAATGTACCAGTGAACAAGGAATTGGGCAAGGGAAAACTGTTTCCTCCTCTGGGCTGAAAGGCTGAGCTGTAATCTCCTTTTGGATCCTGAGAGAAGACGTTGCTTTGCTGGCTGACAAAACGGCAAGCAGTACACATTTTTACAATCATGTCATTGGCATGGGTACCCCGTGATTCGTGCTTAGCAGCTCACTCTGATTCTCCTCTGAGCTGCCCAAGAATCCTGTATCTTTATTTCTCCTGGGTACTCCAGGGTTGTCACCTGCCAGGACAGCACTTAATGACTTCACCCTGAACCCAGAGTTTTTTAGATCTCCTTCTATTAAGCCTCACTTGTCCTGCGTCTTATACAAGCACTTAAAAGGATGTATGTCATACACAAATAAATCTCAGAGATCATTTAAGATATCAATTTTCAGGCAGTAGAACAGTAGCTTCTAACCTCTACTTCACTTCCTAGGGAAAAACTTTTTGATATAATATCTGTTCCCAGAGGAATTCCACTAGTGGCAGGACTTTAGCTACAACAATAGGTTTATGAGACACAAATTTGTAGTGAAGTGGAATATAGAGCCACTCCCCAACTCTAACACTTTGGTGTGAGTTAAATGGGTAGAAATTGATAGTAGCAGATTGCCAATCATAAAAATGAGATCCAGAAGGAATGGTAAACTTCTTATTTTTTAACTTTTATTTTAGGTTCAGGGGTACATATGCAGGATTGTTATATAGGTAAACTCGTGTCATGAGGGTTTGTTGTACAGTTTATTTTGTCATCCAGGTATTAGGCCTAGTACCCATTATTTTTCCTGATCCTCTCCCTCCCCCCATCCTCCACCCTCCAGTAGGCCCCAGCCACCATTTTTCCCTTCTTCGTGTCCATGAGTTCTCATCGTTTAGCTCCCATTTATAAGTGAGAAAATGCATTATTTGGTTTTCTGTTCCCGCATTAGTTTGCTAAGGATAATGGCCTTCAGCTCCATCCATGTCCCTGCAAAGGACATGATCTTGTTTTTTCATGGCTGCATAGTATTCCATGATGCATATGTACCACATTTTTTTATCCAGTCTACTATTGATGGGCATTTAGGTTGATTTCGTGTCTTTGCTATTGTGAATATTGCTGCAATGAACATACATGTGCATGTGTCTTTATGGTAGAACTATTTATTTGCCTTTGGGTCTATACCCAATAATGGATTGCTGGGACAAATGGTAGGAATTATAAACTTCTAAGTGATGCTGTGAATTATAAATGAATCAAACTAGAACTGAGTTCTTCTGAACGCAGCCTAGTGCTCACAAAGGGTTACTTCCTAAATTTCCTAAAATATGGCCTGGAATTCAGAGCATCTCTATGCTGTCTAGGAGCTTCCCTGAGTTGGGCTGGAGACTAGGGGCCTCTCTAGACCAAGAAGAGTATAGCAGTACCCATGGTCCCCTTCAGAAGGCTGGTCCCAGGGAGCCAGGCTGAGCATACTACAGCTTGAGTTAATCCACACTCCACTGAATTCTACTCTCCTGCTTTGCAAATGGGCTTTCCAAGCAGAGGCTGCTCTGGTGGCCTGTTTGGCAGATGCAGAGGATATTCGTTTTTTGTTTTTTGGCTGCCCAGATTCCAAATTCTCTCCCTATTTCAATGGAAGCTGCCATAGTGAAATTTCAAGAGCCTCTCTCTTCTCCTGAGCTTGACAGCACGGGCACGGGCCAGTGGCCTGAGCTTGGCCAACCCAATGCTTTTGCCTGAGGCTGTGAATCTGAAGCCAGGGACGATGTGAAAGAATCTGGTGACAGTCTGAAAACTGTCCCACTCCTAGTGGTAGTGGCATCCAGGGTACAATGGTCTGAGTCCAGTAGTGGGAGCAACAGAGCCTAAACAGCCTCTTCCTGTGGCACGACCTTGGCAGTGATTCCAGCCCCCCAGCTCCCCAGTTTCCTTCAGTTCCTGCATGCATATTTTCTGATACTGATTCTCCGGCCCCACCACTGATTCTGTCAGCTACTGATATCCTTTCAATAGATTCCTTCACTCCCCAAGCACGCCAGAGTCAGTGTCTGATGTTGGCAACCCAGAGTCCTGACTGGTGCATGAGAGACTGGCTTTCGACTCTTGGAAATGATCATGCCCTGGAAGTCCCAGACAGGACAGCTGCGTTGAGATCCAGCTCTGAGCGTCCAGCCATGATGAAACAGAACTCAACAGGCCTCAAGAGCTTCCTGATGCTTCCCTCTCCTCTGCAGGATACAGGGCCATGTTGTACAACACAGGGGCTAAAGTGTGGTGTACTGACCAAGGAGGCAGGAGGCTTGGGTTCCAGGCCTGGCTCTCTCATGTCTGGCTCTGATACCTTGGCCAAGGCACTGCGGTCCCTGGACTTCCATTTCCTCAGCTGTCGAATGAAGAGGCTACACCATGTGTTTCCTAGAGACCTTTGCCACTCCGATGCTCAAGGATTCCTGGATGTCTGGAGAAGAGTCCCCAGTCGTCCTGGCTGCCAATTTTTACCTCCAAATGAGTGAGGCTTGTTGGTTGAGCTGCCATGAATGAGAGATAAAGGAGGAAACAGTGGAGAGGGGAAAGGAGCTTTGTCCATGGTTTGAGATCCTAATTTCATCATGTGAGGTGAGGGAGGAATGAGACATGCTGCCCTGGTACAGGGGTAAGTGGGGAAATCAATATATTTTGGGCATTACCATTTAACCTACAGTCACCTATTAACTTACAGTATTCAAATGGGATGACAGTTATATACTTTGTTAAAGAAGAACCATGGGCCTGGCATGGTGGCTCACACCTGTAATCCCAGCACCTTGACAGGTGGGCAGATCACCTGAAGTCAGGAGTTCAAGACCAGCCTGGCCAACATGGTGAAACCCCCGTCTCTAATAAAAATACAAAAATTAGCTGGGCGTGGTGGCGCATGATTATAGTCCCAGCTACTTGGGGGATGGAGGCAGCGGAATAGCTTGAACCTGAGAGGCAGAGACTGCAGTGAGCCAAGATGGTGCCCCTGCACTCTAACCTGGACAATAGAATGAGACTCTGTCTCAAAAAAAAAAAAAAAGAACCATGACTCCTCCTTTTTGAGACAATAATTGCACACTAATGCTTATATAACTTACAGATGTCATTGCTTTTGTTGAAACATGAGTGTTGAAACTTGCATCCTGGAAAGAAGTACCTAGCCCTTCCTTCTATTTCTTCTCCACAGCACCCAAGCATCCAATAACATCCAAGTGACTTGGAAAGCAAAAGAATGAATTTTTGTGGATTTGGGTCACTGATATATCCCAAGCACTAAAACAGTGCCTGAAATACAGTAGGGGCTCAGTAAATATTTGCCAAGTGAGTTCGATGTTCTTGTAAAAATTACGCAGCATGAATCTCCTTCATTTTCAAGTCCCCACAACTAAACACAAGACCCAGCACATAATAGGTGCTCAGGACATGTTTATAGAATCATCTCTGTACTTTCATGCAATTTTATCTGGGCACTTCCCAGCCCAAGCTTAACATTAACCTTGTAATATCCTCATGCTGCAGCAGGGATTTGGTTTATTTGTTATTTTATCATGACTTGACAGATGGGAGAAGAAAGCCACAGTGCTGTGAATGAAATGACTTCACCAGGTCGTTCAGAGAGTGGGAGTTCTCTAATGCTATTCTAACATTTTCTCCACTAGACTGAACTTCAGAAAGAATTGGATCTCAATTCAGCATACCTAAATAATATTGCCTGAAAAGGAAAGTTCAACAAAAGGAAACTCGATCGAAAAGGGTACTTAAGAAAAATCCATTAATGCTGTGCTTGGATTGCTGGTGCTTCAGGTGCTATTTTGTGATCAGATAAAGCCTGGTCTCTCTATCTGAATGTCTGGTAACTAAGCCTCATTCTGAGAGTCCCATTATTTCCATGGAGTTATCTGGATCACTGAGATAAACAAAAATATTTTTAGGGTCGGCATTGATGGGCATGCCTCCAGGTTTCCACTGAAATAACCACCTCCTTCGTGATGTCAGGGATGTCAGGTTGGTGGACAGCTTGAATCATCCAAAATTATCTACCAGCTAAGCAGAAGAAAGATAGCTCTGTTAGCACCAGATCACAGGGTGGCATGCATTTTATTCATTCTGTAAAAACACCAGTGCTACCAATATGTCAGGCCCTCTGTTCACTGCATCTGAATGCAGAGATGTCAACAGAAGCTAACAATTATCTAGAATTTGTTACATGCCAGGTATGTGTTCTGAGACTTATCTTACTTAATCCTTACAAAAATCCTATAAGGCAGGTCATGCCATTATTCCCACTTTACGGATGAAAAATTGAGGCAATGAAAGGTTTAGTTATTTCCCTAAGGTTACAAAGATAAGAAGAGCTGGAGCAGGGATTTCAGCCCAGGCAGCCTGATTCTAGAACCTACGTGTTGAATGTTTATACCATTCTGAGATGAGTGACACATGGTCCCTGCCCTCAAAAGTCTCACTGTCCACTGGGAAAGGCAGATGCCAAGAAAGTCTTTATAACTCAGGGTGACCAGGGAGTGCAGAATGGTGGGGGACACTGAAGAGGGTGGGCTATAGAGGAGCCATAGGAGTGTCGGTTACTGTTAAATAAATTGTTTAATTTATTGTTTTGAATAGGTAATAATACAATGGTATAAAATGTTACAACATTCAAAAGAAACCAGCCCAGCTAGTTTCCTTGCCCAGAGACAACTGCTTTACCAGTTTCTTGTATGTCCCTCCAGAGATAGACTAAGGAAATAAAAGCAGGTCAGCATAGTCTGTTTTTTTTTATACAATGCTAACATTCTATACACATTATCTTACATGTTAATTTTTCTCACCATCAACATAATATTTTAGAGATTACTCTAACAGTATTTATAAGGCTGCCTTATTCTTTTTTAATTAAGCTTTTTATTTTGAGATACATGTAGAGTCACATGCAGTTATCTTATGTTTTATGGTTGCATAATACTCCATTGTAGAGATAACCATAATTTATTTAATGAGTCTCTATGAGGGAATATATAGGTCATTTCAAAAGTTTTGCTGTTATAAATGTCAATACAATTAACAGACTTGAACATATTATTTCACACATTTGCAAGGAAATGCCTGTAGGATAAATCCTTAAAAGTGGAACTGCTGAATCAAAGGGCATATGAAATTTTAATTTGTCAATATTGAAATTTTACCTTCCCTTGAGGTTACACCAATATACACTCTCCTCCAATTGATACTTCAGTTCTGCAATGGTTTTATTTCCTCTTGTTCTACCTGCCCATGTTTTACCTTCTTCTGCGGTCTGGCCAAACTTCCCTCACCTTCTCTCTTATCTGCCCTTTAAGCTTCAGTTATATACAAGTGGCAGCTTCATTACACTTTCTGAAACTGTGGCACATACTTGGCACAATTTTGTGGCAACATTTTTCCAGTGAATGTTCTTCATTTGCCATTTTTTTTCTTTTCCATTCCTCTTTCTGATCTTGTCATTCATTTCTGAGTGATATTGTCTCTGCATATCTGAAACCCTTTTTTTTTTTTTTGAGACAGAGTTTCACTCTTGTTGCCCAGGCTAGAGTGCAGTGGCTTAATCATGACTCACTGCAACCTCCACCTCCCGGGTTCAAGTGATTCTCCTGCCTCAACCTCCCTAGTAGCTGGGATTACAGGTGCCCTCCACCACACCTAATTTTTTGTATTTTTAGTAGGGACGGGGTTTCACCACGTTGGCCAGGCTGGTCTCGAACTCCTGACTCAGGTGATCCACCTGCCTCGGCCTCCCAAAGTGCTGGGATTACAGGCGTGAGCCACCGCGCCCGGCCTGCATATCTGAAGCCTTTAACTCAGAAGGGATGTTTTACAGTGGTGCCTCCTGACTGTGAACAAATAAGAACTTACTCCTTGAGAAAAGTTATTCACTGAAGGTTTGGGGATGGGGGCTGGGGCCTCACTGGAGGTTGGCAGACCCCCTCTCTGTTCACAAGGTCATATGAGGTGAGATGTTGGGGATGGGGGCTGTTTCAGCATTCACTTAGTTCCTTTCCTTTGCAGAGGCCAGCTCTTGCTGGCTGCTCATAGTGCAGTCTCTCTCCTTACCCCGCCTTGACAACAGGCTGCTGACTGCATATACAATGTGTCTCCATCCACTCAAACTCCCATTATTTCTTTCCACATCAAACTAGCTTCAGGCAAGTTCCCACCACCAGGCGACCCACCCTTTTCCCTTTCCTCTAAACAAGACATTTCCGGGTTTTGGCCTGAGGATATGTTGCCTTCCCTGGAGAAGTGCTCGCTTTGCCTGGGATTTGTATAGGCAGGTGGGCAGGTGTCCCCTCTTGTGTCTTCCTTTACCCCTCGCATTCATACAGCTTTCACTGCCTTTGGAAGCCCCTCCCTCATTCACTTACTCCATGTTTCATCAAAGATGGATTCTGAACTGCTTTTGCCCCTTTGGAGACCATTTCTAAGAGTAAGGGGAGGTGGCATGACCTCTTCATCCCTTTACCCTAGAACTTCAAATCCAAGAAGTGTTCATTTGGAGCTTGACTGCTGTGTCTGGAGAGATCTGCCACCCACCTCAGGGACCATCTTCCTGCTGTGACTGAAGGGAGAGAGACAGGTTTCAGGTAGATGCAGTGGCAAAGATGCAGGAGGAGCAAAAACCTCCTGGACCTGGAGGGAGAAGACCTGAGATCAAGTCCTTCCTTTGCTGCTCACTCTGGGTAGCTCTTCAGGCAGGTCACTGTGCCCTCCATAAGGAGGTCACTGTCATCATCCTAGGCTGGTGCTGACCCACAAACTGCTACCTGCCCACAACAGCAGAAATTCACAAATCAGGGTAAGTATTCAGAAACTTTCATAGCACTTTGACAGAGTAATTTTATGTAGGTTGGATTTAATAATAATGCTGGCTTATATTTTTGTGTGTCTATTTTGTTACTGTAATTTTTTTACTGCATTACTTTTTTCCAATATTTTATTCAAGTTTTATTTTAACTGATGTTATTTACAGCATTTGAAGAGGAGGATTTAATTCCACACAAAATGGAAGACCCTAAAGTGTACCTATTAAACTGCTAAAAGATAAACTGAGTGATGAGAATACAACAGAAGTCCAATTTAGATTCTGAGTATCGTCACCATGTGATTACAATCATAAAGACTCTTTCAAGCTTAGAGCTGGAGCTCTTGGAAGCCATTTCATACTCTAGTGCAAGAGCAAAAAACTGCAACATGAAAGAAATTAAGTCCTGAATTATTGGCTTCATTACATCCACCATTTCCACCCCAAAATGACCCAAAAGAGACAGTGACCACACCCTGTAGGCCTTTTGGTGTAAAAGGGGTGATGAACTGGGGTAAGAACAGGTCATGAAGATTTGTCTATAAAAGTCCTTTTCAGGTGAGTTTGTACACCGCCATCGAGTAATTAGCCTCTTATCAATTAGGGTTAGGAAACCAAGTTTCAATTCTCAGGAAGTCACAATTTCATTCATTTACTCAGTATGAATTTACAAAGTGCCCACATATTACCAGCTTCCACTTGCAGTCATTTCTAGATAAAAAAGAAACCTGATATCTCTAGAGGGACCAACAAGTTCCCCCCAAGTCTACAGCTGAATTACTTTTGCAATAATTTGTAATTACTGTAATTATTTTTCCAAAAATTTATTTTTATTTTACTGTATGAAAGTATTGATTTGAGTAAATTGGACTTTTTAAAAATACTGGTATTTCACATCAGATAGTTTGAGAATCACTGCTCGATAAAATACCCACATTGCCTAATGATGTAGGCAAATTACTTGAGTCCTTATTAAAAGTTTATATGTTAAGTTCTCCCTGTAGAATGATAATCTAATGGATATAACATTCAAGCATCAAAAGTTTTCTTTTTCCCTCCCTCAGCATCTTAAAGATTTTTCCTCATTGTCTTCTTCCACCTAGTGTTACTGAGATAAATTTGATTTTCATTCATACATAATAGTCTATCTTTATTCTCTGGAATTTTAAAGAATTTTCTTTATCTTTGATGTTTTAAAGTGTCACTATAATTTGTTCAGGTGTTGTTTGTTTGTTTGGTTTTTAATTTGTTTGTTTGTTTGTTACCCTAGTTGGTAAACAGTAGGTCTGTTCAATCTTTTCTATGGTTGTAGACAATTAAACTTTTTTTCTCAGATCTTGTATTCTTCTCACCGCCATTCTTTCTATTCTTTTCTTCTAAAACTGTTATTAAGTAGATTTGGGGGCCTTTGGATTCATCCTGCATGTCTCTGAACATTCCCTTTATGCTATGTATTTTTTTCTCTTTAACCATGATTTGAGAGAATGCTTCAGTTCAGTTATATACTTTATTAATTCACTCTTCGATTCTAGTCATTATATTCAGCTCATTTATTGAACATTTTATTTTAGCATTCATGTTTTCATTTCCAAGATCTTCTTAGTTATAAAATATCTTTCTTCTGTCCTAATTATGTGCTCTTTGGGGGAGGGAGAGAGGACATGAAGCTGTTGCACATAGGCAGCAAAGTCCTCTCTTCATAAAGGGTTACATGTTACCAGCTTCCACTTGCAGTCATTTCTAGATAGAAAAAGAAACCTGATATCTCTAGAGGGCATGCTGGGGTCACCCACGCAGCTGGCCAGCGGATACTCACAGGCTGCAACTGCAAAGTCCAAGCCCATTCAGGTCCCACTTGAAGTCTGGCACCATTTGACACTGGTGGTGGTCCACTTCAGTTTAAATATCAGTGGA